>NW_025065160.1:0-422072 GCF_019207285.1 Ogataea haglerorum
AAAAAAGCAAGAAAAAAAAACAAAAAAAAAAAAATAAAAAAAAAAAAAAAACAAAATAAAAAATACAATTTTTTTTTTTTTTTTTTTTTTTTTTTTTTTTTTTTTGGTACATTTTATGGATAACACTACGGCAGAAAAATATACTATGTACAATTAAGGATGGGTGTTTGCGGATCCAAGGAAGGAGGATCCCCTCCACATAAGGCCACAGTGTCCAATGGGGCAGTGACGACTGTTGAGAAACAACAAGGCGCTCAGAGCAAAAATAAACCAAAACAGGAAGTAAAAATGCTATTGCTAGGGTCTGGAGAGTCCGGCAAAAGCACTATTCTGAAACAAATCAAGATCCTCCACCAGGACGGATTTTCCAAGCGGGAGCTTTACGATTTCAAGCCTTTTGTATTCAAAAACGTAATCGAATGTGCGCAATCGCTGGTCCGGGCAATCAAACAGTTCAATGCCGAGTCCGAACTAAAATCGCTCACGCCTCAGCAGCTGGATGCCATTGACGCCTACGAAACTGCCATGGACGACACAACGGAACAGTTCAATGTGGAAGTGGCTGGCCTCATCAAGAAGCTGATCAAAGAACCGGTGGTGAACAAGCTGCTGGAAGAGAAACGCAACGAATTCTACATTCTGGACTCCGCACAATATTTCTTCGACAACATCGACCGCATTTTTGCCGAAAACTACCTTCCGAGCGTGGAGGACGTGCTAAGGACCAGGAAGCAGACCTCCGGGATATACGACACCAAGTTCCAGCTGGAAGACATCGACATTCATCTCTACGACGTGGGGGGCCAGAGGTCAGAAAGAAAGAAGTGGATCCACTGTTTTGACAACGTGACGGTGATAATGTTCTGTGTTGCGCTATCCGAGTACGATCAGGTCCTGCTGGAGTCGAGCAGCCAGAATAGACTGGAGGAGTCCCTGAATCTGTTTGACTCCGTGGTCAACTCAATGTGGTTCCGGCGCACGTCTATTGTTCTGTGTCTGAACAAAATTGACGTCTTCATCGAGAAGCTGCCGCGTTCGCCACTCGAAAACTACTTCCCCGACTACGTTGGTGGAAACGATGTGAACAAAGCTGTCAAGTACATTCTCTGGCGGTTCCGTCAGCTCAACCGCTCCAACGTGAACATTATGCCATACGTTACGCAGGCAACTGACACCAACAACATGAAGCTGGCTTTTGCAGTGGTGAAGGAAACCATTATCCACAATGCCTTGATGGACAGTGGAATACTGCAGGCGTGATTATGCTATGTAAAAAAAAATATAGAGTCAGAAAAACCTAAATACTTCAGTGAAGCAAGTGCATGTTTATCTATCTAAGGTACCGTCTAAAGATCCAATGAACACTCTAATAGCGCTCGGTGTCATTTATCTGGCCTTACTAGTGTCATTGAATCTTCTACTAGGGACGAAAGGCTCTCTCGGCTGGATATCATGGAATTCTATCCATAGGTTTACATATCACACCCGACGGTTCCGTATCTCACTCGACAAACTCCAGCTGAAGGTCAATCCAATGGGAGCTTTCTACCGTGAACCAATACTCACGGTTGTGCTGAGTGGCGCAGATATTTACAGATTACGCGAGGACATGAAAAGCGAACCGGCCCGGTCTTCGAGCCGAAAGACCAATAGGCGCGTTCTCAAGCTTTTGGGGCGTCTCCCGTTGGCCATTGAACTGCAAAATGTTCAGTATACTGACCGGGTGCTGATAGAAGTAGAATGCGCGAAGGCTCAGATTATGTCCAACGCTCTGCAATTTTCCTCCGGCTCCGTCAAAATCGGCCAGAGAAAGGTGATCAACAGGGTTCTTGGCTCGGTTTCCCTTGACGACTACACTGTGACTTTGAACGTGAAAAATGTGACACTTGACGTCGACGAACTAGAGCGTTTTATACCGAAGTCGAACAAGCACGCTAAATCGGAAGAGCTTCCGTCGCAGCCACTGGCCCTGCCTTTCAGACGAATTTCTATGGAGTGTGAAAATGCTTCCCTTACCAAAGACAACTACTGCCTATTCCTTGAAACGGTCACTTTTGCACTGGGGAAGTTGGACGAGGAAGAGATTACAAACATGAATTTCCTAGACCAACACATCTACGAGGTTCTCTTTGGAATCAGCAACTTTAAGCTTACCCAAATGGAGACAAATAAGATGTTACTATTCCTTCCATTTTTGAATATACTTTCTCTGTGCAATCTCCGGGATATTTTGGAGATCCAGAAAAATAAAGACGACAAGGAATTCATTGATCGTTTTGCTGCAACAAGGAGATTTTTGTTCAAAACCACAGTGTCAGCCACCAATCTAGTTTTAAACTCGGATGTAAATGACCTAGTGAAGTCAGACCGCAAAAATGGGACAAGGCCCAAAAAGACAATCGAGATTCCGAGCTATTTACAAAACCTGCTTCCCAAAATTAAGATTCGAATACAGCTTATGAGCTCCGTTGTGAATATAGCAGTGGCAGAAGAACTCACAGTCAAGGCACGGGTCGAGGACATTGCCTTTGATACGTCGCTAGCAAACACATACGATTCCTTGTTCAGCGGCGTGTCTGGCTCCGTTCATAAAATGATTGGCTTCCTTATACGCAACATACAATTCTCGTTTGTGGAGCCAGATAAAACGTCCAAGTTCTTCTACCTTGACCACATAAGTGCCACTGTGTCATTTGGAACACGAAAGGGCTGTCTCTTTGGCCAAACGGACATTCTTGTGGGCACCGTTGAAGTCCTATTGGCGGAGCTTAGCGCATTCCAGAAATTGTACGCGCATAAGATAGATATCGGACGAGACCCTGATGCTAATTCACACTCATCGTCTGAGGGAGGAAATTCATTAATAGAGCGCATCTCTCTCAAAGTTCAGCACATGAAATTTGTTTCCTGTTTTGAGACCCCCGTGAAGTACTACAACGGAGTAGATCAGTCTGAGATGAATAGATACAAGAGAGGCGTTTTCGTTGAGGCGTCAGAGTTGGAAGTGGAGATGGACCTGGTGATGAAGAAGCTGGATGTGGAGCTTCAGTTTTTCAAGGCGAAGCTGGTGAAGGACTACGACACGGAGCAGTACAGCGGGGAGCTAGAGGAATTTATAAACATCGAGAACCCTCATCTGAAGTACTTTAAAGACAAGCATCAGCTCTCTCTCTCGCTTCCTTTGGTCGATACAGAATTGTCTGCAGAAGTTTTGTGGTCGGTGCTTTTCGTCAAAACAATACTGACTTCCGTGATACCGTCTTTGCCTAAGAGGAAAAAGGTTTCTACCCAACCACCATTGAAATACCTATTTGGAATTCAGCTTTTCATGATGAAAATCCGGCTTCCAAACGACATTGATCTTGTACTTGAATTGGACCGCATGGAGGCCTTATCGACCGTCGAAGACGACTGCCACGCGCGCTTCAGAGCACTGAGACTATATGGCAGAAGTCCATACGCCTCCCAGACCTGGAGCCTTATATTTATTTTGTCTGATGCTAACACAACGATTCGCATCAACTCTCAAGCCGAACATCTCGCAGTAATCAACTCCCGCTCAGTGAGATTTGAGATTCCATTCGAGTATGTCTTTTTCGAAACCTTCGATAACTTTAGAGCACTGACCAAGGCCATCACGAAAATGGAAGCCAACTTCCGACACCTTATGTCTACTCCAGAATCTGAGTTGGATTTCAACGTGCCTATTCTTATGCCTAGCAAGGTTGAAAGTCCATTCAAATTCCCCAGCGTTCGCCTAAACGCTAAGCAATTTCAATTCTGCATGCACGATGATCCATTCGAGGCTGAGCTCCATCAGTGTTTCCTACTTGGACGGATTGAACAAATGATGCGTAACACCAAACTGGCGACTTTCGAAAAATACGAGAAACAGATTAGAGAAAAGCTGCAGAGGGAATATACTGCCTTGACATTTGTGAATGGCGAGCCCCTGAAGCCCACAAACTTTAATTCCAACTCAACTGGCAAAGTTCAGCACACGCATGTAAGCTCGCAACTTGCCAACGAAGTGTTTAGTGACGACATCGAACAGTATAATGAATACCTCAAGAAAGTGAAGGAGCTGATCGAGCTGCCAAGACTGCGGCTGTTGAGCAACCTCAGCAAGTCTTGGATCTTCAGAGTCAAGGAACACAGGGAAGTAAGCGAGTCTGCCCACCTTAAGCGTCTCTCTTCGATCAGGGGAGGTGAAGACCCGCCTGTCTCTGCCAAATTCATGGAAAAGTATCCGGTGATCACGGCGTGCTCTGCAGCACCCCTTTTTTCCTTTGAGTTGGCCAATCTGCGCTGGGACCTTTCGGAGCCTTCATTCGGGCTCGAAAACTACAAGCACTTTCTGCACAAGGTGGGACAAGGGATGCCGTACGATATGGAGTATGGTATTTTGTTCCCTGTTAACATGCATATTACCTGTTCGCGTCTGACGATTCAGCTCAAAGACTATCCAATCCCGTTTATTTCGTTTGGTGGTGGTGACGAAGACACTCCGCAGACGGTGTCATTCAAGGGTGACTTCGTTATTGCTGAGCAGATGTACGTTGCCGAGGAGCTGCGGTACAATTTTGTTCCCTTTGTGTCGCAGTACAATGACCCTAAGTGTACAGATAACATGTTTGCCTCGCATGTTTCGAGGACCATGACGAACGTCAAATTCTTCACAGACATGAGAGTACACGTCAACTCCTCGAAAAATGTCATCGTTTCATGGTACTCTGCGATCCAGCCGGCATTGCTGTACGCGATGGACAGTTTCGATGTTTTATCCAAGCCTCCTCTCGACCCAAGTCCAAAACTGGGATTCTGGGATAAGTTTGCGCTGTTGTTGCACGCTAATTTCCATTTCACGTTCACGAACGGCATCCATCTATTCATAAAAAGCCAGAACTCGCCCTACGATCTTATGGGCCAAGGAGCCGGGTTTGTGTTCAGATGGAAGGATAAAGTGGACCTCAAGATCAACGGCACCGGCCGGTCCGATGAGTTGCTCGTTGTTGAGAGTAAGGAGTTCGACGTGGTGATTCCTCGGTTCAGTCGCAGCAACCTGACGTATCTGCTGGACGACAAAAACCCCTACGAGCTCGATTACATTACTGAGAAGAAGGTCTGGAAGTTGTCGAGTCAGCCGGTCGTTTGGAAACTGGGATTTCTCTTCGAACGCAACGAGAGTGCTGTCGGAAAATACGTCCCCGGTCAGGTCAAGCGGACCAGCAAGTTCAAACCTCATTACCAAGTCCGCCTTCGCAACCCGTCTACCTTCACAAACGATAAAGAACTGGAGTCTTGGGACTCCTATGAAGGCTTCCGAAGCCATTACATCCATATGTGCGTTTCCTTAGAATCAAGCTCATCCGAGGCAAATTCCTATAACAGCATCCATCTTACTCCGCTTGCGTTTTCGCACTTTTTCACATGGTGGAATACGTTCCGGAGTAGCTTGGGCCTGCCTATCAAGCACGGAAAAATGTTCAAGAACAAGTTTTTGGATTACAGGCCGTCTCCGAAGTTTGGCAAGCATCTGTTTTCCATTAGCTACTCGCTCAAGCTCAAGCCGCTATACCTGACTCACGTCTACATTCACCCTACTGACATCCGAGCCAACAGTAACCTGGCATTCACAGGACTCAAATGTTCCATTGAAAGCTTTGGACTGGATCTCCACCAACTCAAGTGTCCGACCAGTACTTCTGAAAATCCCGACTTTAGTCTCCAGTTCAATCAAGGTGAAGTGGATTTTGTCAATACCGACTTACGGCTGCTGGTGGCCGAATTTAACGAGCGCAGTGCAGTTGGTATGCTTGCACGTGAAATAGGTATCACAGAATCCAGTTCCTTCATGGATGTGACGAGCTCCTCTGTGAGCGAGAGACCCGCCGCGGAGGATGTGGTGTGGTTTGATATGGACGACTTTGTTGAGGTGGACACGCCCAAGATCAAGCCAAGGAATCCTCAGTGGAAAGCGACGCCGCTGGCATCATCGACTCGTTTTTGCTACTTCCTTCAGGAAAAAGAGCCAGAACTGCAATACACTTTTGCCGCTATTCAGGAACGGACACACAACTGTTTCGTTGGTAGGAATCATCCCGAAAGGACACCGTTTGCTGTTGCTAACAAGCGCGCGGCAGAACTCAAGGAACAGATCAAAACGCATGAGACGTCCTTGGGGTCTTTACAGAGCAATCCAGACAAAAGCCAGTCCATTGCCAAGCGCATAGAGGAGCTGGAACAGGAAATCAAAGATCTGAACACTCGTCTACACGTGACTCGTTGTTTAAGAGACAGCTTTGAGGCCGGCATGATCCCAGACTATGACGAGTTTCTCGACGAAAACGAGGGCTCCGACGTGGAAACGTCGTACACTGTTTCCAGGGTGAATTCCAAAATATCTCGCAGATCCTGCAATCCGACTGTGAGAAGCACTGCTCCTTCGTCTCCACCGGCGTCGTCGTTCAGAAACCGATTCATCATTTACCATGTGGTTTTCAGATGGAGCTCGCATACCAAGAAGAAGTTTGCGAGCTACATTGATAACGTGTCTGAAAGAAAATCGCTGGTCTTTAACTTGAGTCGCAGAGCTATCAAGCTTGCTGAGGAGCTGTACGAAAGTCAGAGTCTGCCGCGCAAGGCGGGAAGGTTTGACGACCGCGAGTCGCTGGACATGGAATCGTGTCCGAACTTCTACAACTTCGAACGCAAGCTGAGAGAGTCGGATGAATTGGAAGATGTGGACTTTGATGATACGTACCTGCTCAAATTTATTCTTCCGCAGCTCTGTTTTGACACGGAGATGAACAGTGCAGTGCTTGTTACGTCGAAGGAGATCACAGTGAGCTCGATATCTGTCGATTTCAAGCAGCACGACGACGAAGAAAGCATTCCTATTGAGAGCAGAAATGGAATCATTCTGCGGGATGCATTTTTCTACGTTCTGGACAAGGACAAGACTCTGAGTGGACATTACAAACTGTTCTGGGCTCAGTCGACTTGGCCTCCACAGCTGCCTGTGGAAATGTACTACTGCTCCAACTTGTTGGCCAACACAATTGTCATCTGGAACGTGTCCATGGGGTCGATCTTTATTAAACCTAACAAGCTCAGATACATGAAAACTGATCAGTGCAACGTGACGAAATTTAGAGAGCTGATCCAGGTAATGGCACCAGAAATTGTGGTTACCGCTAACAGTCAACAATACAACGTGATTTACAATCTGGCCATGAGTTTTATGGACTCCAACATGACTGAAAAGCAAAAGATGAAAGAGAAGATCAAGAGCCTTGTGAAGTTCTCCGTTTCTGAGGACTTTGGCGACATCAAGTTCCGCATGTTCGATTTGCAGCAGAAAGCGTGGCTGTTAAGCGATTGTAAGAAATTCATGTTGATGATGCAAGGAAATGCCCCAGACCAAGATGACGTCCTACAAATTGAGGTTGAGCTTGAAAAAATCTATCTTGAGCTCGGAATGCTTGTCTCTTATCTCCAGCACACAAAGGCCATGAAATACAACGACTCGTACGAAGAACGGCAGTGGGTACTGAATGCGGATAATGTTCGACTAGAGCTTCTCGATAGCGATGATAAGAAATTTATCATCGTGGAAGCCAAGCAGTCTTGCTACCAGACGGAGCAAAGGCCCGACGGAGCAAGCAGAAACAGGGTGCTTATCCAGGATTTTGTCGCTGAGGACCTTCAACCGCACACGAAGTACAAAACCATTGTTGAAAAAATCCACAAAGAAGGCTCTTCAGACATGCCTATGGTGTTTGTGGACTGGACAATGCTAGAGGCTGTTGGAGGCATACCTGTTGTTGAACACAAGTCGATCACGTTTGCTCCACTGAAAATCGAGGTTGATTTTAAAACGGCTGTGGAAATTTACAAGTTCGTGTATCCGAAACAGGTTTCAGACCTTGACACGGAGTCGAGCGACGACGAGTCGTCGTCTATAGTGGATTCGGTTAGCGCCGAAACTCCGTCTTCGCGAACGAGTTTTGATTCATCAAGCTCCATCTTCTCTGACCGCTCAGCAAATGGTGAGGGAAAACTCAAAAAAATGGGTCGGATGCTGTCAAAGAGAAAACATGACCGACAAGGAAGCCCAACCTCTACTACGTCTGAATTTAGCTCGATCCACTTTTTGGGCCACAAAAACAACGAAAACGCAGACGAAAAGCAGTACATTAGCCAGATGGTGGAAAGATCAAAGAAGTACCAGCTTCTCAATAGAATCACCATCGATCCGCTACATCTGGTACTTAGCTTTAAGGGTCAAGGGTCGTACAAAGTGGTGGATGTCCACAGACTTGAGCTAGAGATTCCTAAAGTTGAATATACCAACAAGATGTGGTCTCAGGAAGACTTCTTCCAGCGCTTCAAAAAAGATGTTGTGCGACACATCCTCAAGAATACGGGAAAAATCATGGCGAATAAAATCACCAAACGACAGAAAAGGAGCAAGCTTCAGCAGCTACTGAGCTACAAAGTCGACCTGCAGAGCGAATTGAGCCGCCGAACCTCTGTTTCGTCTTCTACTCCGAAGTTGCATTCGCACTTGCACCGACACAAAGACCATTTTGGACACTACGAGGACCCAGATGTGCTCGAGCCGCGGCGACACGAGCGGCCGTTGATTGACGAAACTGTAGGGTCGGAAATCCAAAACTTTGAGCCGCTCGAGGAAATTTCTGAGGAGTCTGTATAAAATCGTATTTATGTTATACAGCTTGGCTGTGCGTAGCCTTAATAAAATAGAGAGAGAGAATAAATCATAGGTCATTTATTGCTGATGGACTTCTTTAAGGACATTGTAACCAAAACACAGACGATCCTGGACGGGTCGACATCATCGAAGCGTCTGGGAAAAGATGAGCTTCTTTGTGCGGACTTTCGGCTACCAGAAGGCGAGCGAATAGTGGACGAGGCGTCTGTCGAAGTGGTCCTAAGCCCTCGGCATCTGAGCCAGCAGCAGTCCTCGGAGAGCTCGGCCGTTGTTTTCAGTGGAAAACTTACTTTGACGAACAATTTTCTTACGTTCAAAGACTCCTACGACCCTGTCGCGTGTTCATTCGTGATTGAGCTGCTGATGATACAGAAAATTCAAAGACTGCATCGCTCCTTCGATTTCGCAATTCAATTGCACACCACTAGTGATCTGGACTTTACCATACAGTTTTTGGGTATCAAGTCACAGGCAGAACGGTTTGGACAGAACTTGACGCGGTCGCTAAAACAGAATGTCAATGAGGTGTCGAGAATGAATTTATTCTTGATGGGGCTTTATTCCGAGTATCTGCTCTACAAAAATAAATCGTCGAGACTGAAGATTGACGCGCCTCCAACAGGAGGACTTGGATGGGTGTTCAAGTTCCCAGGGAATGCGCAAAAAATGAACGACAGACTGAAAATGAAGAAGTGGTTTGACTTCTTTAGAGTGTACGGACGCAATTTTGCACTGATCAAAAACATACCATTCTACAGGCTTGTAAGTTACGGACTGCCAAACAAGCTGCGAGGAGAGCTATGGGAGACATGCTGCGGGTCGATTTACCTTCGATACAAGTATTTTGACGAGTACAACAAACTGCTCGTGGACTTCGACGGTATGAAGTCTTTTGCAATTGAGGAAATTGAAAAAGATCTCAACAGATCTCTGCCTGAATATCCGGCATACCAGACGGAAGAGGGTATCAACAGGCTTCGAAGAGTCCTGACTGCATATTCTTGGAAGAACCCGGATATCGGGTACTGCCAGGCCATGAATATTGTGACAGCTGCCCTTTTGATCTACATGTCTGAAGAACAAGTTTTTTGGTGTCTCTATGTTCTATGTGAGAGAATCATTCCGGGATACTACTCACAAACAATGTACGGTGTTCTGCTTGACCAGAAAGTTTTTGAGGCTCTTGTGAAGAAGACAATGCCTATTCTTGGAGACCACTTTGCCAAGCAGGATATTCAACTATCCATTGTGTCTCTACCGTGGTTCCTTTCTTTCTTTCTTAACACCATGCCGCTGGTGTTTGCATTTAGAGTTGTGGACATGTTGCTTTTGCATGGCCCAAGGACGTTGTTTCAGGTTGGCCTGGCGATCTTGAAAGTAAATGGCGAAGCATTATTGAAGTGTGAGGACGACGGTGAGTGCTTAGCGGTCTTCAAAGATTTTTTCATGACGCTTGATGAGCCGGAACCCTCTCTTGTGAATCCTGACAAGATGAGAAGCAAGTTTGATAACTTGTGGGAGGTTGCGTTCCGCGAATTTTCCGTGATCGACGACAAGCTGATCACGCAGTACCGCTCGAAGCACAAAAATGAGGTGTTTCAAGGAATAGAGATTTTTGTGAAGAGGGCTGCTATTAGAAACCTGCCCAAGACTCCTAACCTGAACAACGATCAACTGTCCAACATTTACGATCGCTACTACAACACTCTGATTTCGGAGAATAATGCTGCTATTGGTAGGGCCAATCTCACAATGGATTACAACTCGTTCGTGAAATTCATGGCTCAACTGGTTGATTGGGTTGGTCCCGACACAGATCCGTCGCAGGCTCTGTTTCTACAAAGACTCTTCACTGCATGGTCGAAAGGCGAGGACCATCTCACTTTGGAGACTATCGTTCTTGGTATCAACAAGCTGATCGACAAGGATATCATGAACTCACTCTCCAACTTCATTGAGCTGTACGATGATGGATCAGGAAAGATTCGTAGCGAGTCTGTTCTCCAGCTTGCAGAGGATCTGATTTTCGTGACGGCTCCATGGAGGGACGGATATACTTTTGACGATATCACCAACAAGGAGATAGAAACCGAAATCGCAAAGAAGATTATTGAACGCAGAAAAATACTCAAAGAACAAGGACTGGACGCCGACGACGAGGAAATTAGGCTTCCGCATGAAGTTCGTTTTAACGAGGAGAAGTGGAAGAACAAACAGAGCGAAAGGTATCTTGCTGCCAGCTCCAAGTTCTTAAAAATGGCGTTTCAATATGCTCAGGAAGAGCAGGATCCACAGACTCCTCTCATAAATCTGGAAGACGATGAGTCAGACAAGCTTAAGCACAACAAGGCTCTTGATCCTTCCAACCCAACGTATATCACGCCATCTACCTTTAGAATGATAATTTTGGCGGACGATACGTACGAATCATTTTTCCAGCACGACTTTTGGAAATCGTTCCATGTCAACGATAAGGTGAGCGAAAGCCTTGGCGTGGTGGACAACTTGCGCGGAGTCTTTACCAACTTTTTAGCTGATGGCCGCAGAGTAGCAAACGAGGTGCGCAAGAGAATGGACGACGCTACAAAGTCGGTTGCAACATCTGA
The DNA here is from genome assembly GCF_019207285.1 of Ogataea haglerorum. Lineage (NCBI taxonomy): Eukaryota > Fungi > Ascomycota > Pichiomycetes > Pichiales > Pichiaceae > Ogataea > Ogataea haglerorum. The sequence goes on from NW_025065160.1 coordinate 11,344, forward strand.
ACAGAGTTCTGTCACCACTAGAACCTCACGGGCACAAACAATGTCATCATACAACGAAGAAGATGAGGACGACTTTGGCAACTTCCAATCGCCCCTAAACGATGTTTTTAACGAACTGTCAATAGGCGGAACCAAAGATACACAACAAACTAAGGAAAAGACTCCGGGTCAATAGTGTTCATTGTATAATAGATTAGTTGCATATATGCATTATAGCGCGTGCTCATTTATCTCTTCAATGCTTGGCATTCTTGCCAAACAACTTGCGGAGCTTGCCGAATCTCTTCTTCTTCTCTTCAGGAGCGCTGCCTTGTCGAACCTGCTCGCTAAAGAACCTTTGCTCTGCTGGCTTCTGCTGTTGCTGCGTAGGCGGCTGTTCTGCACTAGCGCTTCTCAGTGTGTTCCGAGATAGCTTGCCATTGAGCTGTCCGGTTCCTTCCTCAGCGTCGGAATCAATGTCATCGAAACGCGATTTGTATGGAACCTGATATACTTGCGCTTGTTCTTGTTGTTCCTGGGCCGACGCAAAAGCAGGCTCGTCTCTCAGCGTAAACCTGTTGGATCTCTTAGCCTCCTGGTTCTTTTCGAAAGAGGAGGTCCTCTCAAGCTTTACGCCAACCTGTTGTACATATTGAACATTAAGGATGGATTCGTGGCGACTTGTTCTCTCGTTGGCCTTCTTGTAAAGTTCAGCCGCGCGCAATTGAGCCTCCGTCCTGGGCGAGGCCTTGTACTCGTGTTTCTTTGCCATCTGAGTTGCTTCAAATTGTTCTGGATTGTGGTGTTGTGCGGCTCGCGTAGCTGCTGCGGCTCGCGTAGCTGCTGCTAGATGCGCGGGCGTTGATGAGTTGTTGGGTGGTAGACCGCCAACAGAGTCACGCCTTCCTCTTTGGGGGGCCGTCTGCGTGTTACGCAAACTGAGGCGCATTCCTTTGTGCTCGTTAGCAGGTTGCCTGGTTACCCTTTCTGGTTGAGGAACTCTCTTTTGTGATGGAGATGCGCGAGGTTGCTGCGACAAATTTAGAGACGACGAAGAAGCCATTGCGTTCAATCTGGTGTTCTCGGCTGTGGCCAATGAGAGGTAGGCAGGAGAAGAAGCTGACACATCATTCGCAGACTTGGACGAGCTATTGGTGTTTTTCAGAACGGATTTTCTCTTTGGTATCTCGGCAGCAGATCCGGGTACTCTTTCCGGCGTGGCGCTCAAAGAACCGTCAATGTCTTCCAACTTGCTGATGGAAGGTCTCTTGGGAGAGCGAGCTGGAATTTCCGGATCATCGGCAGGTTGCGATGCACTGGAAATCTGCTCTTGTGACGATCTCTGGAACCCAAGCGTCGGTCTGAGCCGTTGAGCCATGGTCTGGTCCATGTCCTGTGTGGTGTTTGAGGTGGCAGTATCGCTTTCTTGGAAAGTATGGTCAGCACTGGTGCCTGTCAGCAAAGACTCGTCCGCATTTTCCGCATTTTCCGAATGTTCTTTCGCGTTAAGATTGTCGGTGGAGCCACCGGAGTATCCATCGACAAAGGCAACCTCGTCATAGCCATTGGAGGATCCCGAGAGGGACGCCTTGGAGAGATTCGATGTGGCCTGCGGATTTTGGATGGACACCGACTCGTTGGACACGGATACCAAAGAATGTGAAGCTTCCAGCTCTTGTTGTTGCAGCACCGACTGCAATATATCCTGCTCTTTCTGTCTGACAAGCTCCTCCAGCTTTTGTTCAGCCAGCTCCCGTTCATCTTCTGTATAGTCATTAGCCTCTTCCTTCGGAGCTTCATGCGATTCAGCAGAGTCAGATTTGACAGCAATGGTGTCAGATTTAGGCGGGACGTTATGCTCTGCTGTTTCTTTCCTGTCCTCAGTCTCGTCTTCCACAATAGTGGGACCAGCGGACATTTGAGATTTCTGCGTATACATGCCCTGCACGCTTTTCTTTTGTGTAGGCGGTGGACCGGACTTTGCTGCAAGTCTTTGGTTTCTGGCCCGACTCGATAAGGAGTTCATGGATGCAGAGCGGGCCACAATTCTGCGGGCATTGGCAGACTCTTTGGCGGATTGCTCTGCAGGAACTTCAATACAGACTAGACCGTGGGCTGATGGAACCCATTTTTTCACCATTTTTGGTGGAGCGGACGCAGCCGGCGACTCCATGTCAAATCCTTCGTAATGCGTGCTGGACCCATTGAAAGGCCCCTGATGACGATGGGGCTGTTGATTGCGAGTCCCGGCACCTGTCAAACTCTGGGCTCGCTTAGGTACTGCATAGGAGGATCTTATAGGTCTTGTCTGTGCGACTGGCGAGTTTGGAATGTTTTTTAGACTGCCTGTCCGCGAAGCCGGCCTGCTGGTATTCGAAGTGGCACTAGCGGCGCGTGTCGTGCCCAAGAGACTTGCACTGCGGTGTGCCTGGGAGTTTCTTTGAGGTTGCTTAGGTAAATTCAGAGGGCCCGGCTTGTGGTCGTTCTCCTTCAGAGCCTTACCAATTACCGTGGCCGCAGCCAGTGCTCCTGACGTTGGGGCAGCTGGTGGCTGCTGAGCAGGCCTCGAAAGTCTTCTAGAGGAAAACATATTCGAGTTGTTTCTGCTCTTGCTCCTTTCAAATTCCAAACGTTTGTTTTTCTGCAAGGTGAAGCTAGCTCAAAAAAAGGTTACGAGCCCTAGTAGATCGATCTATTTAAGGGTTGCAGGCCGTGGGATAAAAATCTTGATCTTCTTTAATAATGTCAACTCAGCTGTTACCTGTTAACGCTCTCGAATTTGACCTTGACGGCACCATCGTGGACTCCACAGAGGCCATCGAAAAGTCTTGGGCCGATCTTTTGGCGACTTACCCTCACCTGAACGAGGACGGAGACTTCTTCCACAAGGTTCACGGGGTGAGAGTGAGTGATGTGTTCAGAAAGTACCTTTCGGACAAGTTCGAAAATGAGCAGGCTATAATAGATGGCGCTTACGACTTTGACAGACTTGTGTCTATGACCTACGGAAAGCTGAACTACCCGATCAACGGAGCAGGTGATCTGTTCAAGGAGTTGCACAAGCTTCCTGGGAAACCATTCTGCATTGTCACCAGTGGCTCTTCAGTCTTGGCGCATGGCCATTTTCAGAACGTTTTACACGAGGCCGGCGTTGAGAAGCCCGATATTTTCATCGTCGCTGAGGACGTGAGTGTCGGGAAGCCTGATCCCGAAGGTTACAAAAGGGGTGCCCGCCTGCTGAGCGAGAGACTGGGATACCCAATCGAGAAGGTAGTTGTGTTCGAGGATGCTCCTGCAGGTATTAAGGCAGGTCTAGCGTCTGGTGCTACCGTGGTTGGTATTGCTTCTACTTTTGATGCAGAGAAGCTGTATGAGAACGGTGCCACCTACGTCATCCAGGACCTTTCCAAAGTGAAAGTCAAGTCTTTCAAGGACAGAGTTATTGAACTGGAGCTTGAAGTCCTCGACAGGAAGAACTGAGCTGTCCTTGTCCTCTGCTGCAACCGTCCCATCGGGAAAAAAAAAAAAGAAACTTGCTTCCCTACGTCATATGACGTCATAGATATTTTTTTATAGAGATTTATACACTATTTACAAGCAGTTCCTTTTCTTTTTGATGTTCCTCATACCGTTCGTAGAAGTGGTGCATTTCAAACAAGACTTCAATCATAATAAGATAAATCACAATCCATTCCAGCCTCGTGCCTTTCCGCGTGGTAAGGATCTCGAGCAGAGCCCGTGCTTCGTCAGAGCAATAATCCAGTTTTCTGTTGAGAATGCTGATACGCGTATTCACGTCCAGGATTCTTGAGACGTGGTTGTATATTTTTTCCAAGTTCGGCTCCGTCCAGTACAGGTCTGGCGTCTCAACTAGCTCAGAGTACAGATTCAATTTTCCGCGTAGCAGCAGTAATTTTCCGGACGACTGCAGCACCTCCCGCGCACCAATTCCTAGCTGTTTTCCCTGTGACAAATTTTCCGTCGTGTTTCGTGTCAGCTGAATATGTTTTTCCAGTGACGACTCCAAAACTGCAAGCCTGGTCGATCTCGATATACCATACGAAAACGCTAATTTGTCCAGCATTTTTTGGCGCGGCTCGCCCTTGATGCATATGATCTCGTGGTCTATCGTGGACGTTTGGCCTTCTTTTTCCTGTCCTAACTCGTATTCTATGTAATCCAGGTCTTCAGTCTGGATCTCATAGAGGGTGTTCATGGAGCTCCGCAGGAGGGGCAAGACTTTGTCAAGAACGTCCTGCTCTGGCATTCCCCACGATACCACCGTTCCCGAGCGTAACACGAAGACGTCTGTGCGGACGGGAGCGTCTTTGATCTGATAATGGACAGCCTCGTTGCGCACAATCTCCTCCGACTCGATGTGGTGCTCGGAAAGGGAGGACCGCACCTTTTCTAAATCGAATTCCTCGCATGCTGTGACTGCAATGCAGGGACGCAAGGGAAGGCCCTGATGGGATGTTTTGGACGGCTCGTCAGGAATGGCATAAGACTGACTAAGTAATGAGTCGTTCGGAGCACGGCGAATCACCTTGCGCGCAGGGGGGACGGATGTCGCCAGCAATCGATGCCATCTGAGCGCGGGCACGCGAACATGCTGGAAATTCAGGCCCAAGACCGAGCGAAAAGGTGCGTGTCGTAACACAGTCCTGAACATGTAAGAAATGTAGACGCAAAAATTATTTCACGGAACACTGGTCGACGCGTCGGTATAGGCTGTTCCTATCTTTCGGCCAGATGGACGAACGGCTTGAGCTAGCAAGACTAACCCAGAAACTGTCTCCATCCAAGCCTGACTGTTTGCTTTCCTTGCACTACTTCTCCTAGCATCGCAATAGTGACTTTTGTGCCTAGTGCTACCAGCTTCTGTTTTTGAGCAACGCGCCAAAATTTCGCTCCCGCTACCTAGGAGCTTATCGCGAAAAGCCAATCCAAAATTTGGATTACTCATTATGTTGGCCCAGTTCGCCGCTCAGTACCACGAGGAGCTGATCACGGCCATAGAGGCAGCTGTGATCAGCTATGGGATCTACACACTTCTGCTTTACCCTCTTTACTTCCATCCTCTCGCGAGAATTCCTGGTCCTAAAATATGCGCACTGACGAAATACTGGATCCTTTTTATCAGCTGGTCAGAACACCGAAACAGGTACGTCCACCAACTCCACAAGAAGTATGGACCCATAGTGAGGATTGGCCCCGAAGAAATTGATATCTCTGACCCTGAATATCTCAAAGATATCTATATCAATAATTTTGATAAGACCAGTTTCTACACTCAATTCGCCAATTTTGGCTCCTTCAATACTTTCTCCACTGTCGAGAAAAAAACGCACAGAGATAGCAGGAAGGTGTCTGCCAAGCTTTACTCCAAATCTAATGTTGTTTCGGAACCGTTTCAGGCGAAAATCCGGACCGTGATGAGCTCTCTCCTCAAAATGCTCGAACAAAACCAGGACAAACGACTCAACACGTTTCATTTGTGGTCTGTCATGGCAATGGACACCATCACGAGTTTTTCGTTCGGAAGCAAGGTGTGCAAGTCGCTGCTGGATGATTTTTTTGGGGAAGGAGAAGCAGTCATCAAAGCTTTCATGATTCAGTCATCGTCGTGGTTCTGGACTACTCAGATGCCACAGCTGTACGACTGGGCGGTCCCTTCGTACGTTCGCAAGGCATCCAAAATTGCCTGCGACTGGATCAACAGCCAGTTCAGCGAGTGCTTGGAGAAAGATTCCGGAAACACAAACACACTGGTCGGTGTCCTTATGGGGACGAACGGCGCACGACTGTTTGACGCTCGTCGGGCACGGTCTGAGATTTTCGACCACGTTGCTGCTGGCCACAACACCACGGGGACAACGCTTAGCTACTTTTTCTACGAACTGGCACGTGACCCTGAGAAGCAGGAAAGACTCAGGGCTGAGCTCGCAGGTCTGAATGGAGGAAACCTTGCAACCGGCGACCACGGGTCGCTGTTATACTCCGACATAGAGCATCTTCCATATTTATCGGCATTGACGCAGGAAGTCTTCCGTGTTTACGCAGCCATCCCTGGCCAGGAGCCCCGTCGAGCTCCTAAAGGGGGCTTCCGCTGGAGAGGCTCCAAAGAAACACCATCGACATATATCCCTGAAGGAACTATCGTTGTCATGCAGCCGTGGTCGTTGCACCGCGACCCAGCTGTCTTTGAGCAACCCGAAGTGTTCAATCCGGACAGGTGGCTTGTTGACGACGAGCAAAAACTAGCAACAATGAACAGGCAGATGATGCAGTTTGGGTCTGGCTCCCGCATGTGTCTAGGGTTGCACATTGCTACCTGCGAAATCAAGCTATGTGTCAGCAACGTGGTTAGCAGGTACGAGGTGTCCCTAGTCGATGGGTACAACTACGAAGCGAACGCACAAATGAAAGATATCTACACGACGATTCCAAAATCTGGAGACATGCCTCTCAAATTCAGGGCTCTTGCGGTGTAGAGTTGTGCAAAATTAAACAGTTTTTTGTTTTTTTTATCAGTCGACACTTACGTAAGAACCAGCCAGATAAATTGTGAAAAATTATCTCTCGGAAAAGTATGCCTGGGTTCTTTGATCTAGCCACAGATGCTGTTCTGAAGCAATCCGCACCTGTCCCTGAACACTTTCAGGAAGTGAAGGGTGTCGACTACTCGAAGCCTGAGAGCCGGAACGCCCGTGCCTCCGACCTTATCGACTCCATGAAGACCATGGGCTTCCAAGGCTCTTCTCTGGCAAAGGCTTGCGAAATTATTGACGAAATGAGGACCTGGAGAGGAAAGCACATTTCAGAACTTGCCGAGCACGAGCGCAAAGGAGAGTTCGACGAGAACGGGTACCAGAAAACGACCATTTTCATGGGGTACACCTCGAATTTGATCTCCTCCGGTCTCAGAGACACCCTACGTTTCCTGGTGCAACACAAGATGGTGTCCGCCATTGTTGCATCGGCTGGAGGAATTGAGGAAGACCTGATCAAATGTCTTGCTCCAACTTACATGGGCGACTTTGCTCTGCCAGGAAAACAGCTCAGAGATGATGGTATGAACAGAATTGGCAACCTGATTGTGCCTAACGACAACTACTGTAAATTTGAGGAGTGGATTGTGCCTGTTTTGGACAAGATGCTAGAGGAACAAGAAGCTTCTGCTGCCAAAAACGGTTCCAATGCTCTGGACGCCGATGTCCCTTTCTGGACACCGTCCAAAGTCATTGATCGTTTGGGAAAAGAGATTAATGATGAGTCGTCAGTCTTGTACTGGGCCCACAAAAATCAGATCCCGATTTTTTGCCCAGCGTTGACCGACGGAAGTATTGGTGATATGCTTTTCTTTCACACTTTCAAGGCTTCTCCCAAGCAGCTGAGAATCGATATCGTGCAGGATATCAGACGGATCAATTCTTTGTCCATGGAGGCCTCGCGCGCAGGAATGCTGATCCTCGGAGGTGGTCTGATCAAGCACCATATTTGTAACGCTTGCTTGATGAGAAACGGGGCAGATTACGCTGTCTATATCAATACCGGCCAGGAGTTCGATGGCTCGGATGCTGGAGCTCGTCCTGATGAGGCTGTGTCCTGGGGCAAAATCAAGGCCGATGCCAAGAGCGTCAAGGTTTTCGCCGATGTGTCATTGGTGTTGCCGTTGATTGTGGCTGCTACTTTTGCGAAAGAATAATGCGGTTATAATAAATAAATAAATAAATAGATGAACCTAGACACGTTGCGTGACTTTGGCGTCCCATTCAGCAATTTTTGGCTTGGCAGTGTTGTACGTCACAAAGGCTCCTTTGGTCTGCGTGTAGTTGTAGTGGTGAACTTTATTCAATGAATAAGTAATCGCTTTTTCTTCGGGCTTCAGTTTCGATGGAGGCGTATCTGTTCCGTAAGCCAACCAGTAATGCCAGCCTGGCTCGATATGCGACACATCGTAGTCCCAGAAGTTCTTGTACTCGACCCACCTTGTTCTCATATGAATCTCGTCAGGGTCTTTAGTTTCGTAGAATTTATTCCCAAAATCGTCCTCGCCAACAAAAACTCCAGACTTTGTGTCATTGATCATTGCGATCTGGCGAAGAGACCTCTTGAGGCCGTTCCGCCAGATGTTTTTGACCGTCCTTGCGAAAGAAACAGACATTAAAGATAATTTTGAAGTGGGGTACAGGTGTAAAGGTGATCAGCTTGAACTTTTTTATTTCATGAATCCGCTACCGGGCCGGTGACTACTGCTACAAAATGGAAAAATTTTCCAGCGTTTTTTCAATCAATACTTTCCAACTCATCATCACTATGTACGTTGCCAGAATATCCAGAACAGCCGGTTCCAGAGCCGCTGCGGCTATATCCAGAAGAGCCCTCTCTAGCGCTACCAGATCTGTCAGACCAACTTTGGCCAGAGCCCAAGTGTCTGGTGTCAGAGGTATCAAGAAGATCAACTTTGGCGGTGTCGAGGAGATCGTCCATGAGAGAGCCGACTGGCCAAGAGAGAAGCTGCTCGAGTACTTTAAGAATGACACTCTTGCTCTGATTGGTTACGGTTCTCAAGGCTACGGCCAAGGTTTGAACTTGAGAGACAACGGTCTGAACGTCATCATTGGTGTCAGAAAGAACGGTGCTTCTTGGAAGGCTGCAATTGAGGACGGATGGGTTCCAGGTGAGAACTTGTTCGACGTCACCGAGGCCATCAAGAAGGGAACCATCGTCATGAACTTGCTTTCTGACGCTGCTCAGTCCGAGACCTGGCCTACCATCAAGCCATTGCTCACTGAGGGTAAGACCCTGTATTTCTCCCACGGATTCTCTCCTGTTTTCAAGGAGTTGACGCACGTTGTGCCACCAACCAATATCGACGTGATCCTAGCTGCTCCAAAGGGTTCCGGTAGAACTGTGAGATCGCTCTTCAAGGAGGGCAGAGGTATCAACTCTTCTTACGCCGTCTGGAACGACGTTACTGGCAAGGCCGAGGAGAAAGCCATTGCCCTGGCCGTCGCCATTGGATCTGGTTATGTTTACCAGACCACCTTCGAGAGAGAGGTTAACTCTGACCTGTACGGTGAGAGAGGATGTCTTATGGGAGGTATCCACGGTATGTTCCTTGCTCAATACGAGGTTCTGAGAGAGAACGGCCACTCTCCATCGGAGGCCTTCAACGAGACTGTCGAGGAGGCTACCCAATCCTTGTACCCATTGATCGGAAAGTACGGTATGGATTACATGTATGATGCCTGCTCCACCACCGCTAGAAGAGGTGCTCTGGACTGGTACCCAGTCTTCAAGGACGCTTTGAAGCCAGTCTTCCAAAAATTGTACACCTCTGTGAAGGACGGCTCGGAGACCAAGAGATCTCTGGAGTTCAACTCCCAAGCTGACTACAGAGAGAGATTGGAGGAGGAGCTGCAGACCATCAGAAACATGGAAATCTGGAAGGTCGGAAAAGAGGTCAGAAAGCTGAGACCAGAGAACAACTAATCTATGTACAGAAGGTGTGGTCCCGAAGGACTTGGGTTTTGATATTTATTCCTTTTTAGGAACGGCATGTTTGAAGAATAAACAGTTCGAACTATGACTAAAGATCAATGTAGCTATCTTGATCCGCTTCCCGATTTAGGTAAGCAAATTGTCTGGATTGCAACCCGAGCTGTGAAAAACCCCATTCCCCGAGCTGGTGAAGTTTTTAACTTTTCACGTGACATATGACAATTCTGCAAGATCTGGCAAGAATGGCAAGAATGGTATAAAACCGCCATTCTCGCCTCCTTGCTCTCTTCCATAACTTTTCATCATGTCAATCCCAAAGCCAGACAACGGAACTCTCAGACTCGGATCTACTGCTCCAGACTTCACGGCCGACACCTCTAATGGCCCAATTTCCTTCCACGACTACATTGGCGACTCCTGGGCTGTTCTGTTCTCCCACCCAGACGACTTCACCCCAGTTTGCACCACCGAGCTTGGTGCTTTTGCCAAACTGGAGCCAGAGTTCGCCAAGAGAGGTGTGAAGCTTATTGGTCTCTCTGCTAACGATACCAACTCTCACAAGGCCTGGATCAAGGATATCGACGAGGTGACCGGCTCCAAGCTTACTTTCCCAATCATTGCCGACCCTAAGAGAGAAATCGCTCTGAAGTACGACATGATAGACTTCCAAGATGCTACCAACGTTGACGACAAGGGTGTCCAACTCACCATCAGATCTGTCTTCATCATCGACCCAAAGAAGACCATCAGACTGATCATGACCTATCCAGCTTCTACTGGTAGAAACACTGCTGAGGTCCTGAGAGTTATTGACTCCCTGCAAACCGGAGACAAGTACAGAGTCACCACTCCTATCAACTGGGTTCCAGGTGACGATGTCATTGTCCACCCAAGCGTCTCCAACGAAGAGGCCAAGACCCTGTTCCCTAAATTCAGAACGATCAAGCCATACTTGAGATTGACCCCATTGGATGTGTCTAAATAAGTGTAAGTAACGGTGCTTTGATTTAATGATATTTCTAGTGTTTTATTTACAATCTCGAGCTTAAAAGAAACAACGTGTAGAAGTTTTTTTTTCTAATTTTAGCCGTGATCTTGGATCAGAAGCCAAGGACCTTTGTACTTACATCTATGAAAACGAGATCACCTTCGTCGCGGGGATCGGTGATAGACATCCTTGCGTGGATCATTCTGCTGGTGACTTTGGTCTTTTTTGTGCTGACACCGATTCTGCTAAATAAACAAGTCCCATCACTGGTTGCCCTATCCGATGACCAAACCACGGACGCAGGGGTCGTCAAGTTCCGCTTGATCAGAAAGGACGACAACAATAGCACTTCTAGCAGCTCCAGTGACTTCGGCGACAGCAGCTCCACTGACTCCACATTTTTTGACACTTCCGATGATGAGCCGACTTCGTCATTCTCTTCGTTCTCGTCGTCGTCTTCCTCATTGACATCGCTCACGACCCTTTTGACCAGCTTCTCTGAGGAGTCCAGCAGCACACAGAGCTCAAGCAACGAGCCATCCACCTCCCAGTCATCGACGATCTCGAGTACTGTTTCCAGCTCATACACGTCTGATACATCCAACAGTCAAACAACCATCCGGATCACACAAACTTCGTTGGCGGCATCTTCCCCGACAATATCATCTTCTTCGAGCTCCTCCTCATCCTCGGGCTCAGAGGGTGAACAGTCGTCTTCGGATCAGAGTACCCAGAACGAGTCGTCATCCGGTACCGAGTCTTCCTCCACTTCAGATACCCAGCCATCGTCCACAGCATCAAGCTCGTACTCGCAATCGGCCTCGAGCTCTGCAAATACATCAAGCTCTGAGTCAACTACAGAGTCCTCATCGCCAACTACGTCGTCTGAAGAAGCTTCCTCCACAACCTCAGCTTCCTCTCAAACCTCGGAAGTCTCCGCGTCGTCATCTACGTCCGAGTCGTCTTCGTCCACGCCTGTCAGGGCCTCGTCGTCGCCGTCATCCTCAGTGAATGAAAACTCAGATCAGTCTTCGGGTGGTCTTTCGTCGAAGAACAAAAAAATCGTGATCGGAGTGGTCGTTGGGCTTGGTGTGCCGCTGCTACTGCTGCTCTTGTTTGCGCTGTTTCTCATCTACAAGAAACGGAAGCCGAAGACCGACTACTATGTTGACTCCAACGGCCGTATGGTGGGCCTGATGGAAAGCGGCTGGCTCTCGAAGCTGGCGTTTTGGAATAGAGACAAAAACGGCGGCGATTTCGGCGAAGACGACGATGAGGACCTGAGCGGCTTCAACAAAAATTCGACAGGAGAGACGGGATTTGTGGTGAATAGAGCCAAAACTGTGAGACACACCAATCCGGGTACCACTTTTTAATTAGGGCAGGTTACAGATTGCATTTAAATAGCATAAAGATATGAATTAGAGAACATAAAACAACACAGGGAGAACGGCAGCGAGGCTTAGCTGGTTTCGCACGCCGGCTCCTGCAAAAGTCAGGACGGAATGAGCTGATGAAGTGGATGAAGAGCTGACCAAAGAAAAGTCTGCCAGGGACGACTGTCTAGGTGTTTGTGATTTAGTAAGAGATTGCAGAGAGCTGCTGGTGGAAGAAATCACGATACCAGGGTAAGTGCTGGTGCGAGTCGAGACGACTGTGAAGATAGTGGTTCCAGACGAAACGTAGACTGAGGTATAGCACGAGCAGTCTTCGGTGACGGTCTGCGTGGACTGGGTGGCCAGCGTTGCAGATGTCACCTCTGAAGGGGTAGGGGTCGACGAAGATGGTGCCTGAGAAGAGGATGTGGACGTCACGCTTGATTCAAAAGAGCTTTCTGGGGCTGTTTCTGTGCTGCAGCTCAGTGTGTCCGTGACCGTATTTTCGGTGTGCACGGTTGTTTCGTACTTGGGGGGTGTTCCTGGGGAGCTGCTGGTGATCCAGGTTGAAGCGAGCGTACTTGAGTGGCTCTCAGGCATAGACGAACTGGAACTGGACGAAATCGAAAGGCTAGAGGAGCTGGAGACGGTCGTCACTTGCAGTGGAGTGGTGGATGGGGTCAGAAGGGTTAGGAAGGAGCTTAAGTCCTTGCTTGTACTTGAAGTAACTGTTGAGTGAGGTGTAGCAGATGATTCGTGGCTGGAGACAGTAGAAACCTCCGGGCTTGGCGTTGTGCTTGTGCAGATTGTGCATGTGGTTTGCGTGGTGGTTTCAAAGCTGGAGACGGCAAAAGAGCATATGTAACTGGTCATCACAGAGATTGTGGTCCAATCGCCACTGGAGATAGTTGTGGAATAAGTTGTGGTGACCAACGATCCCGAGCAGAGCTGTGTTGAGGAGCTGGAGCTTGGTGTGGCGGTACTCCAATAGCTACTTGTGCTTGATGAGGTTAAAGCAGGTGTAGTGGACGTTGAATGGCTGAAACTGCGAGAGGTGCTGCTGGAGGCTGATGAGATCGGAGTGGTTGAGATAGAAGTTGAGCTGAACCTTGAACTGGAAGTTTTTGGAACCGTGCTGCTTGAGGTGTCGCTAGTTGATGTTCTTGATGTCAGCGTGCTGCTGGACAAAGACGTAGAACTGGTGAGGCTCGAAGAACTGTAGGTAGAATTATAGCTGGTGCTGAAGCTAGAGCTGGAGCTAGTGGTGCTCATGCTGCTTGAACTCGTGGTGGTGCTGATGCTGCTCGTTGTAGAGGACGCTGAGGAGGTGGAAGGAGTAGTCAAGGAGCTGCTGCTGCTGCTGCTTGTGCTCGAATGAGAGCAGAGAGAGCAGCTGGTGACAACATTCTTATCCACGTCAACCTGCGCCAAGCCAACCTGTTGCTTGTCCAGATCAAAGACCAAGTAAATGCTTGTAAGGAAAGACTGGCCCAGAACAACAACGCCGTCAATTTGAGTCTCTGTCACTGTCAGGTAACAGGTGCTGGACTCCTGGAAAAATAGCTGATTGGCCTGGACTTCGATTTCAGTGCTGCCAAAAACAAGCTTGTATCTCAAGTCAGTGGTCTCAATTGTGCCACAGTCAACTGTCCATAGACCACTGGTCTGGTCAACGCTGGCTTGCAAGTCGTCGGTGATTTGCCGGAGAACTTCAGACGGCACGTAAGACAAAACAGAAGCAGTGTCGATGTAGCCGGTCTGTTCGCTAGCGAGCTTAGAGCCGGATGATGTCTCAATTGCGTCCAGTGAAACAAAATAGCCGCCGTTTGTCTTGTCGGTCTCGTAGCCGATCAGGTCGACGTAGGTCAAGCTGCCGGAATAAAGAGAACTGTCTGTGCCACCAAAGTTGATCTTGCCAGGAGATCTATTGTTCTGCAACCAGATGGACACAATTCTGCTTGTAATTTTGCCAGCGTTGTAGAGGGCCTCAATGAACGAGCTCGAACTACCGAGCCCCAAAGATGCGCTGTAGCCAGCCTGGTTAGTGGTGGCAACTCCAAATTTCAGGCTGTCGATGTCTTGAGATTCAAAGGACACCGTGTCCGAGCCATACACACCCGACACAGTCATGCCTGTGACAAAATCCTGGAAACAAAACTCTTCTGTTGACGACGTAAAAGTGTTCGATAGATTAGTATTGAACTGGTCAGACGAAACCCAAGAATCGTCTTGGCCAGAATTGATAACGAATGAAAGGTTGGTGAAGTAGTCGCCGACGGTACCTTCAATCTCGTAGTAATTCCCCAGTCGATTCCGAATGACCAGTTCGGTGCCGTCTCGCTTAGCGAGCGGAAGGGCCTGCGCTAGAGGCAGGAAAGTGATTAAATGAGCGAATTTCATAGCACTGGTCAATGACACAGAAACCAAGACTCCTTGGTCTTTATATAATTCTGACAGGTAATCTGAAACCCATGGCTTGGATTCTATAATTGGAACCGGTGCTAGAGTCTTGTCAGGTAGTTCTGGTATCTTTAGTCAGATCAGATTCCTCGGCCAAATAAGGAAAACTGACCAGGACCAAGGAGGTACTTGGCTCCAAGAAATTGCCTTTTCTGTCTTCTCAATGAATTGCTGTGTCTGAGGTTTGTCAGATAGTTTCTCTCGGTTTGAAACAAGGCCTAGCGGGTCGCTAATTAATCCACCTCGAAAGAACATAAATCTGAATTTTTTCCTATTTGGGATTATCAATAGCTTTATTTTCTAATTATCATTTAAGAATGTCTTTAACTCATAGCAGTAAGCAAATCCCTCGTCGTCAGTAGGAAACCAGTTGCTGACCTTGCGCACCCAGCGCTGGTGTTCTTGCTTCCAACTTTTGTACAGATCGTCCGATATGAGGAAGTGCTCGGTATGGGCAGTTTTAGGTACATTTTTGGGCTCTTTCTTTCTCTTTGGAGGATCTTTGATGGTATCATCAAAATTCGCGAAGGGGTCATCTTCGTATTTGCCTGTCATGCTAACCCAGCGAAGGTTTTCGTCATCGTATATCATGTTTCCGACAACTTGCAAATTCTTGCTACTCTGGCTGCGTTGCATCGAAGACTTTTTTGATGGCGCTGGTCTTCTAGAGATCTGCGACTCGAACAGGCTCAAGTCGTCTTCATTACCCTGCCACTTCATTTCCTCCGGATCGTAGATCATGCCACCCATCACTTGACGAGCCCTTGCCCGTCCCAGTGATCGAATCATCTTGAGCTTCCCTTCCTTGGTTAATCGTGTGCTATTAGTCACTGACGGATCTGTGAAGTGAGTACGACGAGAACGGGTATCCTTCTCTGCATATTTAGAAAGATCCAGAGCGCGACTCTTGCGTTTCAGTCTTTTGTAATCGGAGAGAGTAATGGTCAAGTCTTCTGGATAATCGTCAGTCTCTTCGAACTCTGATGTATATTTCTTAACGCGGGCCATCGGCATCAAGTCTACCGTTGACATAGTGCGATGCAGAGAGCGCGAAAGACTCGAGCGAGGAATGTCCATTGTGGAGGACGACTTGCGGAGAGAGCGGCGACCGAGGTCGTTTGAAAGAACCGGAGCGGAAGTCTTACTGCGCACCTTTCTCGGGCTCACCACTTTAAACTGTCGAACGTTTGGTCCCGATGACTGGAAGTTGTCGAAATCATCTTCATAGGTACGTTCATCATCCAGATATAATCTGGAGGCGCGTCGCGTGATATCTGCTAGCTTCTCTGCCTGTTGGCGACGAAGCTCCAATTTTTGGGCCAGATTCAGATTTTGCTCTAGATCATCAAAATCTTCAGCATAGTCGCTGTGTTCTGTATCAGACTCGACGAAGTGAGAGCTATTGGCAGACACGCTGCTGAATCCTGACGAGATGGAAAGGCTGCTTTGGGAGCGCGGTGCAAATGTGTCTTTGTGTTCTCGGCGCTGCTTTAGCCGCGCTCCCAAATCTATGTTTTCGAACTGCTCCCATTGGTCGTCTTCTAAGTCGTCATCTTTGTATTTGGCGAGCAACTTGGACTTTTTGGTTTTCAGTAGCCTTTGAGGCGCGTGTTCCGACTCTGTCTCACGTACCGTCGAAAGCTGCGATCTGCCAAACAAGTCATCGAGTCTATGCTGGCTAAGCTGTTGCCCGAGCTGTTTGGCGCTCGGTTTGCGAATAACCGAGGTTCTAAAATCGTGGTCCATGAGCTGGTTACAAGTAAATAAAAACAGTAAATAATGCTTGATGGCTGTGTCGCGGTGGCTGGTGCAAAATATTTACAACTTTCCGCATATAGCAAGCTCAACATAATATTCCATAGTAATTCATACATTTTGTTTTAATTTACAAATAAACAACCTCAGATATCTAAATTTGAGAAGTGACGTGTAACAAAACGTATTTGTGGACATGCTAGCGTCCAACAAAAGACATGGCATGGTTCTTTCGGGCTCTGCAAGCCTTACAGGGTCACCTGGCCCAACCGTGCCTTCGTTTGGCTCTCATAAGAGAATTAGCAGACTTCCAACCAAATCGGGCTCTCTCTCTTTAAATGAGCTTCTACAAGAAAACCGCTCCTTTGAGATACATCAGGATAACCGTGGAGACACATTGAGCCGGCTCAGAGGGGCTCCTAGTGCGGACAGAAAACGGGCTCTTGCGGAGACAACAATAAACAAGTTGTCAGAACGAGAAGAGAAGAAGAATAATCGGCTGTCTACGCTATCGCTTGCCACCACCTCATCGGTATCGACACGATCCACTGGCTCGAGCTTGAAATCGATAGCTCACAGAATAGCCGGTGCTGTGAAAGGGGACAAAGAGGCTGCCGAGAACGCAGAAAACATTATTGCTGATACCCAAACAATTCCTGAAGATGATCCCGAGTCCCCGCAGCTCAAGAAAAAGTCGTCCTTTTTCAGACTCAGACACTCCATTTCGCTAAGATCGCTTACGTCCCGCGACGAACCTACGCTTTCTTCTTCTTCCTCTCGCAGACTTACCCTCAACAATTTGAGAAAGTCGTTCGTCGGTGGTACGGCTAATAATTCCAGAATGTCGGTTGATATCTCTTTACCAGTGCCTAACCAAACCTCGAGGGACAAAATCAAAAACAAACTCAGGAACTCTTCGTCTTTGCTCTCCATCTCTTCCTTCATGTCCACAGGAAGCACTCGCACTCGCTGTGAGAACAAGGAAGTGTTTGCTATTCGTGCTGAAGAATACGATTCCCTTCAGCACAAGCTACTTTTGAAGCTTTGCAATCAACAACGCGTTGTGTCTTTCAACTCATTGATGAACAAGATGCTATCCAAAGCCAAGGTTTTGGAGAAACTCACCGATTCTTCCTACAGTGAGGTCTTTCTGGAAAGAGACTCCCATACCGGGGATCCTCAAAGCGTTTGGAAAGTAATCTCGTTTGGCGACGAGAATCTGAATCAGCCAACACTGAAAGAGTTGATCCAGGAGCAAAGCATCACCATGGCCATGTCTTCTGTGCCGGGATTCATTAAGATGAAGTCTGCAACTGTTGTGAGAGGCCCAATGCCTCCCGAGTTATTGCAACTTTGGGATAAGTACAATCATAAGTACGGTTCCAACAACACACGGCCAGATGAGTACTCCAAAAGTCAGCTTCATCTCATTATCCGCTTAGAGTATGGGGGACAAGATTTAGAACATTTTGAGCTCAAAAGTTGGACTCAAGCATTAGAAATCTTTGTCAGGATCGTCGAGATCTTAAAAAGAGGACAGGACGCTTATGAATTCGAGCACCGTGATTTGCATTGGGGTAACATCGTCATCAAAGAACGGTCTGAAGGCAGTGCTCATACTGCTACCACTCAGGACTCTCTAGCTGAATTGACTCTCAATGAGCAGAGCTCTGTCGAAGTGAAGCTCATCGATTACACACTGTCTAGGGCTAGGATCGGTGGCCAAACTATGTTTACAGGCCTTGATTCTCCGCACTTTTTCAAAGGCAAGGGCGACTATCAATTCGATGTTTACAGAATGATGCGTCAGCAACTTGCAGGACAAAGTGAGGCGGACATCGACTGGTCTATTTATAGTCCATCGACGAACCTACTCTGGCTCCACTATGTGGTGGATAAGCTACTTCACCACAAAAAGTTAAAACCATTGAGACTGAATCCACTTACCAGATCCGCAAGCTACCTAAACATGAACAATTTAACGCAGGAAGCTGACAACTACGAACAACTTGTTCAGCTTCACAAGCTGTTGGATCCTAGCCGCAAGAAACGTAAATTTGGGTCGCTGGATGGAATTTTGGAATGGATCGGATAATTTGGTATTTAAGTCATTGCTTTGGGATTAGTGTGTATTGAGGGTCGCTTTTGGTGTATTAATTAACTTTTTCTTTAGACGGCGGTAGGGGTCTTGGTTCGGTGAGCACTTTGACAAAGTCCACGAGGATCCAGAAAACCCTGTTAACACAGAAACACCAAACATAAATACCCACGGAGCCTCTGGGCAAGAAGGGCAGGTTGATGATCACTGCGTCTATGATCCAGGGAAATGTGCCTGGTCTGGTGTAAAAGAGACTTTTGCGGGCGTACCAGAGTTTTAATGCGTTGATGGGCAGCGTGGTCAACAATTGCAATGCTCTGGAGACATAATTGTCTATTAATGATTTCTGGCTTGAGAGCGCGTGCTCTTGTTTCTTTATTTCCTCGGCTAGTGCATCGTATTTTCTGTTGAGCTTCGTCCATTTGGCGTAGTTATCTTGCGCGCTGATGGCATTTCTTTCCTTGTTAATCGCCAATTGTTCTGACCTGAGTTTCATCAGCTTGTTATACTCTCCAGTCAAAAAGAGCCTCAAAAACACAACATACACCGCCCCTTGTATCCTCTCCTTGGTCACAAGAGACACCAGGTTCGACAGTATCGTCAACCCAGTGACGACCAAAAACAGTGTTTGCAATTGCATGGTGAAAATTTTGACCGCAAGATAAAAAAGTGTAAAGAGTACTATATTCTCCTAAATGAATATATCCAACGACTTAGAGTCGAACTCGAGTGAGGAGATGGACAGCTGGATTTCCCAGTACTGTTCGATCTTTGGACATGACTACTTTGTGGAAGTGGCGCCAGAGTTTATCGAAGACGACTTCAACTTGACGGGGTTGAGCTCAGTTGTTCCGTTCTATAGAGAGGCACTGGATGTTATTTTGGATTTGGAACCCGAAGTCCCCATCAAGGTATCCAACGTTCCACTGGTGGAGCATGCAGCCCAGCTCCTATATGGACTGATTCATGCAAGATTCATTCTCACCAAGCAGGGATACCATCTCATGGCAGAAAAATACGAACAGAAAGTATTTGGAACCTGTCCTCGATACTATTGCGAAGGAATGCGACTCATACCTATCGGACGCTACGACCAGACTGGAATCGAGACCGTGAGACTGTACTGTCCGTGCTGTAACGACATCTACCTGCCTTCGTCGTCCCGCTACTTGAACATCGACGGTGCATTTTTCGGGACCTCCTTTGCTGGTCTTTTCATCAAGATGTTTCCCGAGATCGAAAGACAGTGTCAACAGCGACTCAAAAAGCAATATGAACTTAAGTTGTTTGGATTCCGCATTAATGAGAGAGCTGCCTCGGGGCCTCGTATGAAGTGGCTCAGGCAGGTCCCCAGAACTAAAGAGGAAGTAGAGGAGTTCGACAGATGTGAGTTTGAGCTTCCTCAGGACGATTACAGAGAAGACACCGAGCGCGAGGAGCATGACGGAAGTGAGAGCGCCATGAGTATAGCCCAAGAAGAAGAAGAGCAGTAGCACAATAGATATATAACTGGAGAGCTCAATTTATGAAATGAAGAACGACAAAATGCAGTGCCAAGCTGGCAAATATATAGTCACCCAATGCGCGTTCTGGAGTGATTCCTTTGAACACGGTTTTGTTGGAATCCAGGCTTTGTAACCTGAGCGACACTGTAAGCACAAACTGCGCCACGGTCGCGATAAATCCTCCCAGAAATGCATTGAATGGGAAGGTTCCCACCAGCAGGCAGAAAACAAATTGCAGGATACCGAGACACACAAGAAATACCAGGAAAGCGTCGATCAGGCGCAATTTTTGGTTGTCCTTTGTTTCCGAGATATAGCTGTTGAAGGATATCTTCATCGAGTTGCCCAGCTCCTGGAACAGTGAAATCGCACTCGCCGTAGGCTCTGCAGCAACAGAGTTGCCCTGTTTCTTTATAACAGGCACGGTTTTTGCCTTAGCGTCTTTCTTTGCCATACGTGGAATAAATCAGATATTTAATAAATTAATTTATTTTCATTCATGGAGAAAAAGACAAAGTTGCCTCCGGAGGGCGCCGTCCTGATCGATCAATTGCCAAACAAAGCAATAGAGAACGAGTTAAAGGATGACACGGTGGTGGTAAAGAGCCCGCCTTCTTTGCGTATCGTCCCACCTATCAACTTCTGTCCTGTCGAGAAACACCTATACAGATCCGGCCAACCGTCTGCTATCAATCACTCGTTTCTCGAACAGCTCCATCTGAAGTCTGTGATATGGCTTGCTACCGAAGAGCCCCAGGATACATTCCTGAGATTCATGGAGGAAAACGACATCAACTTATTTTGCAATTTGGGTTATGACTCTATAGACTCAAACTCCTGGGATGGGCTGTCGGAGTCCTCTATAAAGCAAGCATTGGAGATCATCTCGGACAAACGCCATTACCCCTTACTTGTTTGCTGTGGCATGGGGAGACACAGAACCGGAACAGTGATAGGCTGTCTACGGAAACTACAAGGCTGGAACCTTGCCAGCGTGAGCGAAGAATATCGACGTTTTACAGGAGTGCGAGGAGGTCGTATTCTCGTCGAATTATTGATTGAAGCATTTGATGTGAGCACTATAGCCACGAGAAAAGAGGTTGCTCCAGAATGGCTGCTTAGATGACAGAAAGGGCGGAATTATGATTCGCTTTTTCTCTGATGGCGCTGCTTATACCGTTCCTGGGCCATTTTCACAGCCAGTTGCTCTTTTCGCCGCTGAGCGTTGCATTGCTCCCATGCAAATGTTGCGCCCAACATAAGCCCTCCAAATCCCCAATTGGCAGCTTTACGTATATCTTTATGGTAGAGGAACATCACGGACGAAAACACAAATAAACAGGAGAAGCCTGTCAATCCGGCATCTCGGAAACACGGTATCGCTAGTAGATTAGATGGGTGGAAATCAGACCAGCTCAGATTCGACAGAATCCTTTTCATCTCTCTGGACTGAGTTGTGTGCTGTGAAGCGGGTTTTTGGATATCTGTGTCAAACTTCGGGGGAACATCCTCTAGGAATATTTTTTGCTCTGACTTGTCCTTCCCATTACTTGTAGCCTCCTCTTCGGCTGACTGTGTCGACCGTTTCCCAAATGGCCAAACCATGAATAATTTAGTTATTTTTTTTCGTCGCGACGATTACCACAAGACGACGTTTCAAACTAAAACACAGAGTAGAGTTTATCTATAGATTTATCAGCATGGGCGAGTCTCCCACTAAAAAGAATTCAGGGCCGGTACCAATAGTGCGACGTGATTCTGATGCTCGCATTGCAAGCCGTAATAACAGCAGAAGGACATCCATGGCTAGGCTTGCAGCGTCGCCCTTGGTCTCTGGAACGCCTTTATCTGTTCTCAATCAGAAGCGGCCTGACTCTCCTAGCTCCTCTGTGATCGATGATAGGGCCAGCCCTGTAAATGCGCACAGGAATCCCTCCGCTCAAGTTTATCCATCTCTTTCCACTTCCGGATCATCAGACGCAGAAGATACGTCTATTCTGGGACGTGGTGAGCCACAGGTAGACGTTCCCCTATCCTCTTCCCACAGTTCCGCGATCGACGATCCTACACTGTGGAAGAATGTTTCCAAACATTTGGCTACTGATGCAAATGGTTCGCTCAAACTAGCGGGTGGTGATATTACTAGAGATCTCTACACGCTCCCCGCTAAGAAGAACAACTTGAGACGGTCACGCAGTTTGACGGGTGCAGATTTGCCTGGAGAACGCCGCGGCTCCGCGGCATCGCAAATTCGTCTTCCAGGAGGCTTCAGGAGACAGTTCATTCTGCATAAGAGCTCAAAATATGGCCACCAACTGTCCAAGCCAACATTCTTCACCAGGAATTTCTTAGAGTTCTTATCGATATATGGACATTTTGCCGGTGAGGATCTTGAAGATGAGGATTATCTGGCTTGTTCCTATGTTATTGACAAGGATACTGACGAAGAGACCCCTCTGTTAGAGCCCCGGGCTCATGGGGGCACTGCATCGACGTTGAAATCATTCTTCCTGCTTCTTAAATCGTTTGTTGGAACGGGAGTGTTATTCCTACCTCGCGCATTCTATAACGGAGGCATTCTATTTTGCACTTTAACCTTGCTTTTTTTCGGAGCTTTATCATATTGGTGTTACTACATCCTTGTGTTGACGAAGGTGAAAACTAGGGTGTCTTCATTCGGTGACATTGGAATGATTCTCTATGGAAGAAATATGAAACTTCTGATCCTTAGCTCTATCATTCTTTCCCAGATTGGCTTTGTGGCTGCATACACCATTTTCACTGCTGAGAACCTTCGGGCGTTCGTCCTCAATTTTTTCGGCGTGGACATCTCACTTGGTAACTGGGTTGTAATGGAATGTGTGGTATTTATACCACTTTCATTGATTAGAAACATTACAAAACTATCGCTTGCAGCCCTCTTAGCAAACATATTTATCTTGAGCGGTCTGGTTACGATCGTCTATTATGCTTCACTGGACCTCATAGAAAACGGACCGGCACATGTCGAGCTGTTCAACCAAGACAAATGGTCTCTGTTCATTGGTGTGGCTATCTTTGCATTTGAGGGAATTGGATTAATCATTCCAGTGCAAGAATCGATGAAGCATCCAGAACAGTATCCAAAAGTGTTGGGTGCAGTCATCATCGTTTGTTCCATTCTATTTATTGGGGTAGGCTCCTTAGGATACATGACTTACGGAGATCAAGTCAACACAGTAGTGATTCTGAATCTTCCACAGTCTTCCATCGCAGTGAGATCTATCCAACTGTTCTACGCCATAGCTATCCTTCTTTCTGCTCCGCTACAACTGCTGCCCGCAATAAGAATTATTGAATCTAGACTCTACAAAAGACGGTCTGGAAAGACCGACTCTGCGACAAAATGGTCCAAAAACATGTTTCGTACATGCATGGTGGTTGGGACAAGCCTCATAGCGTACTTGGGGTCTTCCAACCTTGACCAGTTTGTGTCCTTTGTTGGTTCATTCGCCTGCATTCCATTGGTGTACATGTATCCTCCAATGCTGCATTACAAAATCTGCGCCCATACGAGATTGATGAAAATCATTGACATGAGCTTGGTGGTTTTAGGAGGAGTGGCCATGGTATACACGTCCTACCAGGTGATTTTAGGATAGAAATATTTTTTTATATAAATCGTCCAATTATTTATTTTTGTCAGAGTTCATTCATTATGGGTCGTTCATTTTATTCCGACGAAGAGGACATTTTGCCAACTCCAGGACTTAACCAGGCTATTCCCAAGGACCTCAGCAAAAAAGAGAATTTACTCAAAAACCCACATAAGCAGGTGGTGGAGGGGAAAGTCATCAGTACCAATAGCACGCTAGAGAAATACGCCAAACAAGCCCGTGAATATGCTGTTCAGAAGCTGGACATATTCGATGCCGAGTACAGGAACCTTCACGCTGCATATCTGAATGAAAAGCGAAATGTAATCGAGAGGTATCACCAACTAGTTGCCGAACCTGTTCTTCCTTCCGGATTGTACATCTTGACTGCTATGCTTACAGGTTCGATCATGGTGCGCACCAGGTCTTTGCCTCTTCGGTTCGTTACTCCTATGGCTTTTGGATTGGTTGCCACAGGATACCTGATGCCAAAGACTCTGCAAAACACCACAGGCTGGCTGGACTCTCTTTCAAGAGAAAATTTCCCAGAGGTCAGCAAGCAAATAGACGATGCTGCCAAACAATTTTCAGATTGCCTGTCTGGTATGGAGACGACTCGCTCGAAATGGCGGCAATCGCTTACGGATAGCGTCAGAAAAGCAAGACTGGAGCTTTTGCAATGGACTCAGGATAAAAAATGATGTACTTTTTACTCTCGTTTAAACACACTCATAAACTCGAAAATGCCACCCATGTCGACGTAGCGACGTCCACACTCTGTCAAGTACTTGTCAATCACCATCTGGTATGTTTTGAACGATTCTCTATTCTGTTCCACAAGCGCGTCCAACTCTCCCTGGTTCATTGGTACGAGTTTGTTTTCTTTATCTTCAACTCCGAGATCGGCCGTCAGCGGCTTCAACAGACGCTTCTTCGCCTTGTCGACATCGAACAAGCTCATTGCGTACAGTAGCTGGTTGTAGAGCTGTTTGTCTGGGTATATGTATCTCATGATACCCTTACAGCCATAGGCCTTGCCGTTTTTGCCAATACACCGTCTTCCGTAAACAGAAACCTGGCGTGTCTTGACGCCACAATCGTCACAAACGAGCCAACCAGCGTAGTATGTGGAAATCTCGTGGCGCAAGAAGTGTTCCAGCTGGGACGAAATAGCCAATGGTGACAAGACTTGCTGACATGACAGACACTTGACCCCGGAAAACGTGACCTGGTATCTTTTAGAAGCTTGGATTCCACCAAACTCAAAAGGCGCACGACAAGAGGTGCAGCTTATAAACAGGGGCTTGCAGTCACGGAACCTCTCGCTGTCTGAAACCGTGGAATCCAATGGTTGCAACTCTGCAGAAGCGCGATCTTGCACGAATCTTGCGCGAGCCTCGTATTTGCGAGCATCCAGCCCAAGAGCTGATGCCATGCGGACAACATCATTGCCCTCAATCCGTTCCAGGAGTCGTTCTATTGGGGCGAATATCTGTTTCTCCAGATAGTAATAAGGATCAGGTCTGTACTGCGAAGGGTTGGCTAAAATTTCACTTATAGCACGCGCGCGGTCAGCAACAGAGTCTCCGTCGGCCTGTCCTTTGTCCGTAATCACAAACGTCATGACACTTCCAGCACGAACGAGTTTGCCTTGTTTTCGTAGTCTCAGAGCCACCTGAACAGCCGGCATGGACTTGCCTCCGGGGTATTGCCCTGGATCTTTGGACAACCTGGTATTTATGGCGAGCTTGTGCATTGGAATCTGGTTGTCTGTCAGCTTATTTTTCACATCTTCCAGGTGAGTGTAGATATCGTTCAAGGCATCTTCAGGATCTGCGTCGCCCAGGATCTTCTCCAGAACAAATGTGGAGGTTTCTTTCGAAAGCGGACAAAACTCACGACGTCTCATATCCAATCCTTTCACCTCCAAGACGGTCTTTTCAAGTCCTGAAGCGTCCACGGTAGCGTTCATCGCTGCGTATTTCTTTTTCGAATGCAACAAGAGTCGTTTGAACACGTTATCTATGTCGATCTCGAGCAATCGGTACCGCTCGTTGACCTTGATTTTGAAGTCGTCACCGATCTTCATAGCTTCCTGGAAGTTGTCCGAACCCGTGTCAATCATGACAGAGTCAGTATCGCCGTAGACAACGCGCAACCCAATGCTTTCTGCCAGCTGACGCGTGTCCATCAGAATCTCTCTTCCTCTGTTGGTCACAAGCATGGCGAGCGACTTGGCGTAGAATCGAGAGTTGACGTAACCCAGACAACCGTACATCGAGTTTGCAGTCAGCTTCAATGCCTGCTGCTTGATATCATACTGAGCCTTCTCCACAGCTGTTGCTCGGGGATCTTTCAGCAACTTCTTGACCTCCCGACGTCTGTTGACCAGCTGTTGTAGCAGGCGCGGAAGAACCCCTTGCGCAACTTCTGATGGTGGAACACTAGGGAGATCGTTTTCTCCCAAATTCGATCTATTCACAGTGGTGAAACAGATGTTAAATTCCTGAATAATGGATGGATAAAGAGAGTTGAAATCCATGACCAGAATGTAATTCTTGTGAAGACCTTTTTCGGGTTCGAAAACCAAACCACCCTGGTACTTCGTCTTCTTGTTAGACGTCGCAGTACTCTCGTCTCCATCCTGTTCGAGAGCAGCAGCTGCTGCCGCCGCCTGTCTTTGCGATCTTGTCTCTTTATCCGGAACGATGTATCCATTTTTAGTAAATTCGTGCAGCAAGATATACTCGTTTCTTCCTGCTCTCGTTCCTCCAAGCGTGTGTGCCCATGCGTTTCCGGCTAGGTTGGTCAGTTGCTTTGAAAGTGACAAGATTTGCACCCGGAAAGCGATCTCTGCTATAATTTTGACGCTCATGCTGTTCTCATTGAAAGCTGCAAGAAGCAGGTTAGTGTCCTCTGCAAATTGAGGATTGGCAAGGTTCACGTCCATCGGCATGAACTTCTTTTTGCATACGATGTCATACATCTCCGGAAGATCCCAAGACTGACATTTAGAAGTCAGCGATTGACCCATCTCGTTCGCAATGTCGCAACATAGACGCCCAGCAAATATTTCCTTCAGATAGAACATGTTATTCCGCCCAGATCCCTTGCCATACCTGTCAGGCCATTGTTTTCTGTTCCTGCGACCAACTGTAGACCATTGGGAGATTTTCAGGTCGTGCATCCGCCGCATCAGCACGTCCAACACAGCTGCGTCCAATCTATGTCCTACGAAGACGTCAGGGTCTGTCTTTTTGATCAAGGCTGCAAGACAATTCAAAAGAGTGCGCTCGTTATTGAAACTCCGCAGCGGAATGTTGCGTTTAGCAGCCAACTGTGAGAGTCCAGGGGGCAGGGCCAACGAGCCACCAACAGGACGCACAAGAGTCAGAAGCTCGTCTGGAACTGCATCTTCCGGCATTGGAGTGTCCTGGTGGACGTTCCGGTACACAGCAAAGGAGACGAATCCGATTTCCTGCTTGCCTTCTTTGAGGTTCGTCACCGGCTGGATGTTGATGCTGAATGCCGTGAGGTCTGGAGCAGGCATGTTAGTATCTATCGGTTTGATTTGTGCTGGGTCGGCAACGGCGACCTCCACCTGGCAGTGAGAAGAGTTCTTGATGGCCGAAAAGTCTGCTCCTTTGATTTCTAGCCAGCATGGGCCCATCACGTTCCGCTGGAGCACAAAAGTCTCGAAAATATTCGCATTTGCTCCGAATACATGACGGAACGTTTCTCCTTCCAAACTTGACGGCAGAACGGTGTTTCTTGACTTTGGCGTTTGGAAAGGAAGCAGGACTTTCAAGTACTCGGTTTCTTTTGGGATGTTCTCAAGCTCAAAGGCCCATTTCTTGGTCTCCGGCTTGGCCTTGATTCGATCAAGCCCGAACTTGTCCAGCAAAAGCGGGATGATCTCCTCGTGCACATCCATGGCAGTAGGCGGTGGACCATCGTCCTCGTCCAGCCGCGATTCACGCGGCAGAAAATATATTTCTCGACTTATGCCGTTGACTTGAACCACAGCGCTGACATGCCTGCCGTCCAAAGTCTTGACCTTACCAAACAAAAGCAGGCTATTGTCCACTTCCGCGTAGTCAATCCAGAACAGCTGTATTGTCTCAGAGTCGACAACTTGTGACTCGTCCACTTTCTCGAAAGTGCTATTAATCATTGAAGTCTCTGACGCGTCTCTCGTTGGCGAAGACGTTGCAATGTCGGCAGCCTTCGTCTCCTTCAGCTCCCTTGTTGAGCTCAAGTTTACTCTCTGGATGTCCGCTCGTGCTGTTTTCAATGTTGTAACGTCGACCTCGTCGTCCGAGCTGAACTCGTCATCTTCCTTGATCGCGGCTTTGATTGGTGAAGAAGGCGTCTCGATTTTCGAGACGCTCGAAAGATCGGACTCAGGAGCGTAGATTTCATCCTCAGAGCTAAGCTTGATTTTTTTCGCAGGGACCTCATCCTCAAACATGAGCTTCTTCACGTTCAGCGGCTTCACAGGCCTCACTCTGTCGGACTTGAGTGAGGAAAACACGTCCGCCCGTTTCTTCACGCTGAACAGCGGCGTGCTACGAGCATTGCTGCTTGCCTGGGCCGTGAAGTCGCTCAAAATGTCGTCAAGATTGTCGACTTTGCGAGTTGGCTTATTCTCAGTGTCTGCTCCCTTGAAAAAGGAGGAGATCTGTGGCGTGTCGCGTTTGATTTTGGCAATCTTTTTGCGTGGCCGAGTTTCAGGCTCATCTTCCTCTTCGCTCGCGTACTCGTTGGCGCCATCCCAATCGTCTGCGCCTGTTTCTGCGTACCCATTGCCAGAGTCATCCACGATGAAATCGTCGTTTAGAAGCTGACGCTGTTTGTGCTGGCGGAATTGCTGCTCATCGACCTCCTCATAGATGTCCTCGTAGCCATCTTCCTCATCAGAAAGCTTAATTCCGGCCCGAGCAGCTCTTAGTCTTGCCCGTTTATCGTGTTTCATTCTCTACGCGACGCGTCAAGAAATTTGGGATTCGCAAATTATATTTTGGGCCCTAGCCATTTGCTTGAAGATTTCACCGCCACCCACGCCACAAAAAAGATTACCTCCTTCAGTTTAATGTCTTTCGCCAATCTGGATCTGGAGGCCCAAAAACAGGCCCCGGACAATGGGAGCACGTCCGGCCCTACAGACCAGCTCAACAAAATAAGCTCACAGCTGTCGGATTTGATCACCAACATCTCAAAGTTCGATAAACTGCAGCAACAATTAGGTACTAAAAAGGACACTCTTGGTCTGCGAAACAAGCTGTCATCAATAGTCAAGAAATGTAACTCGCTTCATTCTGAAATTGACCAAAGCCTGGCATTATTGGAAAAGAGTCCAGAGGTGATAAATAACTCGACTTTGCAGTATACTAAGCAGAAGCTCAAAGCGCAGTGTTCAGAGATGTTCCGTAATTACCAACTGGTTCAGCGAGCGTACAATGAGCGGCTTCAGTCAGTGGTGGTAAACGAAGAGTACGAAAACAACAAAAAGGACGCCAGCGCTGCCGAAACGACTCCTCTTCTTCAGCAGCAGCAGAAGACCCAGATCACTAACGCAGAGCTGGAATTTCATGAGTCGATTATACAACAAAGAGAACAAGCCATCGATAACATATCTCGCGGTGTTCAGGATATTAATAAGATCTTTCAGGACTTGAATGAAATGGTGGACCAGCAAGGCGAACAGATCGATACAATCGAGGACAATTTATTAACATATACCAGTGATAACCGCGTAGCACATCGTGAGCTTGCTAAGGCGGATGCGTATCAAAAGAAAAAAGGAAAGTGGACATGCATATTCCTGGTCGTATTGGTGGTTGTTTTGTTGATCTTGATAGCCCTTATGAACTAAATAGAGGAGGCTGTGCGCGAAGGCGTTTCCACACTGTCTGTATCCGAGTCATATTCTTTCTGGTCATTGATCCATTCCGAAACTCGTCTTCTTCTCACCACAGTACTGTCATCGAACACTGTAGCTGAGTCTCCCAAACATTCTGCCTTCGCTCTCACTCGTTTGTCTCTCTTTTTCTCTATCTTTTCTAGCAAGTCGACCGCTAAGTCCTCAAAGAACTCTACTATTTCTTCTCTGTGTACATACATCACTGCGGACACTGCAATTCCGGCGCAAATAGCAGGGATCGGGATAGGTATTGGCATTGATTGATTTATATTTTTATGTCAAATTTAATTGCCCTTAGATAAGACACTTTCCGGGGTCAGTAGAAATTATTATCCCTTTTCTTTTAATGATGCTTCCCGCTCCTGGGAAGTATTCTAGAGTTATTCATGGTCGAAAATTGGACTTATCGTATATTCTGCCAAATCTAGCAGCTTGCTCTGGTCCTACAGACAATAAAGCTAAGGTGTGTGCTAATAACATAGTCGACTTAATAGAGGCGTTAAATCGGAACCATGGGAAGAACAACTGGATGATAGTGAACCTAAGGGAAGAAAAGGTGGGATATGATCCTTCAATTGTCAAAGATATGGGTGGAGAGTTCTTATACAGACCATTCAAAGACCATAGTCCTATTCCTTTGTTCTCCTTGCTGGAGACGGTCGTTGAGATTGAGGAATATCTCCAGCGAAGTCCCACCAATGTGGTAGTCGTACATTGCAAGCATGGTAAGGGAAGGACAGGAAGCATAATCGTGGCATATCTGATGTTCAAATTTGGACTATGCTTCCGAGAAGCTAATGCCGTTTTCCAAGAACGTAGGAGAGCTTTTCGTACAGGTATCACCATCCAGTCCCAAATTCGTTACATGCATTATTTTGAGTTCTTCTTACTGGATAAGAAGAGACAACAATTCTATCGGCAGTTGCTGAAGAGCGACTTTTGTGCAACAGATGTCAAAATCAGGATAATTAACCCTAGTCGCTCATTACTCGACAACGCAAATAACATGCTGGTGACCATCAGCGGAGAGAAGGCATGTTTAAAAGAGGTTGAAAATATGCGAATCACATACTACTGTGCAGTATCTTGTGAGCCAGATATGGTCGTCCGATTCGACTTCAATTTAAATTCGATTTTACAGGGATTGGGTAGAGTCTGGATTAACACAGTAATGGAATACATCTACCAGTATTTGGCCACCAAACAGTCTTTCAATTATTTTGAGCGACCAAGGTCCAAGGTAAAGAAAAATCCAACTCAGGTCGCTCATTGTCTTGTGGCAATTCCTTGGTCTGAACTCGATGGATTTAAAGGAACTAAAAGCAAGGGTGTCAAGCTTCTGGAAAGCGTGGAGATTGAATTTACGGCTACGCTTAAGAATACAGAAGATATGGTTTCCATTCAACGCCAGCTTGCCTTGGCTGGTATGTTAGGCATGAAGAAATAGGAAATGAATTCGATATCTGTTACCGTCTCAACCACCCTTTCTCTCGGACTCCAGTCGCGCCCAGGCATCCTTAATGATCTTTTTGATGTATGAAAGCTGCTGTTCATCATTTCCGGAAACTATTTTGCAGTTGTCAGCGCCATAAGGTTTGGAAATAACAATGTGGTTGTCAAAGACGATGATGTTGTCATTTTTGTCAAGAGAGACATCACCATCGGGAAGTAAGTTGAATAAACTCGTGAATATTTCTCTCCCTTCTGGCGTGATCTTTCTGTCTGCCAAAGTCTTATTCAGCACATATTGTGATTGGTATTTTTTCACCAGATGAGCGTTGGTGACCTTATAGTTATACCCCAGCATATTGAGTGGCACAGGCTGGGGTTTTCGAGGCATACTTGCAAACTTCTCATTTATAGAGCTTGTATTGACATCTTTGGGTTTGGAAAGGCAGGTTATACTTTTGATGAACGTATTTTTGATAACAATGAAGTTTTCCTTGGATGAGTTTTCGGATGGACGAACAAGCGATAGCAGTCCATTATTAGGGTTATAGGAATGTATGGACCCCACTATAGTCTCATCTTCTGCTGTCACGAGCTTGATTCTGGTGTTAGAGAAGGAGTTGCCTATGTACTTACTTCAAGCCGACGCAGTTTTCCAAACTCAGCATGAAAGAATAGCAAATCTGGGTATTTAAAATATTTTGTAGCCTTATTTTTTGTTATGGAAAGTCAGATTCGTGACTTGGAAGCCCAGTTGGAGGAACTGGATCCTTTTCCAGGCGCCATCATTGACCGTGGGGAGATGGTTGAAACCAGCGATGATCAAGATATATTATCCTCACCCCACAGTAGTTTCTCATTCACGGATAATGATGACGAAGACGAACGCGAAGTTGACGGTCTGAACAACTTCAACATCATTCTCGAATACCCGGTGCTTCAGTACGAATACAGAGAGCTCGGAGACTTTGAAACGGAATATATGGACTGGTTCACTGCAACTGATCTCAAAGAACTGAGCAATATCAAGAAACTGGCCATCCAAAATCAGACTCCCTCAGATCTTGTTAAGAAACTGATTAACGCTTCAGACAAAACACAATTGCATATACTCATAAGTCTGGAATACATAGCAATGGGTCAATATGGCGAGATATCAGAAATCGGTGAACTTATAACCAAAATAACAGACAACTCTCGCCTATTTCTCAGTCACGAAGTGCTGCTCCCGATTTTGGAAGTTCTCAGCTCTAGACTGGTTCGCTTGAGCGATTTGAAGAACGAGGAAAAACCTCTCAATCGCAAACAGCTTCAAACATGGTCTTCGCAGTTGTATCATTCTATGACCATTGTTTACACTGTTGTCCTTGCTACTTTGACGACCAAAGAAAAAGTGAGACTATTGGCCGGCATCGTTGATACGAGCCAACTTCTTACTACCATGATGAGGGCAATTGACAACTGGCGCTGGCTGACTGCGGATGCCAATGACAAGGAGCTGGGCTCCGCATTGGACAATTCGGTGGTTCACTATTTCAAGCTCCGCAATGTCATAATGCTCTTCTCAAAGCTAATATTGCTTCAGTTTGGAGATTCTGAGCTCTTGCAGTCTACGAAATCCTTTCTCAGATTTAAATGTGAATCCGGTCATGTTTTTGGCAGCGCCCCAGGAACTCGTGGGGCAAAAGTTGAGACTATCACTCCTCTTGATTACCAGTACTTCCGCAAAGAGCTTATTGCCAGATACCCTACCTACTCGCCTCCTGAGCATAAAGTCTCGGATATTTTACAGCTGAACGTTGAACAAGATAATGAAAGTTGTTCAAAGCTAATCAATACTTCTGCACTATTAATTAACCAAAAACACCATCTACGCAACAAGTTGCCAAACTCACAAGATAGCTGTCCTCCTGAGATTCATATAGCAACGCCTGCCCCATCGCCTACTTTGAGTCCACAGCATACAGGAGGGTCGAGAAGCTCTAATATCTCAGAGATCGAACATGTGAACGGGCAAGGTCGTAAAAAGGTTTTCATTACACAACCCCAATTCGCCAATTTGTATCCTTTCTCTCATGACATACCTGTGAGTATCCAGGAGGCAACGAGAATCTTCCATGCTCATGTTTCTGAGTCGTTCAGTGCTTTACAATTTACTGATGTATTTGAAGATTTCATCAAGCAAGAAAAGGGTATCACTGAACCTACGGGCTCGAAATTTATTTACACCGAGAAAGACATTGAGAAGAACCCAATCTTTGCTGATGAGCTTGTTGCATTGCAGCGTGTTGAGCAATTTTACCATTCGGCATTGCCATACTTGAACTCATTGGCGGCAGTATTGATTCAGATCATATCTTCAAATGTACTTCCTGCTTCGGGGTATAAATCAGCGGAAAACCCTTTTCTACCGCCTAAGAAGCCTTATGACATTTCCACCATGTCACAATACGACAAGCAGAAGCTTGATTTGATGCGGATCAAAGAAACCTGCTTGAAAGCAGCTTCCACTACCATGTTTCTACTGCTTAAGTGGTTCAAAATGTCACATATTTTGAAACAGGAATATTTTGCTCTTTTGCTGTTTGACAACGATCTGTATTTGAACCTTTTTCGCTTCCTTGGCAGCAACCAAGTGCAGACTCAGCTTGAGAATTCTTTTGATTTCAATGACCCTGAAACTTTGCTGAAGAATAGAGTTGTCTTTTGTGATTATGAGGTACTATACGATTCAAAGGAATACAACTTTTTCAGGACCGCAACTTCATTTTGCCGTCAAGCTCCCCAGAGTCCAAAGTTCAATTCCGAAGATATATTTGAAGTGAACCAACAAGCCTATGAAACGTATATTCCGCCGTTTAGCGGACAATCACATGTGAAAATTTTGAAGCCCAATCATCGATATTGTACAATCATTACGCAATTGTTGCGAAGCTTGTATTCAACCATCTCCAACTATAAGATCCAACGAATTTACAAACTTTTAGAGGTGCGACCAACAGAAAGCTTACGGTTTTTACTCACGATATACAATTCCAGTTTCTATAAGCCTGTCTTGAAGGTTATTAAGTTAATCTGTCCATTCAATGGCAAAAAGTGGCGTTCCAACAACATGGATCTTATCTCCTTTGTATATCTATTTTACAAAGTGGGGTTGCGCGACCAATGGCTAAACAATCTGTTCATCTTTAATCTTAACGAACGATTGAAGCGTTCTTGGGAAAATGAGTACGCTTTGCGCAGTTTGCTCAAATTTTATAACGCCACGTACTATTCTGATCAAATGGTCAACTTTGGCTACGACAACATTCCCCCTTTGAAACAAGAGATGTTTCTTGAAGAGGGCTGGAAAGATGAGATATAATCAATGCATCTTACACCTCACACCGTATCCTTATTTTATATTGGATTTATTTTTTATTTACATTTTAGCCTGATGGAGTCGGAACAAATCGTGATCAATTATCTCTTTCGGCTTTTGAGAAGCATTGTCCCAGATGAATTCGATGCTAACTTCATTCACAAGCTAACAAACGATGTATGTAGGCTGCTGATAAGGTCGTATACGTCTTCCATGAGCACTTCTCAGTCTCTGGCTTCCCTGAGTGAATACCGTTCTATTTTTGCCCATATGCCTGCGTATACATACGTCTGGGATAAGCTTGAGCAAACAACTGAAGATCTTCTGTCTCTAAACAATATAGATGAAGCGGCAAGATATTTGATCAAATTGGACTCGTACGAGACAAATAAACAAAGACACATACCATCCCATATGGCGCAATACGACTCTTCTGGAGTCGCAAATAATCTGGGAGCTAGCACAAGCATGGCTAATCATCGTCATCTCCTTTCATCTCCTGGCCTACCTTCCAGCACCGCGTTTCTGCCCTCCTCAACCTTTGGACTTCATTCAAGCCGACCGCCAAGCCAAAGCTTCTCGGTAGGAGAGCCCCTTAGCAAACACCTGTTGCCCTTTTATTACCATGATACAGATTATAGCCTTATTCCAGAGCAGGAAATGATCAAAAACCTGGCATTCACATTAATCGGTTCGACGTCGGAAATATTTCCATTCGATGATAAGATTAAAGTTCCAACTAATATAAGCTATGGCACGCTCGGTTTGCTCTACCAGCTTTTCGAACCTGCCTTGATATACAAACATTTGAAGACGATGAGCCCGAAAGTTTTGGCCAACTCGCAAGTCAAAGTCGCCTTTTCAAGCTTCTTACAAAAAGAATTATTCCAGTATATCACTCTTGTGAATCAGATATTCAATCCAGCAAACATCGAATCTTTGACATTACGATATGTGCGCTTACAACTGAATGACTCAATTGTCAAGTTGCGGTTGCTTTACAACCTTACCACACAAATTCAGACCCTTCCCATAAACGAATTCTTGTCAAATCTGAGCGAGCTTACAAGAATCGGAGACCCGTTGTTGAAAGGGTTAGCCACCACGATTTTTCGTACATGTTCTTTACCCTATTTTGAGATGATTAAGGACTGGATGTTCGAAGGATCGTTGGTTCGAGAAGATACTATCAAAGAAAACTTCTTCATCGCATACACAGAACTCGGTCAAGAATTACAACCCGAAAAAGTTCCAACTTTCATTAGGACTTCAGAACTGATCTACCAGATAGGAAAATCGCTTCTCTATCTGAAAAACCAATGCAATGAAATGAAGTGGTGCATCGGATTTGGTTTGAAATATCGACAATTGTTTGTGAACAACGGTGACTTTTTAGACATGGCGGCCAACAAATTGGACAGAATCGTGCAACAGCAGTACGACGAGATAATCAATTATATGTGCTATGTTCTTTACGAAAAATATGGTCTAGTCAAAGAAATTAGCTATCTGCATCAACTCTTGTTGATGAATAAAGGTGACTTCGTTAATTCTCTTATTGTCAAGGGCCTTCCTGTTTTGAATGAGTCCTCCTCAACGTTGTCGTCTCACCAACTAATGAAAATTTTACAAGAATCTATTGAAAATTCAAGTATCAGACACCTTCCCGTTGAAGTTCTGAATCGACTGGATGCTAGAATCCTTGAGATGGGGCACGGAAATATTGGTTGGGATGTCTTTACTTTAGATTTCCAGGTCAAGTATCCCCTTGACCTTATTTTGAATGGGCCCACGCATAATTCTAGAGAATATCTGCGGATGTTCAATTTCCTGTTGCGTTTACAAAAGGTGAATTATCTTTTGAACGTGGAGTGGTTGGAGTCCAACAGCATTAGGCGGAGCTCTCTGAAACATATTGAAAAAAGAAGCAAGGTCGTCCGTCAACAACTGAAACTAGACCCTAATTACGCCATCTCGGTTCTTGATTCCCGTTGTCTTTGGCTATCCAAGACCTTCAAACGACTTAATATTCTGAGAAATGAGTTCATTAAGTTTGTTAATATCATCACCAGTTTCTTTGATCTGGAGATTATCGAAAAAAAGTATCAAAAGTTGCTAGGGGCCCTTGCCAAAACAGATGAACATCATATAAAGATCAAGCGAAATACTAAAGGCATAAAAGTGCTGGAAAGTGGTAGAATCAAAATTGACAAGACTTACCTTTCTCAGCCCGATAAAGCTTATCTTGAACTGAAATATAATGCTTATAACTTGGACGAACTGACAAAGTTGCATCGCGACTACATCACCTCAATCACGAGATCCAGGCTGTTTGATATGCATAGTAAGTCTTCCAAGGGCAGAAACTCGGGTCTTTATTACATTGAGCAGATTGATTCTTTCATCATGACCATCAACCAGTTCATCAGCCTCAACGAAGAGTTTAACAGCTTGTTGGTGGATATGTTATCTGTTACGGAAATGCTACGAGACGATGGATATTTGGACTTTGAGAATAAGGATCGCTATGACGATTATCTCAATTCGATCGATGTTAAGCTGAACAAGCTTATGGAAAAGCTGACCGTTGACATTATAGAGTCTTTCGAAGATAACCTCGAAAAGTTCACCGAAGACTTGACCGTGGATCAGGACCAGACACTTAGGTGCCTTGGTATCATGCTAAGCAACTAGATAGATAGAGAGAGTCATCAACAATCAAATTCGAGTCACGATTATTTTTTCCCCTTAGCCGTGTTCATCACATGCCGGTGCACCTTTGCGTGGGGAATTTTTTTTTTTTATATAAGCTTGAAAAAAACCCTTGTGTAGAGTAAATGGAGGATAACATTGCAGAGTCCGTTCTTTTGGACAATTTCAAGTCCTTTGGTGCCGGTGGCTTTGGTGGAATATGTGCTGTGATTACTGGCCAGCCATTCGACTATACCAAGGTGCTTTTACAGACAAATCAATATAAGTCTTCTCTCGACTGTATCAAGGGCACTTTAGCCTCTTCTGGGCCTTTGGGCTTCTACAAAGGAGTTTCATCTCCTTTGTTGGGGGTCACTCCAATGTTTGCTGTGTCTTTCTGGGGCTATGACGTGGGCAAGAAACTTGTGTACGCATTTTACAATATCGATCCAGTAAAATCACCCCTCACCATTCCTCAGATAAGCGCAGCAGGATTTTTCAGTGCAGTGCCTACCACGTTAATTGCAGCCCCTTTTGAGCGTGTGAAAGTGGTGATGCAGACTTCCCAAGGCAAGGTCTCCTTTATGCAAACAGTCTCCAAGCTTCATAAACAAGGGGGGCTAAAATCCATATTCAAAGGGTCCACGGCTACCTTGGCTAGGGACGGACCTGGATCTGCCATCTACTTTGCTACTTACGAGTATCTCAAAAAGGAGCTTTCCCCGAGCTCTGGTGATATATCTATTGCAGCTATCATGACCGCTGGTGGTTTTGCAGGTGTTGCAATGTGGACTGCTATCTTCCCAATTGACACTATTAAAAGTGTTCAGCAATCTTCGGAAAGCAACCGGTCAGTCTTTAAGACAGCCTCTTCTATTTACTCAAAGGGCGGTATCAAGGCTTTCTTCCCAGGCTTGGGTCCAGCCCTCGCCAGAAGCTTCCCAGCCAACGCAGCTACATTTTTGGGAGTCGAGATAGCTAGGAAATTTCTCGATCAAATTATGTAATCTTAAACATCCACTATCCCAGCTTCCAATTTATTTTAATCAAGAGCACATTAGGTTATGGGATTCTTTTTACCCCAGCAGGCCCTACCTCACTTGAAAGAGTACAAGTAAGTGCCAGTAGACTACTCAATATCTAACAGCAGGTATCAATCAGAGGACAGGTCATTATTGACTAAATATGTCCTAAAACGATTCTGGGTCCAATTTGAAAAGATCTTCCCGGTGTGGATGGCCCCAAACATGGTTACGCTTTCGGGATTGATGTTCATTTTGGCGTCTTTGCTTCTTGTGTTTTATGTGGATCCTGATTTGAATCAGCAATCGCCTCGATGGTGCTACTTGGTTTACGCGGCCTCCATTTTCTTGTACCAAACTTTTGATGCATGTGATGGAATCCATGCAAGAAGAACCGGACAATCTGGTCCCCTCGGAGAATTGTTCGACCATTGTGTTGATGCGGTGAACACCAGTCTTTCTGTTTTGATCTTTGCATCTGTGGCAGGTTTGGGGAAGGGATGGATGGTGTACATATCCCAATTTGCTTCTCTTATGAATTTCTACTTGTCCACATGGGAGGAATTCTACACCCACAAATTATTTTTAAGCGAGTGCTCAGGTCCTGTGGAGGGGATCATATTGCTGGTTGTTCTTTTCGTTGCTACTGCGTTGCATGGCCCAAGTTTCTGGAAACTCGAGGTTTTCACCGTCGACCTCTCGGCGTTCGATCTATCCTCAACCTATCCAATCAAAGCCCTTGATTTGGCTTTAGCTTTTGGTGCTGTCTTCCTCTACTTTAATATCCATTCTGCCCGCCGGAATGTCATCCGACACGTTAGCTCTAAGACTGAGCAGAAGTCTGCGATGAGAGGTTTGGTGCCTTTCTTTGCCTACTATGGCACCGTTTTCGTGATGTTGATCATTCATGAGCAGATCAGAACAGTGTACACTGTGCCAATGATGCTCACTATTGGATCTACCATGGCATTCACTGTGGGCCGTATCATTATCGGGCATTTGACAAAGCAAGAATTCCCATTCTTTAATCTTCCGATGCTTCTTCCCGTCGTGCAGCTGATTTTGATCCCTGTGCTAACACGCGTTTATGGATATGATTATGATGGTGTTCTGTGTTCAATTGTCTATCTTGGATTTGGAGTTGCTCTCGGAGTGCATGCCATGTTCATTCTAGAGGTGATCTACGAAATCACGACCTACCTGGACATTTATGCTCTAAGTATAAAACACCAGAAAGTCTTTTAATATCTCGATCAAAGCACAGAACTTGCCACCTTTCCGAGCTCGTTAATGGCTACAGCACGCATGCATGTATACTACCGTTTTTTTTTCTCATAAACCAGATGCTTATATATACACACTGCTCGGCATTTGTTGCCCACATGAGCAACCAAGAAGAATACGCATTGTTGGGTGAGGTCAGAAAAAGCTGACTTTCTTGTATCTTTTCAAACTTATCTTGCAGCTGTAGCAGGTTGTTGTTCACTTCCCGAAGCCAACAAGTCACTGCTGCCTTGTTGCAACTGCATTTCCTTTTCTAATTCGTTCAACTGGGTCTCACCAAAAATTCCCAAAGCCAATGGAACTCCCAAAAGCAAGGTAGACGAAGTGAGAATCCACAATCCGTTACCACATTTCTTGGCCAAAGTTGCTGCAGTGGAGTAAGCAGACTCCAAAGTAGAAGCAATGTATTGCCTTTGCTCAGGTAAAATCATATCTTTGAGAGCTTCTATTCTCTGCAGCAAAGTTTCATTCTCGTCAAACTCATCATCTGATTCAACTTCCGACTCGGACTCAACTTCCTCGTCGCCTGCGTTGAACACCTTTTCTTCAGGCTTTTGTTGTCTTTCGTCTTCGATTCTAGTGAGGGTGACCATTTTCCAATGAAATTTTTTTTCGATAATCAGAATTATAGCAAGAGTTAGTCAGTGCAAGGGTGTAGCTGAGTATCCACAGGACTCAGGAATATATTCTATCGCTCAAGCTACCGGCGCATCCCTAGATAAGGAAACAACCTCACCAATCAAAGATGCCTAGCGTAAGACGAGACACATGTATGATTGAGTCGCAAAAATTGCAAATACATATATTAATCCCTCCATTCTATTCACGTACCGTAAGTTGTAAGTAGCATTATTCTACACTATTCTCATCCCTTCATGCGCAGGTTGCTAGCATGTGGCTAATCACCTTAAGAAGCTGGTCATTTTCACAGGCAGCACTAACCCTTTCTTTGTCATTCAGCTGCTTATTCACCTGATTCTCGCTCTGGTGGCTGCCTTCCTTCAGCAAAACCAGTATCCTGAATCTTGGAGGCAAACAGCGCTCCAATCTGACTCTAATTCCGAGACCAATGAGGGTGGCTAAAGAGCAGTGCGTGATTGTCGGTGTGATGCGGACAATCACTTCTCCTATCTCATTCTTATTCTGGGGATCGATAACCTTGATGTCTGAGAGATTCACAACGGCCAGCTGCCCAAGTGTGAGCGGATGTTCGGGATCAGAAATTGTCGAGATCAAGTCATAAATCTCCTGAGCATCAAATCCCTCGTCTTCGGATTCGCCCTCGCTATCCGTATAGGTGATTCCATCCAGAGAAAGCTCGGTGAGTTCCTGATGCACCACTAATTGTTCGTCCTTCTCCACTATTGTACCGTGTCGTGTTGGCAGCAAGCTTGCATCCAATACGGTAGGGTTTGCGTTGATAACGTCTGCCATGACTAATAAAATTAAAATATATGAGCCAAATTTTTTCTTCCATACATGTCTCTCCTAATAGGAGTCA
Source organism: Ogataea haglerorum (assembly GCF_019207285.1). Classification (NCBI taxonomy): domain Eukaryota; kingdom Fungi; phylum Ascomycota; class Pichiomycetes; order Pichiales; family Pichiaceae; genus Ogataea; species Ogataea haglerorum. The sequence goes on from NW_025065160.1 coordinate 51,878, forward strand.
GTGGAGCTTCGAGTTCTGGGAAAACTACGGTGGCTAAGACTCTACGTGATCTGTTCCCGAACTCTGTACTACTACACGAAGATGACTTCTACTATCCAGATGAGCAAATTCCATTCAATGAGGAATTGCAAGAGTATGACTGGGACTGTCCGGAGGCAGTCGATTTTGAAAAACTGAAAGATACATTGAGGAATTTCAAGCGAGACTCAAACTTTCAATTCAGCGAGTCGTCCAAAGAATCTCTCGACGTTTTCATAAGGCTCAGTCCCCAAATTGAGCAAAAGATCAAAGAAACAGTTGGACCCTTGAGCCTACCCCGGATAGTATTTGTAGATGGATTTCTGTTATATCATGATAAGGAGATTCTCGACCTTCTAGATGTTTGTCTATTCTACAAAACAGACTACAATACTCTCAAAAATAGACGTCAAAGCAGACAATACACTATAGACAATGGTATATGGACAGACCCTCCTGGGTACTTCGAGAAAATTGTCTGGCCCCAATACTACAGAAACCATACACATCTTTTTGAAAATGCATACCATAACGAACAACAGCTAAAGGATAACACTGCCAAGATCGCTGAGCCTCGAATTGTTGCTTTCGACAACGACAACAGCACAAATTTCGATCAATTGATTCTACAAACAGCCAGGATGATATGTAGGGGGTTATCTCTTTGAACCAGGCCTTTTCTGTTTCTTCATTTCTTGATCATAGATCTGTTCGGCTGTCTCCCCGGTCTTTCGCTTCTTTCCTGAATCCACGCTCACCACACCTTTGTTTTTGGCAGCTTTCTCTAATTTGCTAGCATCCCATCCTTGGTCATTGATGGCGTACTTTTCCAGATTCAGGGAATTGATGAGCTCTTTTTGTTTTTCTCTCAAAGCGCTCACCGCTGAAGCTCCGGACTTGTTCATTTCATCGACCAGCTCTTTTTCGATCTCCTCAATGTCTGCGACGTTGGTTTCTTCACCATTCATCTCGCGAACGGTCTCGTCCTCCACTTCAGGCATTTCTTCTGCTATCTTCTGTTGCACAAGCGAGCGGAAATAGCTGGACACTTTACGTATGATCTTGGCAAACATCGCCATCGCTTGATTAGCCTCAATGGAAAGCTCCTTGGCGATCTTGTCCATGTCCTTGTGTTGCAGTCCGATTGCTAATAAAATTGCTGCCTGCACATTTGATAAGTTAACTGCTTTAGAGATTTTTCCCTGGAAGTAAAGATATGCCAAAATTGGCAATAGGTCCACTACAACGTGGTAGTCGATAAGGTTGTTAGCGTATGACTCGAGCCTCTTGAGGTCAAACGGCGAAAAGAATTTATCTAGCTCATCTTTTGTGAAGTCTTCTTGAGGGGGCTTTTCACAAGACTCTAGAACGCTCAAAGCCTGCACAGAAGGTATCACATTGAAGTTATAACCCAGAAGGTTCACAAATCTTTTGTGGAAGTCCTTTGAATATTCTTTCAGCCATTGGTCCTCACGGTTCTCGAGCACTTTGAGCATGACACAGGTGTGTTCGCCGGTCAGGTCATTGGCAGTTTGTCTCAGGTAAACTGGAAGATAGTGCGACCTTTTCCAGAACCTAAACAGATCTGGTGTTAGTCCATAGGAAACACCCATATAGTGTAAATAGTAAGGGGCCTTGTGAGCGAGATTGATAAACAACGGTTGCAACCTGTTTTCCTTTCTTGGTTTGATCTCTTCTTGCTGTAAAACCGCGGATTCCAGCTCGTTGTCAGTCAATGTCCTAAGAGAGAACTTGTCATCCTCAAAGGAGGAAGCCTCGCTGATATTGGCGAATTTGCCTTCAAAATAGTCTGTCAACAGCTCCAAAGCTCTTGATCCGTATCCCATGTTCATATAGTCAGGATGTGTGGCGACTCTGACAATCCTAGCACCGGAAAGCGATGCAAAGTCATCGTCCTGGAATTGTTGGCTGATCAACCACGGTATGAGGTCTCCACCAGCACGGACACCTCTGTTGAGACTGCTTCGAATGCTCTCTTTAGAAATCTCACCCTCCAAAGCAAGTTGCACCACACATAACGGAGTTGGAATGGAACCATCTTTTCCAGCATCTGGCCCGAACAAAGCATAAAGCTGATGGGCAGGAGCATCAGACATGAGCTGCAAATCATTTGGGGAGTTTTTGTAGTGCGAAGAAACGAAAAGAGCCATCATCTTTTGCAAGAATGCCTCTGAAACCGGATCGTAAGAAAATAGCGTATCCCTGTTAATGTAGAATAAATTGCATTCGCTAGGGTGTGGACAGCCCCTTGTCTCATATTTGGTATTTTTTGTCAGTTTAGCATCCAGACATAGCAACTTATTCAGCCAAGCTTCCACTGGATCTCCAGGAGCATATCTGATCGGTTCGTCCAACACGACTTCAACCAGATTGCGACCACGGATATGCAAATCATCATCTGTCAATTTCTTACTGCCTCTTGACACAACTTGGGTCTGAGAATTATTACTGACAATGGTATTAGAGTGGTCTCTCAGCTGCTGAATCAGCTTCAAGCTCAAAGACCTTCCGGTTCCTTCGTAACCATTGATGGTGGAAGCCATGAAAACCAAATAAGGCCCCAGTAGTTTTTTCACCACAGGTAGGGGTATTGCGGCTGCCTCGTCGATGATCAAAAGCTCAGCTTGTCCCAAAACATGACTGTCTGTAGGCGATATATATTGAATAGTCTGTCTGTGGCCCGATCTTTTGATATCCACTCTCACGATAGCTTTGGCAAAGGAGGGATTAGTAGACTGAATTATGTCGTAATCTTGATGCTCAACGTATCCCATGGCATCAAAACCTTTGAAAATAAACTCAAACAGAGTTTTCAGGTTTTCGGGAGAAGGAGATGTAACAAAGATATTGGAGTAATCTTGGGCAACGGCAGCAGCTATAGCAATTCCTAGTGCGGCAGATTTACCCCGACCTCTACCAGCAGTCAGCGTTACTGTCGTGTTTAAGGTCTTTTCGGCGATCGAATCAATAAACCTTAAAATAGCCTCTGCTTGATTGACCGTCCTGGACAGTGCAACCAGTGCCCCCGCTGGCTGGGTATCCTCAAGACTCTTTTTCAAATCTATCAGCTCCTGCTCTTTTTCTGTCACTTCCTCATCATCCTTTGGAGGAAGCCTCTTAACGTTTCTTCCACCAGAAACAGGTAAGACATTCAACTCGTCGTCCAAGACTAGACAATTTCTGCAATCAGCGAGTGACAATAAAAACCTCTCATTGAAACGAGCAACAACATCGTTGTGGGCTTCAGTTCTATATCTGGAATGGATATCCATAGTCATTGTATACAACTGCTTCAAAGATGTCATGGACTTGAGTAGCATGATAACCAGTCCCCCTCCTTCGACAGTTTCAATTGTCCTTGCCATAAGGTTGGGAGTAAGTCCTTCAAAATCCTGCAGGATGACCATACCATAGGTATTCCCCAGGATCTTTTCAGTCTCTTTATAATACACGTATCTGATCTGCTGGTTTGTAATAAAGACTTCGAATGGATCTAGTTCATTTGGCTCTCTTTTCCCACGCTTGATTTCCTTTTTGATCTTGTCTTCCCTCTTCTTCCTATGGGACGTAAAACCAAGAAGTTTTTTCTTATAAGCCCATAAAATTGATTTATTCATTTTGAGGTTTGCATTCATCATCAAATAGTGGAGATTAGGAATCTGATTCCTGGACCGATCTCCAACCATTATTATGAAGCTTCGTTCTCTGGTATCCACGCCATTGCGGATAAGAGCAGCAATCCGTGAATCAAGGGCCTTCTTCTTGCTCATACCTTTCAAGTGAAAACTTGCAAAAAAAAATTCAGAAAAAATAAATTTTTAAGCTACTACAATATGCATGTCGCGAAGGAGTAGGATAAGAGCAAGTCCTGCTTTTTTTACTTAAGATATGCTCAAAGCACCATTAATCCAGTACTAAAACCCTATTGAGAGTCGCGTGTGGACATTTCAATATCTATTAGCGTATGAAACTCCGAAGTTAAATAATTTGCTTTTTATAAAGTTCGAGATATGATTTCACACATTTAACTCCTGAGGTTGGGAATCATGCAGATGGCAATATCTCTTCCCCCGTTACGCCTGAAGGAAGTACTTTCCAGCGCAACGATCGTACCTGCAATACGGTATTTCCGTATTGCCGTATTGCAGCATTTCATATTTCAGATCATCCTCGCTACTTATCAGCTTCGAGCCGCATAAAATTTTTTAGCTTTAAATGTCTATGGTAACATTATCGCCAGAGAATCCTGTCAACGGAGAAAACTCTGGGCAAGAAGGGCCCCTAGCCAACGAATCCCATGAAAAGGAGAATACTGGTGAGCTCGAAGTTTTTGAAGTAGCAAACGGGAACTCGGAAGAACAAGTAGAACAAGAAGAAAAAGAAGAAAAAGAACATATTGGTGAACAAAATCCCGAAGATCGTATATTTGATGAGACGAAAGAGATTGCAGAGTCTGACAACGAATTGGAGGAGAGCAAGAGCTCAGATGTGGAATCAGAGTCTGGATCAGAGTCTGGATCAGAGTCTGACAGTGACTCGAATTCTGACTCTAGCTCAGACTTGAGCGCAGGTTCCGAGTCTGAGGAAGAAGGTGAGGTTGCGGTATCCGATAACGAGAGCGACGTGTCTGCCGAGCCCATAAAGTCCAAGAATGAACAAGAGGAAGAAGGTCTAGAATTGCCCGAAGATTATTCTATTCCCCCAGATGCGCCTATTGAGTACATCGGTAATATTACAGCCCTTGTTGAGAGAAGCATTGTGATAAAGGCAAGCGTTTCAGGTGAGATACGCGTTTTGAAAGATGGCTCAATTCTCTGTTTAGAAGATAGAACGTTAGTCGGCCCACTCTTTGAGACATTTGGGAGAATTCAATCTCCTTCGTATCGTGTTAAGTTTAAGACAGAAGAAAAGTTTGAAGCATTCAAGGACAAAAAAGGCGCAAAGGTTTTCTATGTTGTTCCCGAATCCGAATTTGTGCTTACGTCTCAAATAAAGACAATAAAGGGAAGCGATGCTAGTAATTGGAATGACGAAGAAATCCCTGAGGAAGAGCAGGAATTTTCTGATGACGAGAAGGAAGCAGCAATGAAAGCTCTTAAAAAACGAAAGAAGAACCAAAAGAAAGACGAATTAACAAAGAGGCCGATTCCGAATCACATGAGGTCGCAACTGACTTCTCTGCCAAAAAAGGGAGCTTCCCAGGCAGGAACTCCTCTTCAAGCTCTACAGTCCCCGAAGCAAGAAATTACTGCGCAATACGCGGCTGCTACAAACCAGGTACGGCCTATTGAACCGGAGAAAATGCATCAGTCTCTGCAGTGGGCGCAGCCGCTGCTTCCAGTCCAGCCTCAGCAGCAAATGTATCAACCTATGAATTTTGTGAACCCCGTCCAACAACAATACTATCCTCAACAACAGTCATTTCCTTCCACTACAGGTTATTATCAGCAACATGCTCAATATCAATGGTATCCCCAGTATCAGCAATATCCAAATTATCAGTATCCTTACCAACAGCCACAGAATGCGCAGCCTCAAGTTGACCCAAGCGTTTTTCAACAAGTCAGCCAGTTCATCCAACTAGCTCAAACGCAAACCCAATCGCAGCGACAATCAGAACCTCAAAATCCTACTTTACAGGACAAGGCTGCGAGTCCTCTCTCTGACGACGAGTATGACCCTGAAAGTGTATAATTACTTCCATTTAATAGATCATGTGATGTATGTTATTAAGTTTTGTATAAACCTGAAGTCGCTTTGACGTATGTATTTCTGGCCAGCTCTAATGCATCGGAGGGAAAGCCAGCCAGTTGTGCGATTTCGAAAGCATGCGAATGGGAACTGATTCCGGGAATAAGTTTATGGTCAAAAATGAGCTTTTCATCGATCGGCAGATCGCCGTCATGTATTCTGGTCAGAGTAGTCTGATAGAAATCCGTACGCCGCTCTAGCTCCTTATCATCTTGCATTAGCTTGTGGATCTCGGGACCGAAATGTGTTGCAAAGAGCACCTTGCAATTCTTATTCTTTACTAGATGAGCCAAAGATGCATATGCGATAGTTATACCTTCGACTGCTGATGTTCCTCGGCCAAGCTCATCAACTATAGCCAACGATCTTTCCGTAGAATCCCTCAGAATGATAGCAGTTTCGTTCATCTCAACCATGAACGATGACTGATGTCTGAAAATGTTGTCAGAAGCTCCAACTCTAGTGAAAACCTTATCTATGATCCCGATATGTGCTTTTGTCGCAGGAACATACGAGCCTATCTGCGCCAAAATTGCAATCAATGCATTTTGTCGTAAGAAGGTGCTTTTACCACCCATATTTGGGCCCGTGATTACCCATCCACGGCCGGAATCCAGAGTGCAACTATTGGCTGTAAAATTTTCGACTCCAGTCACCCGTCCACGCAAACCTTCTTCCACCACCAAATGTCGGCCATTTTCTATCTCGAATTTGGTACTCCGGTCCACAGTCGGCTTGACAAGACTTTTTTCCCAAGCTAGCAGATAAAATGATGAGCACACGTCTAGAAATTCAATGATGGGAGCAACCTGGCGTAATTCTGTAGAAAGTGAGAGTAGAGTCTCTTGAATCAGAGATATAATTCTCTCTTCTTCTCTCAAAATCTCTTGCTCAACAAAGAGCATCTCTATACCTAAAGTTTGCCATTCTATTGTCCAGAATTTGGCACTTGACTTTGTTCGTTCACGAAGCTGAAGGTCCATATTGTCGACAAGGCTCTTAAAAGACTTTCTAGACGACCGAACATCAATAATGAAATCACCGGTCCGAGGGTCACGAATCAAGTTAAAACCTCCTTGATAACCATATTTCTCAAATTTTGCTGTCAGTTGTTGTGTAAGGGCCTGAAAACGAAGCTCAAGTTGATCATATTTGTCTCTGAGTTCTGCAAGTCTTGAAGAAGCAGTTGGCTTCAAAAACCAGTACTTACGGAGCACTTCCGAGTCGTTTCTGTTCGTGTCAATCTTCACCCGAAGAGTTTGAGGATTGATTGTGTTGATGATAGATTGAGACAAGCTCATGAGAGCTGAATATTCCTTGAATTTTTCGAATAAAGGCAAGACAAGATTGACTAGTTTTTTATCCGGACAATCCTTCACCATCTTGTAAATTTCATCGATTATCATGATGGTATGCCCCAACTCCAAGTACTCGCCCATATCTGCCCTTTTGTTATCTGCACGGCGCACAATTCGCCCTAAATCAGTGGTTTTGCGTAACAGCTGGATCAACTCCTGAACGAACATGCGGTTGTCTAGAAAAACCTCAATATACTTTTGGCGTTTCTTTATCTCCTCAACATCGGTGGACGGAGAGAGAAGCCACGTATTAAGCAGTCGGGAGCCCTGTACCGTACACGTCTTATCAATTATGGATGCAAGAGCTCCAGTTCGGAAGCCACCCACGATGGTCTCCGTGAGCTCCAGATCTTGTGCTGCGCGCGGATCAATATGCATAAGAGTATTCGGCAACGACCGTTTGGGCAAGTCAAAGCTCAGTTTGTAGAACGGCAGACACTCGTTCAAGTAGTGCAGCAAAATTTTTGCAGCTCCAGCTTCTTTTTGCGAAAGCTTTTCCAGACGGCTTTGGACAAGCCGCTTATTTTCGGAGAAGCGGTTCGCAAAATCGAGAAGTGATGTACTGACTGACGGCAGCGAGTACCTGCTTATATAGTACTTCTTTAGTTCTCCCAATTCGGGAAACCATTTTCCTGTGATCAGAGAATCGATATCCAGATCATTGGCTATTAGAATTTCACTTGGATTGATCCTAGTTATGTTGGCCATAAGCTCATTCATGTTAGTCTCAAGCACATGGAATTGACTTAGGCCAACATCTACCCAACATAAACCTATCTTTTGACCTAGCGCATCTTTCTTAAACGGGTCTGCAGGAAATTGGATAGCAAGTAAATAGTTCGTGCGATGATAATCTCTCAATGCCTCGTCAATGATAGTTCCTGGGGTGACGAGCCTAGTCACTGGTCTCACAATCACATTCTGCGCAGTGGTTTGCTGATCACAAACAACAGCTTTAAGGCCTTGGCCGAAAGCGATCTGGAGGTATTTTTCAAGTTTATAGTCAGGAAAGCCAGCAAAGGATATCTCGTAATTTTTGAGAACTCTCTTGCTCAACGTTAGGCCCAACATAGACGCATGTTTCTCAGCCTGCTGAAAATAAAGCTCGTAGAACGATCCAACCTGGATCAAGACGACGTACTGATCTTCAGGATATTGGTCGACAATATCTTTCAAGGTCTGATAGAAATACGTGAGTTCGACGTCAGGTTTGGCACCACGGTCTCCAAACTGGTCGATTTCGTCATCCTGGACTGTTTTCGTTTTCGCTTTCTTTTTCGCTTTCTTGCGGCCTTTAGCTTCCCCGGGAGTCTCCTCGAGAGAAGCTTGTTCCTTGTTTTGACATGCTTGGATCGACTGGAGAGGAGCGCGTATATTCAGAGGAATGCGGACAACTTGGCGTGGCTTGACCAAGCTGTGGAACCTTTTCAAAACAAGTTTAGGCCCCACACGTATCATGGCAAATTTAGAGCAAATATTTGGGCTTTTATATACAGGAGAAGTGCTCAGCTATGTTACTCGTAACTTTTCAGATTTCATGCCCGCAAACCTAGCGAGATTTAACACTTGATTTTTTTTTTTAATATACTAGCACTTCACGTTCTATTATTGTGCTTAGACCAAGCAGCAGACAGTCAGAAGGATCTGAAAATTCGGCAGCTAGTCTAGTTTTTAGGACAACAGTGTCTGCATACCCTAGAATGCCTGAAGCAGAGAGCGCAGGTTTGGCGGTAACATCTATAACTACGGAAACAATACCAGAGAATGGGCATTTAGGCGCAGCACCTTCAGACCCGGCCGCATTGGAAACCCTTACAGGGCTTCCGAATGGCGAAATGAATATTAAAGAGTATGAAATGGCTCAACAACCCTCCAATGGGAAGCGAATCAGCGTCGATGAAGCGATTGCTCCCACCAAGTTAGATCTTAATTCAAGACCATCCCGAGAAACCTTACGAGTCCCTTACAGAAACGAAATGAACATTACCATAGAGCGTCAATCACAGTATACACACACAACAGCACACTCTAGTGGTATGGACAGGCTGGGGTATACAGAGTCACATACGATTGCCATACCTGAAGCTTATTCACAAGCTGAAGCCACAAGTATTGATAGACATAATCAACAGACAGTGATCAGTCGTCATCGTTTTACAAGAGGAAATTCGTTCAACATTGGGCCCCAAAAACGAAAGTCGCGAGCAAAGTCTAATGACAGATATGTGATCCCTGGACAGCGTGTTGTGGAAGGTCACCACAACTATGTCATGGCATATAATATGATCACTGGAATCCGAGTGGCTGTATCCAGATGTTCAAAGCTTCCAGGGCCTATTAAAGATGAGGATTTTACGAAGGTTTCAAAACTAATTTTTGACATGGAAGGGAATACCATGACACCATCTACCAAATATGAATTCAAATTTAAGGATTACGCACCCGAAGTTTTCCGTCATCTGCGTAGCAGGTTTAATATTGATCAGGCGGATTATCTGTTATCGCTAACTGAACGTGTGAGTCTGACTGAGTTAGGCTCTCCTGGGAAAAGTGGATCCTTTTTCTACTACTCGAGAGATTACAAATTTATCATCAAAACTATTCATCACTCAGAACATAAGCATCTTCGCAAATGTCTCAAGCAATACTACGAATATGTGGAAAAGAATCCACAAACATTCATATGCCAATTCTACGGTCTCCACCGTCTCAAGATGCACTTCACCACAGGAATTCACAAAGTTCACTTCTTGGTGATGAACAACATATTCCCTCCACACAGAGACTTGCACGAGAAGTTTGATCTGAAGGGTTCAACGCATGGGCGCTTCACTGATGTGAACGCCGCTAAAGCTCAAGGAAAGACGTCTATAGTCCAAAAGGATCTCAACTGGCTGCAGGATCATCACCGACTCAATTTTGGACCCACCAAACGTAAGCAGATTGCAAACCAACTAAGAAGTGACGTCCACCTTCTTGAAACGCTCAATATTATGGACTACTCATTTCTGGTTGGAATACATGACATAACTCTCGCTACACAGCACGATCCCTACAACCTGCTACCAAATTTTGATCCTCCTGAAATACGACAACAGTCGGCTTCTACTGCATCCGACGGATACTTAGACAGCGATGGCGGTATTAGAGCTACAGACGAGCAAGATAACGAGCTACCTATTGTGTATTATATGGGAGTCATCGATTGCTTAACCAACTATTCGACTTTCAAAAAGCTAGAAACATTTTTCCGCACATTGAATCATAAGCGCGAGACCATCAGTGCTGTACCCCCGGTCGAATATGGGCAACGGTTCCTTAGATTTATAGAGACAGCCATGAAGCCTACCTGCAAGCCCGCCTAGAAGAATACATCGCAGTTCGCAATAATAATACACAATTCTATGACAAAACGTTTTTTTTTTTTGTAATCCGATTACTCTTCAATGTGGTCCTCTTCCATCTCTTGTTCAGGTGCCGGTTCATCGGCCTCTGTTGGCTCGACGGCTGGAACTTCTGGACCAGGCTCGGAATCTGCACCGGGCTGATGAGAAGATTCTGCCTCCACGTCCATATTTTGCTCAGTGGAAACGGTATCTCCTTTCTTGGCAAAAGAGACATGAAGGCGTCTCCTGCCGTATTCGTAGTTGTCTAGCTGGTTGACTGCCGCAATGGCGCCGTCAAGTTCCTGGAATTGAACAACAGCACTTCCCGCCGGTCTGTTTAGATCATCAAATTGCAGTTCAGCACGCTTGACTGAAGCGATACTTCCAAAAAGATCATAGAGATCCGTCTCAGACGTCTCCCATGGCAAATTGTCCGCGAAAATGGTGTCGTTTGGTTCACCCTGTCCCACAACACCAGCGACAAACTCGGAGTTTCTAGATTCGGTTGGTCCCTGGGGTTCTTTATTGAACTGTTTTCCAAGTCTCACCTCAATGCGTCTTCCATCCATATCGTAGCCGTTGAAATCAGCAATTGCCCTGTCTGCGTCCTCAGAGTTCTCAAAAATCACAGTACCAAATCCCTTAGAACGTCCTCTATGATCTTCTCTCACGTCAGCACGAATAATTGGACCGCAGCTTTTAAATAAGTCTTTGAGGTCTTGCCATCTCACACTGAATGGCAAATTTCCAATGAATACCTCATATCCTTCGGCTGGAGGAGGAGGAGCATTTCGTCTTCTTTCCTCACGAACAGGGGTCTCTTTTTCTGGGGGAGGGAGATCTTCCCTAACAAAAATCTCCCGGCCCTCGTACATTGTGCGGTCAAACTTGGAAATTGCCTCTTGAACAAGATCCTTGTTGGCAAACTCAACAGTTCCCATTCCGCGGGATCTTCCGCGAGAAGTGACCACATCTGCACGCACGACTTCACCGACTTCGCGAAAAAGGTCCTTCAAATCGTACCAAGTGGTATGATAAGGAAGGTTTCCAACAAAGATCGTATTTTCGTAGACTCTATTAGATTTCGACTCATGCTCACGTGGACCTCGACCACGAGACTCAAACCGGCTACCAATTCTCGCACGCAACGGCCCTCCTCTTCCTCCTCGGCGAGAGGAGAAACCGCGTCTATCGTCTCTTCTTTCGCTCCGACGTGGGGGCGAGCGAGAACGCTGGCGCCACTGTTCCCTCACAGGTGATCTCGAACGATCCTAAAATGTTAGACTTCTATCGTAAGCTGCATACTTACCCTGTTGTTTTCATCCAATTCCATGTTGTCAGACATAATGAGTGGAAAATTTTAACGTAGCTGAATTTGATTATACGAAATATTTTCAGCTGATTAGCTAAAGGTCCAAACATGCTTATATAATACTGACTCAAGCGAAGCCATCTTTAGTCTTGACAACGACTTCCAGTGCTTTGATGCTAAATCCTTTGGCATAATCGAAATCGGTGGACTACATGAGATTTCCTGTTATTCTCTAAATTGAGAATAAATAAATGGAGCCTGATAACAGACTAAGAATATATTCCGTCCTGTCGATCTAGGAGACGTCTTCATTATTAGAAGCCGTCTACTCGGGATAAATATAACTAGCTAGTATCACATTACTGAATTAGAATGATAGAGTAGATAGATTGTACCTCGATATATCAGCAACCACTATATAGGGAGCAACTTCTAACCCGTAGTCTTTTATTGCATAATTTAGTTTAAATACCCTTTACAGCCTGGGGCCCCACACAAACATGGAATTCTTTCCTCATCGTTGGTCTCCCTTTCGAATTTGTAGTCGTAAGTGAGCTCCTCATTGGCCGCAATATCGCGTAGAGCGTAAATAACAATTCTTTTCTTTCCTTCCACTTTGATGATTTTCGCTGTGCAGGAAGGCACGCAGCAATGATTAATGAAACGAGCTATGCCTCCCTTCTTGGATGCATCGATAACGGTATTTTCATCAATACGGAAGAGGTAGGATGAGCCGATGCCTGATCGAAGGTACTTCTTTTCTCTGACTTCAGCCACCTGTTGCCGAATTCGCTCTCCGACATACTCTATAATCATCTCTTTCGCAGCAATCGGCTCTAAAGCATACAATCCCCAATTATGGATAGCAGATCTGGCAAACTGGACAGGTTTTTTCCGTTTCGTGAGCTGGTTCAGATCCAAAATATCTGTTTCAGAGCCTAACATCTGCTTTTGGGCGCTGATGTCAGCCGCAAACCGACGATTATTAGCTCTATTGACCCTAGAACTCTGAACTGCTTGCGTCTCACTCTCGTCTTCGTTTTGAACAGTATTCAGAGGCCTGTGAGCTTTTCGGCGATGCAAAAGGTACTCGCTCTTCATCTTATCAGGTATTTTATAGTAGCCCTGAGTGCGGAAGCTGCCAGTTGAATTTTGCAATTTATCATTTTTCAAAATTGCTTGTGAAAACTCAATAGCTTCCGCATCTTCTGCGCTTGTCTCGGCCATTGAGCTTAGATGCTTGATTTTTTTCGCGTATTCTTTGTGTTTCCATGCCCAGAGTTTGACATTTTTGATCTCCTCGCTCTTTGGTAGATCTTCGAATGCTTTCTTTGCGAACACAAAATCCTCTTCATCATGAATAACTGCTTGCAGGCTGTTCAAGTCAAAGTCCATATTGCTGTAATCGTCATCATAAACTGTCGTTCCTACATCATGGGAAGGCTTGTAGAGCTCACTGACCAAAAGATCTTTTTTCTGATCAGGCTCAGATTCATCAATTTGACGATCCAGTGACTCAGGCGAAGTTGGCTGGGAAGTGGCTTTAGATTCTGGAAGCTCTTGCATATCTTCCTCGTCCGAAGAAGAAGTGGATTCTATGGCAAGCAGTTTTTGCTTCTTGGAAGATTTGTTCTGGTCCTCGTCCTCTGATTCGTTGTCAGAATAGTTGAGCGCGTGAGCCATAGGAACAGCATTAATCTTACGTTTGTACTTTTTCTCCACAGGCTTCCGCCTGAAAGTAGATAACGTTGATATCGGGATAGACTGATGCTGAACGGTGAATGAAGAAACACCCGCAGGCCCCTTTGAAGCGTCTGGTTTAGTTTCTTTGCTATCCTCTTTTTCCTTCAAATGCTTTTCTAAAACTGATTTGTACTTGTCGCTATCCAAGAAAGAAAGCAGCTTCGGGCCAATTACTTTCTCTCTCAAATCTTTGAGCAGGTAGTCATGAAATTCTCTGATCAGCACCGCTTTTGCTTGTCCAGTCTCGCCGATTCTTTCACCAATCTTTGTCTGACTCATCAGCTCATCAGGAACAACAAAATCCATATATAATTTGTATTTCGAGAAGTGTCTTCCGTCTTCTTCGTCAAAACATTTTTCGGCATCTGCGATATTATTGAACACGACGTAGAAGCCCGACTTATGAGTTAAGATCCGATCAAACTCATGCCCAGAAAGAAGTTTTCGTATATCTGAGGAATTAACATTGCGCGTGTTGACAAACTTATCCGGAATGAGAAGAAATGGCCTATTTGCAATGTGCTTATCGAAGTTGAACGGAAGAGTGACCGAGGACAAAGTTCTCACATGACGGTCATGAGCTGAGAGCTTCACGGGCAGCTGATCTCGACTTGACCTATTGAGCTTTTTGCGTTCTTCTCGCTCGCGTCTCTGCTCTTCCCTCTCTCTCTTTTGTTCGTCTCGTTTCTGCATCATTTGCAGTTCCTGCTGGCGTCTCCGTTCTTCTTTTTCTTTGATTAGCTGCTGTTGTTTGGCGTCAAGAATTCTATTGTAGATAATGTTGAACAGTTGATCGTTGTTGTTGAGTCCGCATCGCAGGTACTGACCTCCTATCTGCAACTTTTTGTGCACTGCCGCGACGGCTCTGGTGGCCGCTTGATGTGCTGAATCTGGATCTCCATCATACTTCAACACGCATATACCCAGTGGGACTGCCGTTAAGGGGTCGTCAATCCCTTTCAATTCCAGGATTTTACCAAATTGAGCGAAGTTATTTTTGATGATCACGAGCGGAGTTGTGGTTGGAAAGTTCCAGATGACAAGTTGCGACGATGGCTCGGGGCCCACAGAGTACTTATCGTACTTATACTTGGGTATGAGTAAAGAGGAGTGGGGGCGCCGCAGTAGTTTTGGTATCTTTTGGAGCGCTTTTGGTCGTGGGTCCTCACAAAGCCCTCGGTCGCGGTCAGTAAAGATGTATATGGGTTTTGAGCCTTTTGATGGGTCCTTTCGCAAATCCGGGTCGTATGTAATTTTGGAGCTGCGGAGTCGTTTGTCTTTACAAGCTTGAGCAGCTCTTTTGGCCATATGATGATTTTGACTAGTAACGGATGAATAGTCATAATAAGGCAAGAGAGGTGAACTATCGCTCCTTATCGTATCTGGGGGAGTCGGGTATCTACCATGTGCCCGATATGACCCACCGTATAGCGCGTCTTCTCGAGATGGCCCACGGTACGCGTTTCTATGGAAGACCATGCAGATAAATAAAATACCCAGCAATTAGATATTTTTAAAAAAATTGAAAAATAGCGTGAAGGACACAGATTTATGTCGCGCTTTGTGGCGGCAGATGAGATTAATGACGAGGACTTGGCGAAGCAGGAAGCACACGAGGAGAAGCTACTGAGCGCTTTCCAGCAAGAGAAGAGCAAGGAGGCGCGGAGAACGCTTGCGCAGCAGCTCAAGGAGAGCAGGCAGCAGAAATACAAGGAGTACAAGGACAGCATGGAGGAGGAGAACTCTCTTTACAAATGGACTCAAATAGATATGGAATACTACGGGAAACTCGAAGAAGAACGAAGGTCTAAGAGGTTGAAGGAGAAAGCAGACATCGAAAGAGAGATAATGACTTATAAGCAAGCTAGAAGAGCACGCGAACAAGAAGGAAATAGCGCCATCAATGACGAGCTCGAAAAGGTCGAGGCTATAGATGGCCGCAAACGAAGAAATTATACGAAAGACAGAGCTTACAGGATCAGCAGGCGAAAAGCCCCAGCATATGATAATACCTCTGATCGCGCTAGATTGCTGGACACCAATTCAGACATCACAGGTCGGATTCCTAAGACTCTGTCACAACAGGGTAAACCCATCAACGACCAAAGACTGGAGGAATCAGGCGTTCCAGAAAAACCGATTCAGTCTCAATTCGGCTATTCCTCAGAGAGCGAATAAGATTTATAAAAATTTCACAAAATTTTGTTCATCCGTTTTCATGTTTTCGCTTCTTCGCCCTTTCGTCCAATTTTCACTTCCCCAACTGACCCGTGGGCTTGCGAAAACGCACCGTGCGGCTTACAGAAGATGGCGCAAAACAGGTACAGGGTACAAGCGTGGGTTGCAGGGCCGCAAGCACGGGAACGCGGGTCATCCGCACAGCGTTTTGAAGAGGAGAACAGGAACTACTTACGCTAACCACATTCAAGAGAAGCAGCTCAAGCGTCTAATGCCGTATCTGTGAAACTATCAGCAGATCTGTAAATAAAATTAATACACAGAAAGTGCTAACGAATTGCAATTTTATAAACTATCGATCTATGCATGCAAGGTGGAGGAGTCCAACTCGCCGTATTCACGCCACCCCTCCTCGTTTTTCATCTCCATCGTCTCAAAGTAGTGGTAGTTGACCTTGAGCGTTTGTGCAAATGGCACGTTATCAAAAGACACGATTCTCAACTTGCAGTATGAGTTATCTTTGATTTCTTTCACGACCTTAACAAACTCGTCCAATGTTGGAGTTGGCTTTTCATTAACATGCGTGATGAAATTGGTGACGCCAATAGTGTATAATCTAGAGGGAGATCCTGGTGCCATGGCCGTACAATAAACTTTGGACGGTAGTTGTCTGATCACTTGTCTAACGCCATGATGAGGCTCCTGTAACACCGCACCGGCCCAATAGACCATGTGCTTGGTCACAAAGGAGCTGCTAGAAACCAATGGAACATTAATGTCCATGATTTGCTTGTTTCTAACGATTTTGAACACGATTTCGTTTTCATTCCCGCCTAGGTCTCTGATAACATGGTCAATATCACGGAATTGTGTGATGACCCGGTTATTGGCACTCAGCACAATATCTCCATGTCTCAGGCCACAAGAGGGCTTATTATCGAGCGAAATGCTTACCTTTGGAACGCTGAGCAGTCTGGGTTGATCTGCAGACTTTTCCTCAATTTTCGTGATCCATTCCTGCGGAACACCACTTATTCTAGCACTAACGATCGGGATGTTACCAAATTCAACGTCAATGAATTTGAGCTCCGGGACCTGTTGACTCTTGAGGTTTTCAAGTTCCCAGAGCACATCTGTGGCATCCAGCCCCATGGAATAGGTCTTGTCCTCGTCCGCATCGAAGGCGAGCCAAAATGCGCGAACAAGGCCACTGGAGTCGCAGAGAACCCCAGAACCACATTGCTGGCCTAAATTAGAGTCAATTAACAAGGCCTCGAAGTTGGAGGCCTTAAATCTTGGGGAAGTAACATTATTTGGAAGATGTATGATTCCAATATCACTGACTTTTGTTTGGTCAACAACGACTCTTTGGGCTCTGTTGTGACCAATAAACACCACTTTGTCGCCTCTTCCCAAGGGCTTCTCGCCGAACTTAGGAGTTTGCAAAGGAGCCAAGATTAGTTTGGGATCGTATTTCAAAATGGCATACCCCTTGGTTGGGTGTAAGAAGACAACCTTAGCTGGTACTATGATCGATTCTGCAACGGTCATAGTGACATCCAAGAGGTCATGAGGCACACAGTACCTTGAAGCGAGTAGATATCCGTTGGTAGCATCAATCACAACCGCGTACGACTTGCGTGACTGACCACTGAACGAATCCAGTGGAACAGGTATGGTGCTCTTCAACATCACCAAAGAACGATCAAGTTGCTTGCAACCTTCAAATTCGATCGGAAGGCCCACGAACTTGGCGGTTTTCGGCGTGAGAGCTGGTGGTGGTAGTGGTTTCTCCTGCAAAGTTGTGAAATCCCAAAGACCCGTCGTGTCGTTTCTTTCTGCTAAACGGAAGCTGGAGTGCCAGTGACGATCGATTTGGATAATTTTGATAATTGGGACATGAAGGTCTGTAAGGTGGCGGCACTTGACGGTTACAAAGGCAGAGTCTGGGATTGACTTCATAACCTCGATAAATTCGTCGAGATTGGTCACTTCTTTATCGTCAATCGAGTCCAACAGCCATCCGTTAGGAACATTGTTGCCAAGCACAAAAGAGCCAGCTGCATTGCTCACGTGAACACCTTTCACTGCCACTGCATAAATTCTAGCGAGTTGGTAACTTAGATCACTGAAAGTTGCGCCGCAAACGTTGACGTACCGTCTAGGCGTAATTGCGTGAAGATCTCCAACAGTACAGCGAACAATTAGGTCTTTGCCACCTCTCTGAATAACTATCTCTATCTCTTTACCAACATGAGTGTCTAGAATTTCATCCACAGTGATGAATGTGGAAATTAATTCTCCATTGATGGATATCAAGCAGTCACCTTCTCTGATCAGCCCGTCAGCAGGGCCTTCAGGTAGCGTGACGGCAGAGACTAGAAGACCATTGAGGCTCGGGAACTTTTCCCTCATCAGTCTTTCTGTCTCTGCGCGAAGTCCAAGACGTCGACATTTATCAAACGGCTCTAATAGCCATTGCACTTGAATACTTCCTCTTGTGATCGGCTCATTATTCTGGATGCATTTCAGAGCGCGGAGAACTCGATAGACAGGCAGGAAAAAATCCGTAGAGGTTTCCGTATTACCTCCTGCTTGTAAAGCCACTGCGTGGCCATCTATATTGACAACAGGGGAGCCTGACGACCCTCCCGAAGCCGAAGCCGCTGCCTGTAAATATTCTGTGTTGAAGTCGTTGTATGAGTTGATTCCATAGTCTGGAGCATTTCTGTCGAGTCTCGAGATGAAACCGGAAAGTATGGAGAGTTTTTCACCCGAGTCGTTACCTATGACCATTATTTCTGCTCCGATCTTGGCGAGATCTGGCCTTAGCTGTAATTCACCAACGTCCATGTATTTGATATCTGATGGGTTATATCTAAGAAATCCAAAGTCGTGCACTGGATCCCTGTAGATTGGTTTGACCTCGCATTCTTCGTGGTTATCAAACACGGCATATCCGATAAAGGGTCCCGGCCCAACAACATGCCTATTAGTCAAAATTATTCCAAGTTTTGCGTCCACAACAAATCCTGTAGCCTCACTGCAAAGAGCGCTTTCTGTATCAAAGTTAACCACCTGAGCGAAGTGGATCGAAACCACAGATTTGACAACTTTTTCGACTATATGCTGCCATCTAGAATGATCTGGCTTTGTAAAGTCGCCTAACTCAGACCCCAAGACCGAATCTACATCATCCACGGATATATCATCATATTTCTGTTTTTTGGAGTGGCCATTCGACGGAGGATCTCCATGACGTTTAGTATGATAATCCTCAATCTCGAACATGAATAGGTAATCTTAATTTTTCAAAAAAAATATTTTACATGTACATATTTTTCTAGGTGCTCCTCTGTTTGTTGATGCTGTCTATCCAATTTTCATAATCGCGGGTTGCACCACTGGAATAATAACATACCGCGTTTCCGATGAAGGAGTTAAGTGTCGGCAGCCCAAATGGGAGCTTGGATTTGGTTGTCAACAGGTCTCTGTCCTCCAGATCGCGTACCCACTTCTCTGTTTCGCATAATTTTTCAACAAGCGCGACCCATTCCAGCAGTTCATGATATTTGAGGCCGCCATTTTCGTGCACTTGTAGGTTCTTGAAGAACTGTGTCTTGAATCCCATTTTGGCATCGACTTTTTCTCGGTTCAGCCTCAAGAATGCAATCGAGACCAGTCCACATAACAATCCCCATGGACTTTTCGTACGGTAGTAGTAATTTGTATATGTCTTTAGTATGTTCTTTGTAATGTCTTCTGGCAAGTAAAACTTATTGCAAAACGAGATCAAATGAGCAGTGGTGATAATCGTATCGTCGTTCAAAGATCGGTCCGCCATCGACAGCATCTTGAATCCCTTTTTGCGTCCTCTTTTGGAAGGGCCCTTTACTTCATCTGCTGCAGCAAGCAATTTGTCCTGCAAAGACTTGGCTGCAGACCCGACATCCAATGGTTCGTCGCTTTTCATTTCCGTTTTCAAGCTCCTGGGTGTGCTCTCAGGAGTTGCCAGCACATTCCTCGTTTTTGAGGGCGTCGATGTTGGAGTGAAAGCATTAGCGCGCTTCTTGCCAGGTGTCGATTCTGGTGTTGCTAGTTCAATGATTCTTCTCTTTGAAGGAGTTGTAGGAGGTTCCCCCTGTCTCTTGCGGCCTGATAATTGATTTCGAAAGTCCTCCAGGACAGCAACTGCCTTACGCTTGGGAGCTGGTATACGGTTCAAGTTGGGGTCTGGGAGATCAAACTTATCTTTGAGTTTTTCGACAGCAAGAAAACAACAGAGATGAAACCGTGCGATTTCCATTTGGGCAGCCAGAGAACAAGTCTGTTTCGAGGATATATACATGTAATTCGCATATTCGACGACTTCCTTCGGATAAGGTTCGGGCAGCGTTGGAACCACGTCCCGCAATGCACTCAAAATCAACTGCGACATAGACCGACTAACAAATGATCTGGAATCATAAAATATTGCAACCCAGCCATTTTTTTTCTATACCGTATCTGTCTTAATTAAACATCTTTACACCACTTGAATGAACCTGAGGATACAAATGTGGAGTAAAATATTATCCCTTGTTGATTCCGATGATTAGAGGGCCTCGTTTGTTCCATACAGTGCGTGCTTTGCGCAATGAAAAAACCGTCTCCTCCGTAAATCAGGTTTTGCAAGAATCCTCAAATCAAAAGCAAATCATTAGTGGAGCTCCAGCGGAGCTTGCTGCAAACAGAATGGTTCGTATCTATAAGGAAGCAAAAGCAGCCACACAATCGTCTGCCAACAATTCCAAGTACTGGAAAATTGATTGGGATGTGCTTCCGAGAGGAAACAGGTGGGAGAATGATTTGATAGGGTACCAATCTTCGAGTGACTACATGCAAGGTACTAGGCTTTCATTCGAGACCAAGGAAAGTGCTATCAGCTTTGCTAATAATCAAGGATGGGACTATTTCATTCAAGAGCCAAAGAAAAGGAAATTCAGGAAGAAAGAGTACGCAGCAAACTTCTACCATTCTTCTGGACCTTTGAAGCATATTAGAACTAAGTAGTTGATTATAGCAGGTTATGTTTTTATTCTATCAAGACAACAGTTTACATACATTTTCAAGTACATGATAGCAATAGTATACGGCTTGTACCCCTTAATATATACATTAGGCATTTCTTTCTATTCCTGCACGTCTCAAAATTTCTTCAACCTTAGCACTCAAGACAGGATCTTCCTTTATCTTCAACTGAATCTTCGAAGCTTCCATGAGCGAGATTGCTTGGACTCTGTCGTCATTAGATCTAGACAACCGACATGCCTCTTCGAATAGTTGAATGGCATCCTTGACTTTTTGCGCCTGGAGATAAATCTGTCCCAAATTAATTCTGGCAACTTCAGATTTAGGATCCAGCTCACAAGCGGTCTTCAAAAGCTGCTCGCATCCTGCGATGTCTTTGTTGACCTGGAATATAGCCGACTTATTTATGAGTGGCAAAGCACCTATATTGAAGGTTGGCAGCACCTCCTGCAATCTGGCAGCAGTATCAAATTGCTTTGCTGCAGCTGCGTAGTCTTGTCTATCGAACAAGATCTCTCCATAATAGTTTGGAACTTCTGGAGACGTTGGGAACTTTCTCTTGGCCTCCCTAAACAATTCATCACAGGTAGCAGATTCCCCTTTTCTGTAGGCAATGCAGGCTAACTGAATGTGGCCAAATACATTTTCTGGATTGTAAAGCTTGGACTTCTCAAAGTTATCCTTGGCCTTGTCCAAATCTCCCATCAGGTAAAACAATTGTCCATAGTGATAATAAATATCCGGATCTTCAGGATTCATTTTGATGGCCTTTCCAATCTCTTCATCAGCAGAGGCAAAGTCGCCCTTGTCAGCATTCACCAAACCCAAAAGAACGTGTGTTCTGCATCTTGGAGCTAGCCTCAAAGCCTCGTTGAAATTGGAAACTGCTGACTCAGATTCACCCTTGAGGAAATCAAAGGTTCCCTTATATTCATAAGCGAGGGCAGCATGCTTAACGTCTGTGTTGGAACTATCTTTTTCGTAACTGGCCACAGCTTGATGGAAGAGAACATCTGCGTTGACGTAATTATCATAAGTATCCTTTGCCATCTCTTTCAAGCCCTTGACCAAAAATTGGGAGCACGACTGATCTGGGTACTTAGATTCATCCAAGTCAATGTCTTCTTTAGTAAAAGCACCAAAGAAGGAAGAAATAGAGGAAGAAGAAGGCAGTTCTTTGGGAAGCGTGGAAAAGCGCTCCTCATTGATCTTGGTTGCTAGCTTCTTCAAATTTCTCTCCAAAAACGTCTCTGGAGATTGATCGTTCAAACCTCCGTAAATTGTCAAAGCTGTAAGGTCATAGATAGCTTCTTCGTACTTTTCAATATTTTCATAAGCATGTGCTCTCCTGAGTAAGCACTTGGAGTAGCCTGGATTCAATTTCAGGGCTTCGGTACAGTCATCGATACATTTCTCATGTTCGCCTTGGGCAGCGTAACAAGCAGCTCTGTTGGCATAGAAAACCGGATCGGTTTTACAGAGCAAGGCCAGACTGTAGCATTCAATCGCTGGCTTGAAATCTTCTGCCTTGTAGTATTGGTTACCAGTCTCTTTCAATGCCAATGCCCATTTGTTTCGTTCCTCCTTTGTCATACCCTTGACCAGCTCTTCGGTCATATTTGGTAGACCAGTGCTTTCATTGATTGGAATATTAGAGGAAGGCCAACTGACAGTGACAGTTGCAGACTTTTTCTCAGACTTCTTCTTTTTCTTGCTCTTGTTTTTCTTCTTCGATTTCGAAGAATCATCCAAACCTGCATTCTGTTGGTTCAAATAGTACAGCAATCCGGCTACCGATCCGGCTCCTACAACGGCTGTCACAGCCAGTGCAACCTTATGCGTTTGCACAAATCTTGAAAGCGACGAATCCGACATTTCGTTTCCTTATATCGGCGAGAGTGTCAATTTCAATTTCAAACTGAGTGTTTTGCTTGCCTCTCACTTGTTGTGTTCGATTTCTTTCGACTAGCGTTTTTTTTTTTCTCCATCGGAAACATAAGAGGTTGAAACAGGTGCATGTCAAATGTGCCATCAAAATAACTTTCAAGGAAAGTAAATAGCACACAGTTTTTAAATCATCTTTGTTTGATCTCAAGCTCGTGAGAGCACTATGGTTAGAATCTATTTGTAGTGAGACTTGTCTTTTGAGGTACCAAGATGAAAAGATTTAGCAACCGAATGGTCCAGACGATAGCTCAGGCCTACCAAACCGTGTCGAGCGCAAGGAAACCTATGGCTTCAACAGATATGGGGTCCATGAATACCACAAGCTCTTCGAATTTACATTACAGGACATCGACCGCACCTGCGGGAGTGCCACTGTCGAAGATTCTAAGTAACACATTTCCGCTATCTGTTTCCGAATCTTTCAAACATTATTTGAAAAGACATCAACTCAACAAAATCCAGCATGACCTTTTGTCGGTGTTACCGTTTTACCCGACGCCTTCAGCCACCCATAGTGCCGAAGTCATACAGACAGTCATAGATGAGCAAAACAACTACATCAATGAGTTTCATATCTCGCCAATAGGCAAGCCGTCTAGAAAACATGTGGTCTTTGTGCATGGATATGGAGCGGGACTTGGGTTCTTTGTCAAGAACCTGCAGGATCTTGCCTCGAGGAAAACTGATTGGGATATCCATGCGATAGATTTGCTTGGTTATGGTTGTTCTTCTAGACCTAAATTCCCATATCATGAACCAAATGCTAACTACAAAAAAATAGAAGCCTGGTTTACGGAATCTCTCAAGAAATGGTTCGACAGAAGAAATCTCAACCGAGACAACACCATCGTTGTTGCACACTCAATGGGGGCCTATATTTCCGCTTTGACGAATTTCAAATACCCCGAGCTCTTCAATAAATTGCTGTTAGTCTCTCCTGCCGGAATCTACAGCACTCGGCAGCCTGAAATTCCTCCATGGTTTGACAAACTATGGAATCGAAATGTGTCGCCTTTTGCGCTAGTTAGGAATGCCGGTCCGTTTGGTTCCTACTTGACTTCAGGTTGGACTGCCAGACGGTTTTCGAAAGATAGCAGCATTCTGAACGCAGAAGAGCAAAAGTTGATGCACATGTACACCTATGCAATCTTCAACGCTAGAGGATCTGGGGAGTACATGCTAAATTACATGCTTGCACCAGGAGGGATTCCTAGAAACCCATTGCTGCGCAGAATTCACAACCTCAATTGCGACAGTGTATGGTATTACGGTAGCCACGACTGGATGGATAAGATGGGTGGAGTGTCAGCCTGCAAAACTTTGAGAGCCAAAGGGCTTCGTGCAGATATGAAGATTGTTGAGGATAGCGGTCATCACATTTACCTAGATAACCTTGCGGCATTCAATGCTCTTGTCGCCGACGAATTGAAATAATGTTTAACGAAGATCAATGAGTTTTTTGATTAGTGTAACTTATTATTCGATCTTACGTTATACATACTTTAAAATCATTATGTGGAGGCATAAAGTTCATCAACACGAGAACGCACACTGTTGAGAATATCTTTTCTCTTCAACTTCTGTGCGCTAGTTACGAATCCGTTCTCGGGCGTCCATTCCTCATCAACTAGAACAGTACCCTGGATAAGCTCAATACCTGCGAGTCCTTGGGATTTACCAGT
The DNA here is from genome assembly GCF_019207285.1 of Ogataea haglerorum. Taxonomy (NCBI): domain Eukaryota; kingdom Fungi; phylum Ascomycota; class Pichiomycetes; order Pichiales; family Pichiaceae; genus Ogataea; species Ogataea haglerorum. The sequence continues at coordinate 76,344 of NW_025065160.1, forward strand.
TTCAACCAGGCTCTTGGTATACTCATTTGCGAGCTTCTTGTTGGTGACCACTTCAGACAAGTGAACTTCGTCCCTTGACTTGACAATACCAAGCTTGACACAAAGATCCTTCAACATATTCTCATTTGGAACGACGATCGCAATAGGCTTCACTTTGTTCTCGTCAGCATAACAGCAAATGTTCAAAACGAGGTTATTGGATCTGTACACGGATTCCAGTTTCTCAAGGGCAATATACTCTCCATTTTGTGTCTTGACAAGATTCTTCTTTCTGTCTATCAGTTTCAATTGACCATTGTGGGTCCACTCACCGATGTCACCTGTCGAGAACCATCCTTCCTCATAGTTGAAAGCACTCTCTGTCTCCTTAGAGTTGTTAAAGTACTCTTTCATGACTGGGGGACCACTAATCAAAACCTCACCCTGGTTGTTCTTGGCAAAGTATCCAGCCTCAGGGACATCAATCAGTTTGACAGTGATGGATCCAACCAAAGAACCACAAACACCATACTCAAAATGATTTGGATCGGTAACACAGGTGTTTGCGACAGTTTCGGTAAGACCATATCCAAGGAGAAGAGGGGAAATGGTGTTGCTGATAAAGACCTGTGTGGACTGTGAAATTGGAGAGCCACCATTCAACATCAATCTCAGGTTTCCTCCTGTTGCGTTCTTGATCTTCTTAAAAATGATGTTATCGATCAATGATGGGAGACCAGGAATAGAATACTTTTTACATGCAAGTTTGGTGTTGTAGGCTGCCCAAAACATTTTCTGTCTTGTGGATGGTTGCTTTTCAATCTGTGCCAAGATTCCCTTTTTAACACTCTCCCAAACGGCAGCAACACCGACCATGATAGTTGGTTTCAAAGTTTTAATATCACCCTCACAGTTCCTGGTAGACGCATCAGTGAGAGTCTTAACATTGGCATAGCCAGAGACAGAGCCCCAGTAAAAGCAGAGCATCTCAAAGACAAGTTCAAAGATGTGAGCTAACGGCAAGAAAGTGATAACGACATCGTTCTCAGTGACGGTCTTATCATCAATGACGAGGGAAACTCCACCAATACCTGCAACAAAATTGGCATGACTCAAAACGACACCCTTTGGAGTACCAGTAGAACCAGAAGTGTACATGATACACGACACATCGTCCGGCTTCGGAGGGTGGTGGGGAATGTCATGCGCTTTTTTGCCAAGAGCAATGACGTCATCATAGGAGAAAATCTTAATGTCCGGTCTAACCTCCAGGATCTTTTGAACGGCCTTTTTCGCTTCCTCATAAAGTCTACCGTTTCCACGCTTATCATTAGGATCAATTGGGGCGCTGTGGATAATGTACTTAATATCCTTTGCCTTCTTGAGAGGATTGATCAGCTTCGACAGCAGATTGTTGTCGGTGAAAACGGCAGAAGTAGCCGTTTCCACCATAGAATGGGTCAATCCATCCTCACCTAACGTATCGTATGCAGTGACCACAGGAATAGCCTGGGTTTGTGCGGCTATGAATGCTCTCATCCATTTAGGGCTCGTAGATGCAAATATGTGCAATTTGTCGACGCCGGCCGGCTGAACACCAAGACTGACAAGCCCCTTTCCGAAGTCCGAAACAATCTCGCTCAATTGACCGTTCGTGATGTACTTGTAATCGGAAAGCTCGTAGTAGACCCACTCCTTGTCCACGAACTTCTCTGCACCATCAATAAACTTCTTAACCTGTTTGGTTTCATAGTGGATGTCTTTGATATCTCTCCATGCCTGGCATCTTTTGTTTGCTCCGTGCTTCTTTTGTGCCTCGTTGAAGAATTCGTACACCGTGCTACATTCATATCCAATTGGACGGGCAACCACAGCATCCTTTGCCTTGTAGTATCTTCTTGGGGCAGTCTCTCCCTTCTTTGCCTCGCCAACAGGCACATTGACTTGGAAAACCATGGTGATTTGCGATCTGCAGAATAGAAATTAGAGGGGCTAAAAAAAAAATTTCCTAGGAGTCTTTTTTATTCCGCCAACAGCCTAAAAAATAAAAAAGTGACCATTGCACTTACATAAGCAACAGTATTAGCAACAGGGCTTGTTGTCATGACCCCAATCGATACCACCATCCGATAATTGCACAAGGAGCGTCCTCTTTAAACCCAGGCCAGGCCCCTAGCCCCGTGCCCCCCACACTTGATTTTGTTGAGCTAAATCCCAACAAAAGGTGCAAGGATGTTGTGTCTGATCTAGTGCTAAAATTCCGAGTTGTCGTCTGCATGGTCTCCCCGCTTTAGATCAAACTACCAGAACGTACTCATAATCTCCAAATGTAGCATTTTTCTATTACGTTATCTTAGGTCTTGATCAACAGTCTCGACATGGCCGTGCAAGTGTTCAGCCGACCCAAATTTCACAATGGTTCCGTTCCTCGTGGCTTTGTCGACATCTATTATTGTCACGCTGGTATTGCTTGGAACTTTCAGATCTTCTTCCTGTAAACCGGGAGCCAATGTGTACTCATATGCTTTATAAAGATGATTAGTGAAGTTGGTGATCACGCCGCCATGGGTGCAAATCAGCACATTGGAATAATTGTTCGCAGTGGCTTCGTCTATAATTCGAGTCCACTCGTCTTGCAGCCGTGTCAGAAGCTCTATTCTCGTCTCTCCCATTTCCTTGAATTGGGCACCATATTTTTCCTTAGCTTCCGATAGTGGCATTCCCTCGACAGGGCCCATAGATCGCTCCCTTAGATTCGACGTGTACCTCAGCTTGAAGCCAGGTTTATCGCGGTGCCCAGAAGTGATCTCATTCATAGTTTGAACACAGCGGCTCAAATCAGAGCTGACAAACTCGTCTATATCTAGATCCTTCATTCTAAGGCCAACATATCTGGCCTGTTCTAGGCCTCGATCGTTAAGCGGTACATCTTTGTGTCCTTGTAAGATCTTGAGGTTATTCCACGATGTCTGGCCATGGCGAACAATGAACACTCGAACTTTAGTTGGATCTGTATTCTGCTCTTTATCGAATGTCATTTAATCTCTTTCAAGGTTTTACCCGGCCAGACGTTTCTCTGAATTTTTTTTTCAACCTCTGATTCTTCTCCATAGTATGCTACGAGCTAGAGGCCTATTAGTTTCTGCCCGGCAGTTCCACAATTCTGTGGTTCGTCCTTCAGTACTCGACTACTTTAGGTTTTATAGAAAAAAGGATACTGTTCCAGAAACGCCCACAAAGGACACCAAAGAGGTCATCAAGGAGATAGAGACGAAAACAAGAGACCCCGTAACCTCTAATAAGATTGTCATTTTGGGCAAACACAATTCTGAATTCAGCGATGAAAAGATCGCTCAGAAGGCAATGGAAGGGTTTGTTTTCACTACCTGGTTACCACGAAAGTCTGAATTCTCGAAAAGAAACAACGGCTCGCAACCATATCAGGAAGTAGTCAGCGAGCTTCTCACAGAAATTTTCAAGATTCATGCACCATCCACTGCATCAGATATCAAACTTGATGATCTCGCGCTCAGATTCAAAATACTGAAAGATGTTCAGATAAAATTTGGAACCTCAATTCCTGACATTAAATTGTCTCAACTAGATTCGTTTGACAAGATCGAACGATACTTGGTTGCCAAGTTAGATCCCAAAAGCCAACTTTTCAACGAGAAAGTACCTGACGCTGTGCACCTTGATCCGAAGGAATTTGAGGGAACTAACATTACTGTTGGCGAATATGTCTTCGAGAGCCAAAAACGGAAAGAAGTCAAGAAGCTGTATCGAAAGGCCAAGAAGGCTGAGCAGAAAGCCATACAAGAAGCTCTCAGCGATGGAGAGAAGTAAATTTCCAATTAACCTGTATATAATAGGTATCAGTATTTGTGCACATCATTTTCGAGAAATAGTAAAAGCCACCACCACTGAGGCTGCAAGCGCAAATAACACTCCAGGCAAAATCATTTCGCGGATAGTGTCGTTTGGCAGACCTGGGCTCGCAGTAGTAGTCTTGGCAGAACTGAGAATGGAAGGCACATCCACGTTCTGGTCGGGGTGGTGGACAATCAAGTTGATCTTGTCTTTGTTTAAGCTAGTCAGCACGACGACGCAGTCTTTCAGGTCCTGATCAGATGTTATAGCAACCAGATCATTTTCATCGTCGATATAGGAGATGGCAAACTGCTCTGCAGTCTCGAACACTTGGCCCGTTTCACTATCTTCTGGGGGAGTCAACAAAGTTCTAATTTCCTGCCTGGAAAGCTTAGACTCGATCAAGTCCCTCAAAGACTGAATACCGTCGCTAGGTTTGCAGCTGACCCTGTGGGTTCTTCCCTGCGGAGACTTGAATTTGAAGAAGACCGGTTCGTTGAAGTCAAGTTCCACTTGCGGAGCTTTCAAAGCAGACGACGAGGTCTCCGGAGCTCCCGAAAACGAAATTGAATCTGATGGCTTCACAGCATCGTTTGTGGAAACATTGAATTGAGCAAGTTCAGATTGCGTCACGTCAGCAAGCGAGGTCGAGTGCAGAGAACTAGTGTCGTTGTCCAACGACGTCCAGAATTTGTTCCAGGCTGGACCCTCTTTTTCCTCGTTTGACCCTGCATCAGAATCCCCATTGTTGATCATTTGAATGGATTGAAGCTGGTTCAGAGTGTGGTAGGTGAGTTTGAGAACATCCACGACACCCACAATTTCAGTGTTGTCGTCATCCACAACCGGGAGATTCAAGTAATGACCTTCAAACATTTGTCTGAGAGCTTGGTGAATGGAGCTACTAGCCAAGGCATAAGACGGCTTAGGAGTCATCACACGGATCACGGAGCAAGTTCTTGGGTCAATGCCAGCGGCAATGACCCTGAGAACAATATCTTTGGATGTGAAAATACCCGTCACCTCGTCGTTGTTTTTGGAGTCCTTGACCAAGACTGCTGTCGTCTTGTTGTCCCTCATCAAAATTGCAGCTTCATAGACGGTAGTCTTGATGTCGCAGCACACAGGGATAGTTCTTTCCGACAGAACAGAGTTCAAAGTGGGACCGCTCACAAGGTTTTTGAGGTTCTCAAAATACTTGATAACATGGAGAGGCTGGTTAGCTGGTCCGAGCTCTTCTGTCACACCCTCCATAGCATCGTACAATCTTTTTGAGCTCTCATACATCCTCTCAAGCTTGGTCATTGCTTCATTGTAACACTTGGTAATGTCCAAAACACCCACTATTTGGTTGCCCTCATTGACCACAGGGAGATGTCTGAACCCCCTGTTGACCATGAGAGAGAGAGCGTCAGAAGCTAAAGTGGAGACCTTGGCACACATGGGATTTGGAGTCATGATGTGGTCAATGGTGGTCTGGTTTGCGTTGAGATTAGCTCCAACAATTCTGAATGCTAAATCCTTTGCGGTGAAGATACCTGAAAGCAGGCCATCCTCGTCGACCACCAGTACACAGTTTTCTTTGGTGACAGACATGAGTTGTGCTGCCTCGTACACGGTGTTTGTTGGTTTGCAAATAACTGCCTCTGAGGGCTTCAAAGACATCACTGTACCTGCTGCGCCCGAGCTGACCTTTGAACGCTTTTGTGGCGAACCCAGGTTCGAGACCATACTAACATTGTTCTTTTTTCTCAAGTCGTGCTCAATTTTCTTACGAATCTGGTCGTCTTTTTTGCTCTGCCTTTTCCGTGTAGACTCCATTGGATCCGAGGACGGATTAGATAGAGACGACTGAGCCCTTCTTGGAGTTCTCACTGTGCTGTCTGAAGCCAACATATCAAGAATATAAAATTAAGGATAACTTTTTTTTTGTTTACGGATCAATGTAAACAAACACCAGATTTAGACAAATCAGGGCGGTGTTATAATACCCTGGAAAAAACGGGGCGGGACATGTGGAGACAATGTTCACGAGCACGACTACAGATAGAGAAAGCCTCGTGTGGCATGCAAAACCAGCCTTGTGTATCAATATTATCAAACTAGATGTTGGTTGGAGGACAATATTTCAAGGTTTCTCCACCTCTAATGTCTCCTTATATGCGCTATTTCCATGGACAGAAATCATTCACTTCCCTCCTCTCACAGCCTATCAACGGCGAAAGCTTGCCCGTCATCCTGTCAGCAGCGCCTGAGGTGACTATTATTATAAGTCAGGCGTTTTCAAAACGCCCATTTAGCCTCGAATGACGATAGTCAGCAAAACGTCGATCGACGGAAGGCTTAAAATATTTATTGCTCGATTATTAATTTCAAGTTCCGAGATTTCGGCACAGAGAAGTGCTGCCGACAACCGATATATAGACGTTCGACCCACCATTTACTGCCATGGATAAATTTGAGAAGACCGCTAAGCGTGCCTCGAAAGCTTGCGACTTTTGTCGCAGTAAAAAAATCAAATGTGACGGCGAATCATTTTGCAAGAATTGCAAGAACCACAACATTGAATGTACTTATATGTACGTTTCCAAAAAGCGGTCATCCCGGAGAAGGAAGAGTGCCAACATGAGCGATTTTTCAGAAAGCGAGAGTGCAATCTCAGAAACTAATAAGCTAAGGCATCGTAACGGCGTCTCCAAGGATCTCGAGGGAAGGCTCAACAAACTTGAATCCATGGTGCATGCCTTGTTGAATAAACTGGATCCCGAGAAAGAGAATATCGTGGAAAGTTTTGTTCGAGAGAGCGACTCTCCTGAAAATTGCAAACAAGATGCTGAGCCTGTTGCAGACTCAAATGCAAACCAGGCAGACCTTGAAGAGATTTACTTTGGGCCCCTGACTACGTTTTCATTGTTTTCTGCCAAGGGTCTTAAATGGCTTGATAGCCTCCTTCCGGATGACACACCAACAAAAGTTTTGCGCCGTCATATTGCTATGTTAGTGAAGGCAGAACATCAGAGGAAACCAACTCAAAACTATACTATGGTCAACGCGGCATGGGATATTTTCCCACCTGCCGAAATAATTGATTATCTTCTGAACACCGTCGAGCCCTTCTTTCAAGACTTTTATCCCATGAAGATCGCTGAAATACGCCGCCTTTTCGACAAATACTTGAAGTATAAGAGTGGCCTTCGATCTCTGAACTCATTGCACCCATCAGAAGTTTTACTCATGAGCAGCATGATGCTCCATTCATGTTGTATAGCCAGTGAGTTGGTGAGGACCATGAACTTTCCGTGCCCAATGCCGTTGACTCATCTGCAGGAACTGGAAAGAAAACTTTCTGAGAGCTGTCTAAAGCTGCTTCTCAATCACACGGTGTCGCACTCCAATCTTCTAAAACTACAAGCTCTCTACTTGCTTGTGCCGATTGCTGATATTTGTATGGATCACCATGCATGCGCACTGTCAAACACACTGTTTGCCAGATCCGCCCTCGAACTGGGTCTGCACAGGGAAGAGAGCTATCTGGGGGGAAACCAAGAAAGAAGGGACCAAAAGATATATTTGTGGTGGAGGGCTTACGTTCTAGATAAAGAGGTTTGTCTGAAAAGTGGTTTGCCTCCTATCTTAAATGACACAGATATCACTACGCCTCCTCTACCTGGATTTGAGGAATTTTGGGCAATGCCCTATGAACGTCTGCCAGACGGAAGACACAAAAGAGAAATCATGAGAGATAAAATAGTCGCCAAGCTAACATCGTTATTGGATAGCAACAAACAAGACCTCTCCTTTGAGCTCTATCTCACATACGATCTTGCGGTGATCTCGTCAAGAACATACCAGGAGCTGTTTTCGGCTACCTCTCTCGTCAGAAAAACAAGATCTCAGATTACAAACACAATCGAGTCACTACTTCATGATTTGGAATGCTGGAGAATGTGCTTCCCTAAGAAAATTAGACCTGGCGAGACGTTTCTGTATCTGGGTGCTCCGACAAAGGCGAACAATGTAACTGATGGCATCTTCCTTCCATTTTTGGTTCTCAACTACAATCTGAAGTATTACCTACTTCAGATCATTATATCGAAGACGATGCTGCGTCTTAATTGGTATTCAGACCATAAACATTCCCATTTATCCTCAAACAGGAACAACCAACATGCTAGTTTTGAGAGCATTGGTTTGAACGCTATAAGACAGATATTGCAAATTGCGTACAAGATTGACAAGAAAAATCAAGCTTACGTTTATTTTGCCACTTACTATTTCATGTGCGCCTATGTTGCGCTGATCGCGGAAGTTTTGCAAAATTTGAACTCACCGGAAGTTGTCGAAGACGTGCAACTCCTGTTCTGGGTCAGCAAAAACTACTTTGCTGTTGGTGCTGTCAAGTCGCTTCCCAACCACCACAAATGGCAGACGATGGACAAAATCAGCAGATGTCTCTTCTACACAGTGTGGTGTTCGGTTCCCAACATTCAGGAACGCAGCAAGCTAGACGTGGGAGACTTCCTTGATGAGTTCTTTCAAATGGCAGATGAAATCAAATCGAAGGCCAAAAAAGACGGGTCCACATCTTTGAAAGTACCTAGCCTCCAATCTCCTTCGTCGTACTCTCGAGTTTCAATGGAGAGACCCACGATTGACAAAACTGGTGCAGACCTGCAGCGAAGAGAGCTGTTGGATCAGATCTGGGGTTCCTCTTCGACGTCTGGAAAACAGACTCCCAATAACAGCGAAGATTCGTTGCTTGACGGACTTTACTACGATGAGGACTTTCTGATTCCGAACATGTTCAGTCTTCCAAACTATCTTTTTGATGTCAATCAAAATCCCCTTGACGCTTCTATGAATACACTAGGATTATAGTTAAAGTTTATATAATTCAGCAAGTCTCACTGCACGACGAGCAGCCCCGTAGCCCGCTTGGTAGCCGTAGCCCGAAAGCCCAGATATATGGATCAGCACTCCTTTTTCGCGCCGCTCTTTTTCAACGCGAACGCCACCAATGCGACTTGGTCTCAGACCGCATGCCACGCGGAGGATTTCTGGCTCGTTTCCGATTTCTGGGAACAGTTGACTAGTCCTACGAATAATGTCATCGGTTTCCGTTTTCCACGTATCGGCACACCAGTTATTGGCCTGCAAATAGCCACCCAGCACCACCTGAGACCCAGAATCTGGTCGAGGAATGACATACGTAACGTCCTCAGTTCCCCATCGCATGCGGTTCTCATTTATGTGGGGAGCCTTGATCACCACAACCTGGCCTCTGGCAGGATAAATGTTTTCGTCTTCGGCTCCACCCAGTCCTCTGGCACCAATTCCCGTACAATTAAAGACGGTCCTGGCAAACTCGAACATCTCATCGACATTCTGGATTTTCCTCCGCACGAAGACAACGCCGGTGGTAGCAAGATATTCTTTCAGCACTTCTAGGAACTTTGGACAGTTGAAGTTCCACGAGACATACGTAATTCCGAAGGCTGCCCCTTCAGGAAGTTGGGAAGATGGTATAATCGCGAAATCCTGTAAATACGAGCTCAAAGACTCAATTTTGCGCTGATCAGGAAGATACTCCCAGTACTCAGTACTGGGGCGGCGATCTAAACCACACCCAGAACCTAAAAGCTTCTGAATGGCAGCCAAGTGTGTGTAGGTAGTTCTATCAAAATGCAATGTCTGAGCATCATCAGGAGATATGCAGCTGAAGTTGCCTCCGGCCCACGGAGACGTGTAGTTGATTGACTGATCGCCCGGCAAATACTCTGCTACAATGGTGATTTCGGAGCCTCTGACGCCACTTTCAACAAGATTAAGAGCCGTGTAGAGTCCGACAATCCCGCAGCCGAGAATTGCGAAAGTCATGAGCAGAATGAGTAATAGGGCCCGAAACTTTTCAGCGGCATTTTATTTGTGGCGAACAAAATAGAACCCTGTGGCGGTGCTCATGTACTCAATAAATATCACGCACCAGAGCTCACGCAACTAGTGTTTTCTGCCCTATGAAAATTTTATACAAATGCTTGGCATGTGGCGTCTTTCCACGGGTTTGCTGGCCTGTTGTCACTTTTGCATATCATCCCCCGATGCTGCAAGATGGCACTGGCAAATTCCTGTGTGACTTTAGCTCTAGCAGTCAGCAAACACAAGGAGTAGCTTTCACTTGTGGCGAAGTTTCAGATGATTTTGCTGCAAACTTGTAAGACCCTTTGGGTCCCTTTTTACGCGCATCTAGATTTTTTGCTATAATTTTACTACTCCACATTAATTATTTTTTGTTACCGCGACGCCGCACAGAATTCTCTATAAATACCTAATTGCTTCGGCGATTTTCTCTCCCCAATGAACTTACCAGACGACATCCTTGACACCGTTGTCTCCGACCTTGACACCAAAAGCCTCCTCAGCTTGTCGTTGTCGTGCAAAAAATTGCGAGCACATGCTCTCCCAAAATTGTATCGGAGCTTGCTTCTGGTAGACACCAGGTATAACATAGTGGGCGAATCTGAATTCACGATTCTAGCCACCTCGAAATTCAAGCAGTTCCTTGAGGCATTGAATAACAACAGGTCACTAGTTAGTTTGGTGCAACGCTTTCTTATTGCTTCCCACAGCAACAATGTGGAAGGGCTCGAAATTTTGGTGGGAATGTTCATTGCTTTCAAGTTGAAAAATGCCAATGTTCCCCTTTTGGGGCTAAAGGAATTTAAGATTTTGAACGAAACAACCCCATATAAATTCCTTTTCATGAACAAGGAATATGCCGCTTCCGAAAACCTGAAGAAATCATCTACTTTGTTGTACGAGAACGACGAAGACGAGTTCAACAAGTACTCGAACTTCAGCCAGGAAAGTTCAGTTGTCTCTTTGCAGAGTTATCAACTTGTCAACATTACAGATCTCAATGATGTGTCGGAGGAAGCGCGCGAAATCTGCATCAACACATCCAATCGGTACCAAAATGCTGGTTTCATTATGACAAAAAAGCTGATGCAAACTTTCAACTCTCTAGAATCTTTGGAGATTCTTAATTCAGAAGCCGTTGATGCTTTCTTTTCTCAGTTGGATGAAGAATATGTGAGACTCGAGTCGTTGAGCAGACTTTCGTTGAATATCAAGGATTTGCATGCTGTGCCAGCTGTGGAAAGATGCGTGGATCTGACCAAATTAGAACAATTTGAGCTAAAGTTCAAGCAAACTTCTGTTGGCGATGAAAACGAGGATATAAACCCTAATCTTGTCAGCATTTTTCTGAGTCAACTCAAAAACCTCAAGTATCTCTCTTTGGTGCACCTAAACTCAAATAACCTGCTGAAAAACCAATCACAGACATCGCAATTATTTCTCGGCAACTCCAATCTATCACATTGCATTATGGAACATTTGGATATTTTTATTCCTTCCATCATTTACCTCAACGTTAGCATGAACAACTTTGCATATCTACCCTCAATCAGCATGAGCTATCAAGATAGAATGACCCATTTCGTTGTTGACGAGAACTTCTTGGAGACAAAGTTTCGTCATTTTCATAAGATACTTGCATGCAACCGTCTGGAAACTTTGATAATTCCAGACTTCTTTTACAACTGGAAACCATTTATCACAATAAATCGGGAAGTGAAGAATCGACCACAACTGAATGCTGTCGAGTACCTCTATACTGGGTGCCACTGCCATAGATGCGTGGAGACGCGACAATTGTTATCCCAGTATTCCGAAAAGCTCAATTTTGGTAGCAAGGACTTGTCTTCCACTTACAGCTTTCTAATTGGGCTTCTGCATACTCGCTTGACCAAATTTGAAACAAGCTCTGGATTGGACATCCTCAAGTATCCCGCACTGGACCCTATCGAAGTCTCGCACTATGGTTACTTGAACATAGATATTTCAAGGGTGGTACAATTGATCTTAGATAATATGCTTGAAGATTTGAACTTCGTCGTTCAAAAGCTCCCTAAGCTAAAATTGCTCAGTCTTGGTGGTATTCAGATATCGATTCAGCGCACCAAAACCGAAATCAAAATGAGTGCTATCCAGGATGATTGGAGCTCATTGTTACGTCGATCGACCTAATTTTTTTAAAAGGTTTATTTATGTATTTCTTATTTAGGCATGCCGTTAACGCTATCTTCTACCAAAATTTGATAAATCATAATTCAAGGTGACTTGAATATCGAAACATTAGATTCCTTAAACGGAGTCATCATGACGAATTTCAATGTCCCTGGTGGATTCCCCTCTCTCCAATCCCAGGAGTTTACGCTAAAGACTCCTCCACGGTCCAGAAGCGAAATAAAAACCTCTACTCCGTCATCAACCGCTTTCCGGTTCACACCAACTAATGGAAAAAGGCTATATCCATCCATTGTGGTTTCCCCAAAAGATAGTTCTGACTGCGATACAAGCTATCAGGATAAGGAGAACCCATCCTTTACAAAAGAGATGGATTTTCTCCAGACTAAGTTGTTTTCGTCAAAGCTTACTTCGTCAGTTCTGAACGAGTTCAACGATAGATACCAAAAGGTGCGGTCGGAAAATATCATCAACATCCAAAAGTTGAACAGCACAAGTCCTAAGCCGAGAAGCCGACGACCATCTACTCGATTCAATAGTGAGCACCGAGGACGATTCAATAGAATGGAATCTATATCTTCACATTATGCAGCCCGGCGTACAGGACGACAACCTGCCGAAGCGACACGGAAAATATTTGAGGGCCCAGAGCAAATAACCAGAAAGACTCCAAATGACAAGCGTTTGGGAGCACGGGATCTGGGCAGTGCATCAAAGAGAATGAGAATTGTTGACGGCTACAAGGAGATCGTGGAGCCAGTTGAAAGTCCAACAAGGCCGCCAGAAGAGAAACAAAAGATAATGGAACAGCAGCTGGGAAAACAGCGGCAGGAAAAGCCACACTTGGGTCCGCTTCCCCGATTGGAGTTTTCGCAGTCTCCTCGTGCAGCCGCATCTGCCCGACAGTCGTCCAAAGTCCCATCGTACTTGCAACCTACCAATGCATCTATCCAGCGTTCAGAAAGCAAGCAGCAACTAAAGAGGAGCGAGACAGCATCTTATCTTCCAAGACTCTCTAGTATTGTGCGATCGAAAACTATGCAGGAAATTTCGCCATCACGGATGAACAGCAGTCAACCGAATCCACACGTCGCCATTCTCAAAGCACAGTCTGCACTAACGAGGTCCGCGTCGTCAAATACCCTAAACAAAAAATCGAGCATCCCGCAACTCGTGAAACCAGCCAAGAAAGATTATCCCAGACCTTGGAGAAACTAATTTTACTATCCGCTAAAAAAATTTAAATGGGTCACCACGCAGATTACTCCGAGTTCCATGCTCAAGCGGACAAAAAGGAGCTCTTACAGCAAGTTGCGGACTCCTACAAGAGTCTCACTGAGGGGCAAACTAACTGGGTTTGTAACTTGGCCAATTGTAGCTCATTACTGTGGCACTGCTACAACGAGGGACTTTCCAAACGAGTGAATTGGGCAGGTTTCTATGTACTCGATCCAGAACACAAAGATCAGCTTATTCTGGGCCCATTTATGGGCAAGGTCGCATGCCAGACTATCAAAATCGGACTTGGTGTATGCGGAACAGCGGCAAGCACGCGAAAAACTCAACTCGTGGAGGATGTCGAGAAATTTCCTGGACATATAGCCTGCGATGGGGAGACTAAGAGCGAAATTGTGGTTCCCATTGTAGCTGATGGACGACTCGTTGGCGTTTTGGATATTGATTGTCTGGAACTGAACGGGTTTGACGAAGACGATCAAAGATACCTCGAATTTTTGTGTCAAGCGATCAGCGAAACATGCAGCTGGAAAAATTAGCTCTCTTGCGCCATGATTGTGCTGGGTTCGGCCCCAATGTCGTGTAGTGGGATGTTTATATCTGTATCTTCTATATCACTTTCATCAAAATGCATACCTATTCGGCTTTCCAGATTCCAGTTTATGGGTCTTGATTTGCGTTTCTTCCGACGTTTCAGAAAGCAATGATGATAAATGCTGGACGTGACAATAGCAGATGCGGAACCTGCCATATTTACAGCTATATCCCACGGATCGAAGGATCTGTATGGGGCAAAGGCATGTTGCATGAATTCACTTCCAACTCCTCCTGTGACTGTACATACCACAAACGTAGCGTTGCGCACTATGCGAATTGACTTTATATCCAATGTCCAGTAGAAGAGAAGCGTCATCAAGAAAAATACAGCAAAGTGAAGAGCTTTATCGTAAGGCATTGATATGTCCGCTAGGCCAAGATACAGAGCGCCACTTGCAATAATGCAAAGAGATGCAAGGGGTATCTTTCTGATCTTCATGCTTTGAAAATCAAGAAATACATATTGTAAAAAATAGAATCCAAAAATTAACTTTATCTTTAGCTCGTTGCAGTAGATATTATGATCCCAAATGAATATAGTATGTGGCGTTTGCGGAACGCACAGCACTAAATCAGGATACTACTGTGGACCATGCATCAGCTTTAAAATTCTGAAACTGAAATTAAATATCACCAATCTATGCTATCTTAACGAGACATTTGGGTATGAAATTGATAAGGTTCTTCAGGATTGCATCAATGGTTTCAGCTCCAAGGTGCTGAAAAAATATCTGGAAGGGGACCTACAGGCTGACGTTGGCTCGAGAGAGAAATTGAGTCCCTCAACAGAAGCAATTGCCAGACTTGCCTACATGCTCCTGGCCGTGGAAATCTCCCAACTAAAGAAAAATCTTACGCAGGTTGATGAGACATTGAAGCGACAGAGGCTCGCCAACATGCGTCTGAAAGCCAAAGTGGAAGAGCTGAGGGTTTCCAAGACCGAAAAGTCCCACATGATTCATAGAAAGAAGCAGGAACTGACAGAAAAACATCAAGAACGTCTCGAACGGATCCACGCCACCATAAAAGAAATTGAAGTAGATAAGTTGGACAAGACAGCAAGACTAATTAAACAATCGGAAAATCAGCATTTTCAACAGCTGGTGAAGATCTCAAGCTACGAGAACATGAAAGCTGCTAAGAAGTCGGAACTGTCAAAATCCAAGCTACCAAGCCTAGAAAGGCTGAACTATAATATCATGAACCTACGAAACAAAGCCACCCCAGGGCCAGTTGGTTTTAGAAATGCAATATTTTTCAGCCCCGTTCTTCCTTTATCACAATTCTTGTACTATACATCTGAGGTGATTATCACTTCCGTCACCAAGGTCGCTCAATTTGTATCATTGTCGTCGAAATACCTCAACGTTGATGTGCCGTATAGGATTGTAAGGTCGACCCCGTGCCTATACATAGTTGAGGACGCATGCGAGTCGTACGCACTAGCGCTCGGACCGCCCAGCCAAAATCCCGAGCAAACAAACAGCTTGTTTGAGTCCACTAATCAGGACTTGACTCGTTTCTGTGGTGCACTAGCCAGATTGCTTATCAATATGGTGATCCTTATCAACGCTACTAAGCAAACGCCGTTACGATTCGAGAACTTATTGCACCTCGATGAGCTTGTGCAGCTTCTTGTTGGAGAAGTGTCTGATCTCAACTGGACTGTGCAAGAACAGGTTCCTAGCCAACGAGAAGAAAACGAGTCTACACCTCGCAGATCCATATTCAATTTTTGGAGCAAAAGAAAACGACCTCATGCTATCATACAAGCTTCGCAAGAAAAGGGAATGGAGAATAGTTTGCAAGAAGTACTGGAAATATCCCTCTACAGTAGCCAACATTTGGTGGAGTACCTCCAAGACCAAAAAATCAACATCCAATCAAAAATAGCCAATAGTATAATCGCCCCCTCGCCGTCAGCTTCCACTTCACTTGGAGCCGCATCACTTTCCGCAAGCAACGGAAGCACCAATACGCCTACGGTGCCCGAATGGTCGTCCGAGATTTCGCCCGTACCTGATGTTGACTGGCTGTCATCAAAATTGCATGCATTTTTCGTGACAGAAATCTTGAAAGTACTCGACAGAGAAACAGGATCAAGCCAGGTCGCCAATGGCGGCCTCTCGACTTCTAGCACTTCGACATACCAGCAGATTATTTACAATTCACAGAATACTGACTCTGCCGGGTCCCGCTACAAAACAACGCCCTTGTACTCGACAAATGCGATCCCTGTCTACCAATCAGGTATTCTACCGCCATCAAGAAGCCGGTTCCATCACTATAAGCACTCCAAGCAGACCAAGACAGACAACTGGGAAGTTATATAGCTCTTCAGTCATAATAAAAAGTATTTACCCGGCTTTGGGTCGTGGATGATAATAAAATTGTGCTGCTTCGAAAGCCAGCCAGGCAGATTTCATTAGAGATTGCGGTACACAGCATCTACTTCGGTCAATTGCAATTAGGAAAACGTCAAAATGCTCTCAGACCAGGAACTTTTTGAACTCAACAAGAAAGCAGTAATGCAAGGATTCAATATCCACCCTCGTATCAGTTATAATACTGTTGGAGGTGTGAATGGTCCGCTTGTCATTTTGGAGAATGTGAAGTTCCCAAGATACAACGAGATTGTCAACCTGACTCTTCCGGACGGAACAACCAGAGCTGGTCAGGTTTTGGAAGTCAAGGGCGACAGGGCCGTTGTTCAAGTTTTTGAAGGAACTTCAGGAATTGATGTCAAGAAGACCAGAGTCGAGTTCACGGGAGAGAATCTGAAGATTCCCGTGTCCGAGGACATGCTTGGTAGAGTCTTTGATGGTTCTGGAAGACCTATCGATAATGGCCCTCGTGTGTTCGCTGAAGACTACCTAGACATCAACGGTTCTCCTATCAATCCATTTGCTCGCATCTACCCAGAGGAGATGATTTCCACCGGTATTTCTGCTATTGACACCATGAACTCCATTGCCAGAGGACAGAAAATTCCTATCTTCTCTGCTTCGGGTCTTCCTCACAATGAAATCGCAGCCCAAATTTGCAGACAGGCAGGACTGGTCAGACCGACCAAGGATGTCCAGGACGGCCATGAGGAGAATTTCTGTATTGTTTTTGCTGCTATGGGTGTCAACCTAGAGACATCTCGCTTCTTCAAACAGGATTTCGAAGAGAACGGTTCTTTGGATAGAACTTCGTTGTTCTTGAACTTGGCGAACGACCCTACCATTGAAAGAATCATTACACCAAGATTGGCTCTGACTACTGCCGAATATCTTGCCTACCAGACAGAAAAGCATGTGTTGACCATCCTGACGGATATGTCGTCGTATGCGGACGCCTTGAGAGAGGTGTCTGCCGCAAGAGAAGAGGTGCCAGGTAGAAGAGGTTATCCTGGTTACATGTACACAGACTTGTCGACTATCTACGAAAGAGCTGGGCGTGTGGAAGGAAGAAACGGATCCATTACCCAAATTCCAATTTTGACCATGCCTAACGACGATATCACTCACCCTATCCCTGACTTGACAGGATATATCACCGAGGGACAAATATTTGTTGATAGACAACTCTCAAACAGAGGTGTGTACCCACCTATCAATGTGTTGCCATCTCTTTCGAGATTGATGAAAAGCGCCATTGGTGACGGAATGACCAGAAAAGATCACGGTGATGTCAGCAATCAGCTTTACGCCAAGTACGCCATTGGTAGAGACGCTGCTGCCATGAAGTCTGTGGTTGGTGAAGAGGCTTTATCGACAGAAGATAAATTGTCGTTGGAGTTTTTGGAGAAGTTCGAAAAGACGTTTATTTCGCAAGGTGCCTATGAAAACAGAACCATATTCGAGTCTTTGGATCAGGCCTGGTCTCTTCTGAGAATCTATCCAAAGGAGATGCTTAACAGAATCTCTCCAAAGATCCTGGCCGAGTTTTACGACAGGGAGAGACAGGCGGAGACCAACAAGGAAAACAACCAGGAGTCCGACGTTCCATTGATCGATGCATAAATAGACTAGGAAAGATAAGGTGAAGTCTTTTGATAATTTGTGGTTTGAGGTGTATATGATGTAATTATCTTTAACCCCAAAAAATTGTGACATTTTTGCTTGTAATGCAATTCCTCGTCCGCCAGGGCTCTTTTCCGCGTTATGGCTTGAAACCCGTGAATGCTTTCCTGGATCTTCCAGTGGAAATTCTTTATGAAGTGTTTAAGCAAGTACCCAATGAGCTGAAGGCCACATGTCGCTTTTTCTACGTGATGTACAACGACTACTATTGCCAGAAGCTTGTTGACGAGCTTGGAGAAAACATAATATTCAACATTTCAATGTACAACTTTGATGAGCTGGTTGACTACATTCGATCCTTTGATTATTGGCGCGGGACATTGAGACACATTGTTAGCAATCATTACAAGTTAGGAGACCCAGAGCCAGATTCCGAGATACGCAAAACAATGAGCCCTAAAGACATCATCAATTGTAAATACGTGAAAGATTCATGGAAGCTCATTTACGGGATCTACAAAAATCGCAGACTTTTCGTTGAATATGATGATTATCAAATAGATGAGCCCCACAGTTACCTTACGCGATCACTGCTGCATGTCAACAAAACCTACCTTGTCAAGTACAGAAAAACCATCCAACTTCCTGCGGATATCTACAACCTTTCATGCGGCATAATTGTTCAAAATGCTCTTGGATTGGGAAGCATGAATTTCAAAGTGATCAGAAAAAGTAACCAAGAAGAACTTCTCAGCTTTTTCCCTGCAACTAATATCAATGATTTAGTCCCCCATGGAAAGTTTGTATTGCTTGACTTGGGGGATTTTACTGTAGAGCTCACTAAAGAAGAGAAAGAAAAACTGACCGAAAACAAACAAATTGAAGTGGATATCGTCATGGAGGAGACAGGGTTGTATTTAAAATCCGGTTTTATAATATGCTTCATTGACATAAACGCTTACCCAGCCAAACTCAAACGCATCGATCCTCTTACGAAAAAAGTGACAATTAGCGAGAAGCGTTCGTGGATAGCATGGTCAATCGATAACCAGGACCCCACTCCAGAAAATGTTATTAACAGGCTTCTCAAACGGCTTTACAAGTCCATCAACAATCTTGTTGCACTAAAGCCACAGGAATCACCATATCAGCGCATTGGGAGCTTTGCTGAACTCAATGAACAAACAACAAAAAGGCAAAGTAATGTAGTCAGGAAAAGACGAAACTCGGATTTCGAGGAAGCTATTGATATCGACACTTACAATCGGAAGTTTTACTCTCGAATCAATGAAGAAGGTGAGCCAATCACTCGGACTTTTAGATACATTTCGATGGCAGACAGGCGTCTGTTCGAGAACCGGGCGATAGCAGAGGAAAAATTTATTGCGGCCGATGAGCCTTTGAAATGGAAGCTGACCACAATCCTAGAAGTTTGATCGGTATGGAATTATTGCCGAGGCAGTGCCTGAAAGTAAACAAAAAAATGCTATTGATTTTTTCACGTATTCTTTTTCGCCTTTAAAAAACGTATAGCAATACCAACATTTTCCAAGCTCTTCGGTCCCATCAACACTCCAACCCCTTATACATGACCGCTTCCGAATCTTTATTCGATTCAAAATTCACTCAAGAGCCAATGCTTCTATTTTCATCAGATGGCATGACCAATGATGTGGATTTGGGCAAAAGCTTGATAACATACAGGATGTTGGTGTCTAAAAGAGAGGCCGGCGCGATTATCGGCAAGAACGGTGACAACATTACAAGAATTCGTGAACAAACCAATGTGAAGGCAGGCGTGTCAAAAGTCATTGAGGGATGTATCGATAGAATCCTTACTGTCACCGGCATCGTGGACAATGTGCCTAAAGCATTGGTGCAGTTTGCAAAAGCTGTTACGGACTCGAATGTACAGACTGTCGCAAGCGCTTCCGCTAACGGAACGGACCCTACCTCTTTGATAACATACAATTTCTTCCCTCTGAAACCTCTATGTCCATCTCCGGCCGCTTCTGATCCATTTTATGCCGAAACTTTGAGTTTGAGATTGTTGATTCCTCATTCACAAATGGGAACATTGATTGGAAAAGGAGGTAGCAGAATCAAATCGATTCAAGAAACCTATAACATCAAAATGGTCGCCTCGAAGGATTATCTCAGGAACTCCACCGAGCGAATAGTTGAGGTTCAAGGAGCGAAGGCAAACTTGGTCGAAGCGCTCAATACCATCTCTAGATGTCTTTTAAGCAACTATCATGGCGTGGTGGCAACTATTTATTATACACCATCTCCTCGCCAACCACCATATAAAGATGGATATAAACTGGATCCTCTACAGGGAACCGGCTCTGATAAAGAGATTTCTGAAAAAACTAGTTTTCCAGGAGAGTTTGTGGGAGCTTTGATTGGGAAGAAGGGATCTCGTATTCAGGAAATCAGAAGAACCTCAGGCTGTACTATCAACATTGAAGCTGAGGACAACGAACAAGGCCAAAGAGAGTTCACCTTGACGGGAACTACTCTTAGTGTTGATCGTGCGCTTTCGTCGTTATACTCTTGTTTTGAGAAAGAAAAACAAAGAAGAGACGAACAGATGCACCAGGGGTAACCTTGGAGATCTTTCAAAAACTCGATTTTATTTAATGTGTTTAAAGTTTGTGTACGCTAAAAAAATTCGGAAAAATTTTGCTTTTACCCGTCGTACAGCCCTAACTTAATTTTCCCGAGACAATCATGTTGTTCCGTGCGGCTTTCACCCGTTGCCACAAAGAAAATTCGATCACCCTATCAAGAATACATCAACGAGTCCGAAAAGATACGTGAACTTTTAGAACGGGTCACCATACCCGATATATATAAAATTAAGTACGTCTGCTCATCGTAAAGTTAGAAATGGATGAAACTGAAAGTTCAGATACAAGCTCATTTGAAGACTCCGTAAACTTTGCTCTCCATCCCTATGATCTAGAGGAGGAGCATCGGTTGTCTCTCAATAAGACTGACAGCTACCACAGTCTCTATCCTGATCAGGCTGTTGTGAATACCGTCTCACATACAGATGACCAAAATGGAGACAACAACTGCTATGAGGTGAGCATGGGAGTCGGTGACAAACGCGATCCCTTGAGACTTCCCCTGTGGCGTAAGTGGCTCATTACAATCACCCTTGCTCTCGTCGGTCTTGATATTTGCTTATTGTCGAGTTGCTGGTCTCTCGTAACACCATTGAAAGAGAAATACAAGGTTTCACACGAGCTCTTTGTACTAGGGGTGTCATTTTACATTTTTGGCATGGCTTGGGGACCCCTATTTTTGTCTCCGATTAGCGAGTTTTATGGGCGAAGAACGACATACATTTTTGGCCTCACAACTTGCATTATCTTCCAGATCCTGACTTGCTTCGTTCCGAATTATGGGTTCAAGATATTCTGCCGGTTTATGACAGGACTTTTTGGTTCCGTATTTTTATCGGTTGCACCTGGTACAATATCCGATATTTTCACGAAGCAAACTATAGGAACGCCGTTGGCCATTTATTCGCTCTGTCCGTTTTTAGGACCGAGCTTAGGTCCTTTGCTCGCAGGTATTGTGGTTCACTTTGGCGGTGATAAGTACATGTGGACTTTCTATAGCCTACTGATTTTCTCTGGATGTCTATGGGTGTTGGTGATTTTGGTGGTTCCCGAGACCTATGTTCCGATACTAACAAAATGGAAGGCTCAAGAACTCCGGATGAGTACCGGTAAAGAGGAGCTGTTTGCTCCAATCGAGAGAATGCACTCAAACATGTTGGAATCCATCTTGAAAGCACCAAAACGGCCGCTCTCTGTTCTGGTTTTCGATCCGATGATGACCGTCCTCTGCTTCTATTCGGGCCTCGTATTGGGAATTGTCTACTTGTTCTTCTTCTCCATCCCTTACACGTTCCATAAAGTCTGGGGATTCAACGTTGCAGAGCAGGGACTAGCATTTCTAGGTATGGCTATTGGAATGCTGGCATCTTCTGCCATTTCGCCGTATTTTGCCAAACTCTACCTCAGACTGAGCAATCTGAAAGGCAAAGCTCAGCCTGAATACAGGTTCCCGCCGCTTATTGTCGGAGGCTTCTTGGCCCCCATTTCACTAATTATACTGGCATTTACAACTTACAAACAATGCCACTGGATTGGAGCGCTCATTGCCTCTGGATTCTATGGCTTGTCGACAGGGCTGATCATTTCTGGGATTTTCACTTACACAGCGGACGCATACCAGCTGTATGCGGCATCTGCAGCTGCTGCAAACACCTTTACAAGATGTTCCATGGCTGGAATTTTCCCGCTGTTTGGCCTCCAAATGTACGAGAGATTAGGAGTTCATTACGCAAGCTTGCTTTTAGGGCTCGTTGCGCTTCTGCTTACCCCTGCACCTCTCCTCTTCTATAAATATGGAGCCAAACTTAGACAACGGTCTAAGTTTGCTTGGTCTAATACGCAATAAAGCATAGACTATAGAAATTAATATAGACTTATATGTTTCATTATGCGCTATACACTCAAGCCTCAACAGCCTCCTCAGCAACAGGCTTGAAGTCGTTAACGTAAGGCTCAGCAACTTGCTGGTCCTCCTTTGGATCGTAGACGACAACAGAATCTGGTAGAGCCTTTGGACCTCTTCTGTTGGTAGCTGGGTCTTTCATAATCTTAACCTTGATGCCCAAAACACCTTGTCTCAACAGAACGTGTCTGGTGGCAACGTCAATGAAGTCGTTGACTGGTTGACCAGAGTGGATCATGAAACCGTCACCGAACTTCATGGACTTAGCTCTAGCACCCTTGGACTTACCAGAGATAACAACCTCAACACCTTTGGCGCCGGACTCCATCACGTGTCTGATAACACCGTAAGCAGCTCTTCTGACAGCCAAACCGTTCAGCAACTTGTACTTGAGGGACTCACATTGAGTGACGGCAGAAAGACCTCTGTCTTGAACTCTCTCAGCAAACAAAACGATGGTACCTGGAGCAAACTTGAATCTCTTTTGGATGAGGGAAGTCAACTCGTTGATTCTTCTGCCCTTCTCACCGAGAACTCGTTGGGTGTTGGTGGCAGAAATGATAACCTCTGTCTTAGTTGGGGTGATTCTGACCTCAACACCAGCATAACCCTCTTCAGGGAGCTCTCTGGTGAAGAATTCGTTAAGCTCGGCGTAGAAGACACCGTCAGCGACAAGCTTTCTTTTCTTGGAGAAGTTGGCAACCATTGTGTTGATGAGTTTGTTCGGGTGAAAAATTTAATTAAAAAAAACCTTTGGAGGGCTGAAGTGCAAAGTTAAAACATCACGTGACAAGGTGAGTTCCAACCGAGAAAAAAAATCCTTGCATGTAGTGGGTGCGTGCCAAGTCCGATTTCTTATTCGGTACGATCCGGGATCTAGAATCGGCTGCAAACGAGGCGGTGCAGCATTGGCTTTTGAAACACTACGCGATTTTATGCGATTACGTTATAGCATTTTACATTGTATGAAGTAGATAGTCGAATTATGAGCCAAACTCAGATCACCTTCAATGTGAGCGACTACTATGAGATCAAAGATATAGTTGGCGAGGGAGCATATGGCATAGTCTGCTCCGCCATATATAAACCATCTCAGCAAAAGGTTGCCATCAAGAAAATCCAACCTTTCGACCGTACCATGTTTTGTTTACGCACCCTGCGTGAACTCAAATTACTAAAGCATTTCAACCATGAGAACATTAT
This sequence comes from Ogataea haglerorum, assembly GCF_019207285.1. Taxonomy (NCBI): domain Eukaryota; kingdom Fungi; phylum Ascomycota; class Pichiomycetes; order Pichiales; family Pichiaceae; genus Ogataea; species Ogataea haglerorum. Next base: position 99,860 of record NW_025065160.1, read on the forward strand.
CGGAATACTGGATATTCAGATACCGTATGACTTTGACAGCTTCAACGAAGTTTACCTGATCCAAGAGTTAATGGAGACAGACTTGCATCGCGTCATTAGAACTCAGACGTTGAGTGACAATCACTGCCAGTACTTTATTTACCAGACACTACGCGCGCTTAAGGCGCTACATTCAGCTAACGTGCTTCACCGCGACCTCAAGCCCTCCAACTTGCTGTTAAACTCCAACTGTGACCTCAAAATTTGCGATTTCGGTCTGGCTCGTTCGGTAGCATCTCAGGAGGACAATTTTGGGTTTATGACAGAATATGTAGCAACCAGATGGTACCGTGCACCTGAGATCATGCTGACATTCCAGGAGTATACCACAGCCATCGATGTTTGGTCTGTTGGCTGTATTCTTGCAGAAATGCTGTCAGGAAGGCCACTCTTCCCAGGAACGGACTACCATAACCAACTATGGCTGATAATTGACGTCTTAGGAACGCCTCTTATGGAGGACTACAATTCAATCAAGTCCAAACGTGCAAAGGAGTACATACGGACGCTCCCCTTTAGGAAAAAGAAGAACTTTCGTGATTTGTTCCCCGATGCAAATCCTGATGCAATTGATCTCTTAGAGAAGTTGCTCACTTTCAATCCCAAAAAGCGGATTACAGTCGAGGAAGCCTTAAACCACCCATACGTCTCCTTTTATCACGAGCCGAACGATGAGCCGGTTGCAGAGAAGATACCTGATGATTTTTTTGACTTTGACAGGCGTAAGGACGAGTTGTCACTATTGGAGCTAAAGAAAATGCTTTATGACGAGATCATGGAGCCATTAAATGTGAACGAAGCATAAATAGATATCATAGCATCTTGATTAAGAGAATTGCGCTAACGCAGGAAAAATTAGGTTTTTTTGTCGGCTCTGTAAAAAGTGTCAAGATATGCGACTCCCCACGGAAACATGGTGGCTGGTGGCATCTTCCTTGGATGACGTGGATTGCTTGAATCTCCGAGCCACCAGCAAGTATCTCTGTGATATTTTTTCTGCAAATTCGATATGGAAACCACGAGTACTGCGTAACTGGTATCGTTATACCGAAAGTCCGGACTCAGAAATCAAAAGATTCTGGTTTAATAAATATATCGAGCATTCGCGATATGACCGTTGGCTGCGAAGCCTGATACAGGAGCTTATTTCTGGCACCGAGAAGACGAAGTCTGAGATATGGGAGGAGGTGAGCTATGTTTTTCGAAATTCCCAATTGTTCGTTCCGGAACTCCTCCGACTGTCGAAGCATTTCGATTCCAGCTTTCTACGAGAGGGAAAGTATCACAAGGAGGATTTCGTGCGGCAGATGGATCGACGTCTTCATGACCTCTCAACAGTGTATTACGCTAGCCAACTATTAGAAGCGATCAGATTGTGCAAGGTTCTCAATTTTGGATATCGCACCATATGCAAAGGGGAGTATCCTCGGTGTCTTGAAGAGATGTTCTATGAACTGGCTTATATTGACCCATATGCGTTCGAATTCTTTGATTACAGGAAACACGTTCTGAACAGGGTGCTGCGCGAGTATAACGGGTTGCAACTGGATGCTGGGGTCTCCAATACAAACAAGGTCAAGGTTCTTGCATCCATCCTCCAGAAAGTCCTGCAGTTACAATCGCTGGCACATTCACCCATAGTTGACTACTGGTCACAACTGTCATTGGAGGACTGCTTTCTCTTCCGCATTTATGGTGGTGACGCCGTGGGTAAAACCGAACTGATTCATTCTATAATGGAACGGTTATGCCATGAGCTTGGAATTCCAGTGAGGATCAACAATTTGAATCTCGTCGTCCAAGATCCCACAATTCGTGGTGGAACATCCCATTTTATGATTGAATCCTACAAAACTACACAAATCAACATAGCCGAAATCCATGATCTGCCACAGCCTTCTCTAATGCTCAACCAATACGTATCACATGTTGAACCACGAAAAATGATCGGAAACATAGCAGCCAGCTTTTTCTGTCAGTACCCAATGGAGAGACGAAATCCAAGTGCTTATTCGCATCCAAAAGTTGTGGATGATCAGCTGGTTGTGGAGAGGCCCGGTGATAGGTTGTTGGGCCAAATTATAGGCTTTTATGGAACTGACAAGGAGACTATAAACGTCTTGCACAAGTTCTGGATTATGCTGGTACATCTGGAGACTCAAAACCTGGAGGAGGACTTGCAATCCATTTTCGTTTCGCTGGTGCAGTCAAACCGGTTGGCCTTCCTAGGGATAGGAGTGGCATGTCTGACCAGTACCATGGAAGGGATTGAGAGCACACACTTGAAGCTTAAGAAGGCGTTTATGAATGGTACACTCTCGTTCAATGTGAATGAGGTCAAGCGAGACGACCAGTTGCCATTTCCTAAAGGTTCATATTCCCAGTTTGAAGATGGCCAGATCGTGGTGGACCGTAGGGGCGAACTTCTGATAATAATCGGCTTCAAAGAGTATCATAATCAACGGTATTGTCAGTGTTTCACCAACACAGGCCAGACGGTGATTGTCCATGAGAAAAACTTAACCGTTTCCAATTCCAGGGTTGATGCCAGTCAATTTGCGCTGTTTGACAATGTAGGACTGTACTTCCGAAAGTTTGACTTTCGATCAGGGAAGTTTGTCAGATACTAGCCCGAGGGGACTAGTTATCGAGATATCATTGATAAGGAATGCGAATATTCAGATGAACCTGAACTATGTACATATAAGAAGTTGTGCTTACTTTAGAACTCCACAAGGCTTTCGCCTGTAAGCTTCTTTGTCGAATGCGCTGATCTGGCATATGGGGTGTATCTTAAGGGCATTAACTTGTTCAATAGAATGTTCTGAGCCAACGAGTAAACATTGGAACTGATCCAATAGAGCGACAGAGCAGCTGGTGCCTGGGCCGATAAAACAACAAGGAAGCAGATGCTCATTCTAGAAAGATTTATGACACTATCAAAAGCGGTAGGTCTTAATGAATTTTTCACTCCTCTTGTGGTCAGCTTCATTAGGTCTGCCGTACGGAAATTCCATTCCGCATTAGTCAAAGCTGTGACTCCCAGAACCACAGGCAATATGAAATATGGATCGGTAAAAGTGAGATTTGTGAGATACCCAAATCCTTCAGTTGATAGAGTGGGATCCAACACAACAGCACGCACGCTGGTCCATCCTGTAAGAACCCTGAAGGTTTGAGATAATGTTATCCATAATGGTATCTGTAATGCAGGAAGTGCCAGAAACTTCCACGACTGACAACCGTTCTCCCTGAAAATCTGTCTCTGACGTTTCATTCTTTCCTTTGAAGCCAGCACGATAATTTTATTCGCCGAGAGCTGCTCAGTCTCTGTCTTGATGGGAACATCATTTTTGGAGAGCCTTGCGTTTTGCTGTGCTGCCTGCGCTCTGGCGGCCAATCTGAGCTTGAAAATAGGAAACATTGCACTTATGATGGGGCGCAGTTCATTCTGTTTTTGTAGCCCCCTTCTCTGGTAAATTGCCAAGGGAAGTGTGATTCCAGTTCTGACTGAAACTGTTAGAAGAGGAATAAAAGCCCACCAGGGAAGTCCCGAGGCAGCATGAGCAGCTGCAATCAGCTCAGCACCGCTTTCAAACACAGACGCAACATCTGTGGAGAACAAACGTCGTTCCTGCTGTGTTAAGGTGGGCCTAGCCAATCTAATGGTTCTTAGCATAGCGCAAGTTTTTAATTTTTTTATTTTGATTACTCAATTTCCATGTCGCAGAAAAGAGGAAGACCAGCACCTAAGCTCAACAGGGCGTGCATGCTCTGTGGTCTTGTGCAGTCCATGAGTGTGAGTATGCCTTAATCATGAAGACTAACTTTGCAGCAATTCCGTAACGAAGGATGTCCCAACTGTGAGTCAGTTTTGCATTTTGCAGACAACGATGACCTTGTTCGAGAGTGCACTTCGCCTACCTTTGAGGGGCTTGTTGCTACACATGGAGACAAGGGATCGTGGGTGGCGAGATGGCTCAGAATCGAGAACTTTGTACCAGGTTTGTATGCTGTGCGAGTTCTTGGCAAATTGCCTGACGATGTCCGAGGCGATTTGGAGGCACAGGGCATTGAATACAGACCGCGTGATGGATCTATCCAAGATTAACCGTCATATAAATACGACAGTTTTGATTTACTTCAAAAGGTACGAGCTATACGAAACGAGAGTTCAGATGAAGATCATTCATTTACAGTCATGTGCATGCCTACGAGAATAGTCTCAATGATGAGTGTGCTGGGCGAATACAACCATTTGCTGGTTTTCAAGCCTCTCAGGTAGACAGTACTTCAGTCCTGCTTCCTATGATGCCGTTTGGTTACATAATCGTGAACGACCACATGCTGTGAAAATTTTCAACAAAAGGAATTTTGTATTGTATAAAAAGATCGCTAGATCTCGTTTTTTTCATACTTGATTCTTTAACTACTACCCTTATAAAAATGAGCAATTACAAAGTCGCTGACATTTCCCTTGCTGCCTTTGGTAGAAAGGACATTGAGTTGTCCGAGAACGAGATGCCTGGTCTCATGTACATCAGAAAAAAATATGGACCGTCCCAACCTCTCAAAGGTGCCAGAATCGCTGGATGTTTGCACATGACTATCCAAACCGCAGTTCTCATTGAGACTTTGGTTGCTCTTGGAGCTGAGGTTACGTGGTCCTCATGCAACATCTACTCCACTCAGGACCACGCTGCTGCTGCTATTGCTGCAGCAGGTGTCCCAGTTTTTGCCTGGAAAGGAGAGACTGAGGAAGAATACCTGTGGTGTATAGAGCAGCAGCTTTTTGCTTTTAAAGACGGAAAGAAGCTCAACCTGATCTTGGACGACGGAGGAGACTTGACCTCTCTTGTCCACGAAAAGTACCCAGAAATGTTGGAGGGCTGTTACGGTCTTTCTGAGGAGACGACCACTGGTGTTCACCACTTGTACAAGATGATGAAGGAGGGCACCCTGAAGGTTCCTGCTATCAATGTCAACGATTCCGTTACCAAATCCAAGTTCGACAACTTGTACGGCTGCAGAGAATCTTTGATTGATGGTATCAAAAGAGCCACAGACGTTATGATCGCCGGTAAGGTTGCTGTTGTTGCTGGTTTTGGTGACGTTGGTAAGGGATGCGCCATGGCCTTGAGAGGTATGGGTGCAAGAGTGATAGTTACCGAGGTTGACCCAATTAATGCTTTGCAAGCCGCTGTTTCTGGCTACCAAGTCACAACTATGGAGGAAGCCGCCCCAATCGGTCAAATATTCGTCACTACCACTGGTTGCAGGGATATCATCACTGGCGAGCACTTCTCTGTTATGCCGGAGGACGCCATTGTTTGTAACATTGGTCACTTCGATGTGGAGATTGACGTCGCTTGGTTGAAAGCTAATGCTGTTGACACTGTCAACATCAAGCCTCAAGTTGACAGATACCTGCTCAAGTCTGGAAAGCACGTGATTTTGCTTGCCGACGGTAGACTGGTCAACCTGGGTTGTGCCACCGGTCACGCTTCGTTCGTCATGTCCTGTTCTTTCTCCAACCAAGTTCTTGCCCAAATCGCTTTGTTCAAAGCCGGCGATGCTGATTTCAGAAAGCAATTTGTTGAGTTTGAAAAGACTGGTCCGTTCGACATTGGCGTTCATACCTTGCCAAAGATTCTGGACGAGACCGTCGCTGCTTGTCACTTGGATCACCTGGGCGTCAAGCTTACCAAACTCACCAAGGTTCAAAGCGAATACTTGGACATTCCAGTGCAAGGTCCATACAAGGCTGATCACTACAGATACTAAAGGATATTAGACGACTAGCAATTTTGCATCAACTGCATTTGCGATTTAGGTTTCTTTTTTGCTTATGAGTTCCACCTCTTTTATGTTTGAATGTCATGCTTCAACATCATGTATAATACTGGTATAGATATCTTCAACGAGATTGTTTTGGAAAATTGTTCATACTTAATTTATTGTCTGGGGAATGTGATAAAATAAAATCTACATGATTGAAATTCCGTCTTATTTACTCAAATTGCGTTACGGCGCTGTTGCACAGCGGACACTTCAACAAATTTGCTCAGCTGAACAACCCAAGTCCAAGGATGATGTTCGTGATGCCATGGTAAGCCAACTCTCTACTATTGGGATAATTGGGTCTAATCCAGTCATGTTCCGCAAGAATGAAGATTATATCGATAAGTTGGTGGATATCTTTAAAAGCAAGGGACCTGCAAAAGCCAGTGCGATGCTTACAGATGAATTTGTCAATGACGAGACTGAAACGGATGAGCTGGTGACTGAATTAGACGATAGTAGCGTTGGCAAATCTCCCTCTGCTGCGCTAAAAGTCGAGCCTCTGGATAGCTTGGCTACTTCTACTGACCACCAATCCCTCCCGTCGCGTTGGATCACTCCGAAGGAATGCCAGTTTGAGCTTTCGCTAGACGGTTTGGAGATCTCGACTAAAAATCCTACTAAATCCGTGTCCTCCTCTTCCTCAATAACAGTTAACCTTCCTCATCACGCTCGTTCAAGCATTTTCTCGACAAAAGCAGATTTCAGCGTGCATGAAACGATAGGCATATACTATTATGAAGTGGAAGTTCTATTTGGGCTAAACTCGGGATCGGAGATAACAATAGGATACATGGATGGAGATCAACCAGAGGAAATCATCAGTTCTCTGAGAGGCCACGACGAGAACGCATGGGGATACAAAGGCAAAGACGGGAAACTAGTAAGCTTTGAGGAGTGCAGATCCAGTGTTCGAACATCGTGCAAGTTTGGCAATAAAGACGTCGTCGGATGTGGAGTTAATTTTATCAATCGTTCGATTTTTATCACCAAAAATGGTGTGTTCCTCGGTGAAGCCTTTTCCTTGCCATCGAACATGAAGCGGGTCGTGCCGGTGGTAAGTCTGGGATCTTGGAACTCGATTTCGACCAACTTTGGTCATACCAAAAGCTTCAGGTTCAATATTGACAACTATGTCGACTCATTCAAATTACGGTTTCTAAAGACAATCAATAACTATAAAATACCCTCCGTGACCCTTGACAATGGCAGAGAAATCCGAGACTCCAACGATATGAAGAACTCGCTCAGCCAGATGATTAAAAAGTACTTTGAGCACAGAGGCTATGCCACTGCGCTCAAGTCATTTGAGAAGGATTTGAGTCTTGAGGGGAGTGAAGATACTCCATATCCTTTAAGGCGTGAGAGCTATATCAAGAAGAAACTCAAACATCTGATTTCAAGCAATGAAATCGATGCAGCCACGGAGTTGGTTAAATCCAGCTTCCCCGGTCTGCTAGAAGACAATACAGATATACAATTCAAACTAGACTGCCTTAAACTGGTGAACATGGTCGATAGTGAAGAACAATTTATCAAACTTGCTAAACACATGAAATCAGCTTACGTCTGGGAGCACTATCAAAAAATACTAAACGATCTTTCGGGGTTGCTTGCGTACGATGATCCGACTGCCACTGTGCTATACAAATCATTCATGAACTTTGAAAGGGCTAGATTGGTGCACAAGCTCTGCATGTTGATTAACTTGAAAAGTGGCATTCCAGCATTATCCAATTTTGAACAACTTATTCATGCTGCAGACTCCATGGTCGTTGAGGGTAATGATCCCAACACGACACTGATAGACATTGTGAATGATTTTGTCCAGATATGAGCTCACAAATGTTTCTTTAATTCGTCGAGGATAACGTCACTCAATTTTATAATTCCGTCCGCATTGCACAATCTATATGTGTTGTTAGCCTGGTACGTGGACGGATCCATGTTGCCCATTTCATCGACCTTGATATAGCCTAGCACGTTGTCAACATTCACTTGCTGGTTCATGTACTCAGGAACACGCTTTAGATCATATATGGGCATATAAGAATTGAGATAATTGAGCGAATCCAACCGATACATCATGTCATCAGCAACATGGTCTTTTATGACATGCTGTAAAAGCTCGATGAAAGACTTGTTTTCAACGAACTTATCAGGTGTGACATGATAGTCACTACCTATTTTATCTATTGCTTTGATTCTGCCTATGGGCAAGCGTGCTGGGTTAGAGCTGAATGATAGTAATGAGGTTGATCCAGCCTGATGGAGATATATCTGTGACTGTGCGGCATATTTTAGTGTTTTGACTAGATGTCTGTTGGCAAATTGACTGATCCCAGATAAGCTCATATTGAAGTACAATTTTTTGCGGGAAAAATTAATTTGAATTCGCAGCTCAGATGAACTAAATTTTACCTTTTTCAAAGAGGTCGAGTATATTTTCGGATACTCTCTGGGCAAAATCATGCCTCTGATCTTCGGGAAGACGCGAAGCGTCAATGCGGGCTTGTTTCATTTTTTCCACAAGCTGCAGAACATCTGAAGACTTGTCACTACCGTGATCCAGCAAGGGTTCTGTGTAATCAGCAGCAGTTTTTATTGGCTTGCTTGGTCGTTTTTGCTGCTGTAGAGATCGCCATCTATGTGTTTGAATAGACTCGCGGATCCGCTCTTGATCATAAGTAATGTACTCAAACCCTGACATGATAAACATATCCTGATAGAAATCCTCAGCCTCCTGCGGATTAAATCCAACGACAATCTTGAATCCATCCCACTGTGGTTCACCACAATCTTCGGTATATTCGTCGTCCAGTTTAGTCGCTAGGCGCTCCAAATGTCGTTCGATTTCGTTGATTTCTTCCTTGCTTGTCGTCTGTAAATCAATACAAATTACTAGCCCCTGTATTTCTTCTCGGAGTATTCTGGCTTCTGGTGTATCAAGCTCGTTGAACCATTCTGCAGCAACCTCGAACTCATCAATGAATATAGAGACCGATGCTTTGTAATACTTGGTTTCAATCGGGACATCGTCCACGATAATGCCACTTTGACATCTATCGTTTGTTAAATCTTTATCAGAGATGGAGAACACGTCTTGGACAAGCCGTACCTTGTCCACGCCTACTTTACCAGCGATCAATATTCTGTTCATGATTTGATTTGGCTGTGTAAATCCTAAGTTTTAATAAACAAAAAATAGCTTCCAATTGTTTGTTTCGTATGACGTCAAAAATAGATATAAACCCTCAAAAGAATGATAATGACTCACTCATACAGTATGCCCTGACATCGGATGACTATTTGGACCAATTTGCACCTATTATAAAAGCTGAATTAGCGAACAAAGAGTCTCTGGATGATCTGATATCGAGACTTGATTCCGCGTACAAAGAAAAAGAAGACACTCTTGAAGGAGCTTCCTTTACTTCAGTAGACAAGCTGACCAGCTCAATTGAAAATATATCTCAAGTATCGAAATCTGCGGGGCAAATAGGTCAAGAGATTGCGTCCATTAATGACCAGGTCAGGAAGACAGGATTGGATTATCTGGATAAAAAGAAAACTGCCCTCAAATACAAACGGCTTCACAACAAGATTTCCGAGACTACGTTGACAATTAACTCGTGCCTGGATATGCTTGATAAAACAAACAGAGTCTTTGAATTATTTCACAACAAAAGCTATTTTAAGGCTTTAATCAATTTGAATTCGCTGATGAAAAGTCCGTCTGAAGATATTGAAATGTTCGAATTCACTCGGAAAATTCATAACTCGCTTCCGGCGATCAAGCAGCTTATCATCGATGAGACATTCCACCAGCTAATAAGATGGTTTAACGTCAGCTTTGAAAAAAATCTTACTACGATCGGAGAACAAATGTTTGAGCATTTTGAAAAGCTCAATCAAGCATGGGCTGAACAACAAGAGCAGGATGAAAGCTTACTCCCGTTTAAGGTAAACACACCTTTGGAAAGGGCTTTCAGAGATGATGAGCTCAAATCTTTCAACCCCCTCTCAAATGACAAAATCCAAATCGATCTTGGTCCCGTTTATCATTCTACGATGGTATTCGAGCTGATTGATGAATTTGATAGACTCAAAGATGACTTTTCCAATGAACTGCTTCGCAAGCGTGATCGGCTGATCTATCCTATACGAGAGGCTCTCGCGACGCTGAAATTCGACATGTTTTCCAACAACGAGTCTCTAAAAATTGTCATTTACTCGCTCGCTGCCTTTTTCGTGGTGGATAGAATGATCGCAGCCAAAACGGAATATCAATTGAGAAACAAAAAACAAACAGATGATCTCTTCAGTTCCGTCATCACAAAGTTCATCCCAATACTGAAGGGACATATTAAGAAGTATCATGATGACTTTCAAAACTTGAAGGATCTAAACGAGATAGTCGGCATATTTGTCCAGATCCTAGAGAATTATGAGTTCAATGTGGAAGCACTTTATGAGGTGCTTATTACGCTGTTTCAACAATACATCAACACTTTGACTAAAGACTTTGAGCTTGATTATCAAAACCTATCTCTGGAGGAGAACCCACAGCCTATCACTATCGAGAATAAGACGCAGTTGAACAATGTTCAGACAAACTGTTTCCACAAATTCAAGGATAGCATAACGGAGTTTCCGGTTGTACTTCCGTTCTCCATAATCTATGTGGCTACTTGTCTGAAGTTGAGGGGATTTATTCATGATGTTTACGCATTCGTTGGAAAATACTATGCCCATCAAAATTCGGAAATACTGAAGCTTATTGGCAAATCTATTGATCACGTTCTCATAAATATCGTGCTAAAGGATCTCAAAACAAAAATTGACTCTTCCTATAAAGAGGAAGTGTCCCAGAATCTCATTAATCTGGAGTTCTTTTCCAGATCAGTGGTCGAAATCGAGAATTATTTGAACTACTCCAGCGATCCCACCATCGCGAGATGCAGGTCATCGTCGCTATTAATTCGCCTAAGGTCTCAGAAAGAATTCCAAACAATACAATCGAAAGCAGAAGAAGGAATGTTCGATATGGTGGACTCCAAAATTGATATGCTATTTGATATGGTCGATTTTGATTGGGAGTCCAAGAAAGTCAACGAGGAGCCTAGCATCGGTATCAAGGATATGGGGCTATTTCTGGAAAACATATTCATGCTTGACTTTTCGCACCTTCCCTACACAATCAAATCCCTGTTGCTGATCAGAACATTCGACAAAATCGTTACTTTCTTCAAACAATCGATCTATCAGACTGATTTTATAACAAGCGAAAGCATAATGAATTTTGAGACCGACATCAAATATATTGAGTCTATTATTCCTGGTCTCAAGCAACAGAAAACATCGACGCGGCACCTGACTGCAGATTCGGAGACTTCGAACTCGACTTTCCAGACTATATTTGCTGGCTTGACGCAAATCATAGACCTTTTGAAGGACGGAAATCTAGAAGCCTACAAAGATGAGACTACGCGAATGCGTAAATTCAATACGATTGCGCCGGAAGAAGCGATCGAGTTGATTCAGAAACTTGAGAACTATCAGGTGCTAAAACGCGAGATGTCAGAGCCTGAGCAACAAGAACATGCTGATCCCAATAATGGAACGAATGGAGATTCCGCGCGGTCTATGTTCGGCTTCAAGAGATCAAATACCACCGCGTCTCTTACATCTCCTTCAAAAATGTCAATGTTCAAAAGGCAGATTTCTTAGATTACACTTCAATTGGCTCCCAGCTAAGCCAGTCGCTGCTCCGGTTTGGAATCAGACCCAATTTGTTCAGCTTCCAAACGCCAATGGCCATGTTTCCACAGCAACATGCCACATATAGAAACTGTAAAAACGTCTTTCCCTGATTATCATTTAACTCTAAATCGCGGAACTTTTCTCTAACTTGAAAAATCTCCTTGATGGAGTTGACGAAAAGCATCAAGACCATGACGACAGGAATCAGCTGAAGCGAATTGGGTGACATGTACATCATTATCAAGTTCATAGGAATACTTTTAGCGGGCGACTTTGCCAAATCCCATGCTCTTTCGTATTTTAGTTCCTCAAGGTCAGAGTTCTTGTTTGATATCTTCCCTTGCGGCTTGACCTTTCCTTCTTTCCATTGTCTATAAAACTGCTCATCAAATCCAGGAGGCGACGAAATAGATTTCCCTGATGGCTTGTCACCCCTTTTTGGCGGGCTTCTATATTGACTGACCCAATCCATAAAAAATAAAGTTAATTAAAATTAATTTTGTTCCGATCCATGCAACATTATAAATTAGTCAAGCACGCTCCCCCACTCAAATACTCGTATAATGATTCACGAACAGTAGTTCACATAAAGTCCTCTACTCCATTTATGTCGGCAGCGAAACGAATACTGAAAAACATAGATTATTTTGATCATAAATATACGAAAAAAGGAAAGCCAATACCAAATCAGAACAAGTTAGTATCATATATTGTTGTGCGCGGAATGGGGAAAGCAATTTCCAAGGTTACTAATCTTGCTCTCTACTTTGATCACGAGCTGGGCTACAAAGTTGAAGTTTTTACCAAGACAGTAGAGGTTCTTGATGAGCTACAAAGCGCGAATGACGATGACGTTTACCAACGAAGGAAAGTTTCGTGCTTAGAATTGCATATAGACCTTCAGAAAAAGGAACCACAGTCCGAATCATAGCATAACATTTTAATACTGAGCAGCTCAACAGGTGCTCTAATTAATGTTCATTACTCAAAATTTTCTTTCTTCATCAATCGTTAATATGCTTGTGAGCTTATGGAGACATTTGTCTTGAATATCTGTGAGCTGTTTGAGGAGTTTCTCGTAGTTTTTGCGTTCTTGTTTGTCTGTTGATTCTAGTTTTAGCTTGCTTATAAGTTCATTACAAATATGGAGACAGTCATCCAAATACCCCAAATAGTAACGTCGCTCCAGACTATGAATTGTTTGGACTCTAGTTATACTATCAACTGAGCAAAGGTTGACCATTCGTATTGAGTTTTCCATAAATGTTTCAAGTTCGCTGATGATGGGGCCTTCTTGCAAATATTGGTTTTTCTGTGAAAGATATTCTTCATAGCTTTGCCCCTTACGGATTCGTATATGGCAATCCTCTGTCTTTAGCAATCCACGTTCATCATGATAGTTTGTAGTATCAGGAGCTTCCATTGAAAAGTTACTATGCTACTTTATTTTTTTTTTATTTTTTTTCAATAACATTCAAATAAATAGGTAGCCCGGCTTACTCCTTGAGGCCATTGATGGTAGCGACACAATGTCTTGTGTGTCTGTAATCCCTGAACTCCAGTAACCAAATGCCTTGCCATGTACCTGTCGCCAGCCTTCCATTGCTAATAGGGATGTTAAGGGAGGCACCGATCAAGGAAGATTTTACGTGCCCCGACATGTCATCCGGACCTTCATCTGTATGAATAAACTGACATTTTCCACCTCCGTTATCGGGGCAAATCATGTTCAAGGCGGTCGTCATGTCCGTACGGACGTCGGGGTCCCAGTTTTCGTTCAAACTCAAAGCACAAGACGTGTGCTGAACAAACAGGTTGAGCATTCCAACCTTGTAGTTCTTGATCTGCGGAAGGTTCTTCAACACCTCATCTGTGACCAAATAGCAGCCGCGCGATCGTGGAGAGAAGGAGAATTTAGTTTGTTCCCAAGACATGAAATAGAAATTGCTAAAAAGAATACGACTTACATAATCTAGCAGTCGGAGTCTGAAATTGCTTCCGGAGTGTAGTCTTCATCTTCGTCATCACTGGAAATCAAAGGCCCCGCCAAGAGAAGCGTTTCTTGAGAACAGGTAAATTCAATGGGCTGTTGCACCATGGCGGTCTTCTCCTCCTCGTTGTATTCCCAAAAACTCTTCAATTCACCTCGATATAGGGCCGTTGATACTGTTGATAAAATAATACAAGGACACAGATATAATAGTGCCGGCTGCGCACGGTTGAAAACATGTAATACCGTCACCGTGGATACAAGCCCTATTGTATAGCCGGCCAGAGCACTGTAAAAATATGGCTTATCAAATTTTTGGAGATGATGAAATTCTGTGCCGGGATGCAACTCATGATATCTAAATAGGTCATATCTCAGACAAAGCGAGACAAATAAACCGGGGACGATCATATCTCCCAGACCCAAGATTGACATTTGAATCTCATTATCCTTGCTGGACAGCTTACTAGGAACAAGCATTTTGACAGGTATATCAATTTTGGTAGCAACATTAACCATGACGTCAGATCCGAAGACAAAATAAATATCGTAGATGAAGAAGAGAATCAGCAAGATTAATGCTGGCCTGAAGCTAGGTAATCTGCTCACGGAAAGGCTAAATATTGTGAAAGATGCGCCGAATATATTGCTTAGAATCCAATTATTTTTGCCATCTAGTAAAGCGAACACAATGGAGAAAGAAACTCCAAAGACCCAACCGTAGATGTCCGCTGTGGAAAAGTAGTAATTGAACAATTGACTCTCCTTTTTGATATCTACACGTGACCTCAAAAGCATCTCACTTTTGATTACTTTCTCGGCTTCTGTAGAGTCCGGAAGTAAGAAGTTTTCTTCTACTCCTGCAGAGTGAAATAAAATGTCCCGCGATAAAGTTAAAGCATATCTTTTAACAAATCGCTGCGAATCAAAACCGAATTGGTGACACAACTTGCGAGCAGCGACTTTTATCAAATAGGAGATCACAAATGAGTTCGCTTTGACACTCACGATGATCAAATAGCCGTTCAACATTCTTGTGATTTTTTCGATATCCCAATTTCGTATGGCAAAATACAAGCCCAGGAGAGCAATACCGGCCAATACTGGCATGGCAAATGCATGAGTCTCGTCAATGGTTGCTTCAGGTATGGATGTCTCATCGCGATCGGATTGATCAAATAAGGGATGTTTCTCGTTCGCTATTTTAGCGTTTTTTGGTCTCTCAATAGTACTGTAACTTCCCAAAGAAACCAAACTGACAGCCAGCACAATTACCGTGGCATAGGATAGAAATGCCGTGCTAACGTATGATTGGTCGTAGATGTAGAATGCAAATTTATTAGCTAATTGGTGCGAATATCTTCGCCCCCATTCAACGTATTTCTCCATAAGAGGAAGGAAGAGTAGTTTTTTCAAGTACGTGTTCGAAAAAAGGTGGTAACTTATTATTAGATTTCTTTCCAATGTCTTCAATGAAGGAGTTAGAACAGTTCAACTGTGGTCTACGAACCACAAACGTGAGTGTCTTGGTCTCTGGTTATTAACCAAGTAGTATCCAGCTATCAAGAATGCGCCATTGCCGGCTGATGGTGCAGGGTCCAAGCACTTCAACAACTGGATTCTCTTGTCCATTATGTTAGGTGTTCCTTTCTATGTCACTAGACGTCTTGGATTGGGCTTGTACAGTTTTGTCTTTTTGTTCGCATTGTTAGCAATTCCGATTCTTATGGCTTGGTGGACTGTTTTGTCAACCTATTCCCCAAGGCTCAATGAAAAAGTCAAGCTGCCGAACATGGGTGTCCAGTACTACCTTGAATTCCATGATGATCAATTGAAGAGCAAGTACAAGGATCAGCACAAAATTCCAATGGAGACTTTCCACAACCTTTACTTTGAAGGAAAAGTGTCATTCAAGGGTGACGCTTTGGACGTCATGGAATACAGGCACGATTGGGCTTCGTTCAGGTTCACCTTGAGCTTGTTCAAGTTTTTCTTGTTTGGCATGATTCCAGAAGTCATCATGCATACTAAGTCCCAGGACGAGGAACAAGTGAGAGATCACTACGACAGGGGTGATGACTTCTACTCCTGGTTCTTGGGCCCAAGAATGATTTACACCTCTGGTATCATCACAGATATTGAAAGAAATGAAACTCTTGAGGAACTTCAAGACAACAAGCTGAAAATCGTTTGTGAGAAGATTGGTTTGAAAAAAGGTGACAAGATGCTTGATCTCGGATGTGGATGGGGTACGCTTGCTTGTTTTGCTTCCTCTCAATACGGAGCAGAGGTTACCGGTGTCACGTTGGGCAAGAACCAAACCAAATACGGTAATGAGAAGCTAGCTTCTTACGGTATATCTTCTGACCAATCCCACATTGTCTGCTGTGATTATAGAGATTCACCAATGCCCAAAGAGGAGGGCAAGAAGTACGACAAGATCACTTGCTTGGAAATGGCGGAACACGTTGGCGTCCGAAAGTTCTCCTCGTTCTTGCGTCAAGTTTATGATATGCTGGATGACGATGGTGTCTTCTTCTTGCAGTATGCAGGATTGAGAAAATCATGGCAGTACGAAGACTTGATATGGGGCTTGTTCATGAACAAGTACATTTTTCCTGGTGCGGACGCTTCAACTCCTCTAGATTTTGTGATATCTGCTTTGGAAGGAACTGGGTTTGAAACGGTTAGTGTTGACAACATTGGTGTTCATTACTCTGCTACATTGTACAGATGGTACAAAAACTGGCTGGCCCACAGAGAGGAAGTGATCTCAAAATACGGTATCAAATGGTACAGAATTTGGGAGTACTTCCTTTCTTACTCCACAATTATCGCCAGACAAGGTTCTGCTACCTGTTACCAGATTGTGCTCAGGAAGAATCTCAATTCCTACCACAGAATTGAAGATGTTCCTCGACAAAAGGGTCTGCTTGCTCCAGCATCCGGACTCGAAAAATGGGCCAAAGAGTTTACTCTCGGATTATAGGTAAAAGTATGGTATGTTTATTTATCTTTCATTGCTTATAATGTATCTTAATCCCAAGACCAGGTGATTTCAATTTCGCCGATGTCCAGATCTGCCAGCTTCGAGAATGCAGCTGGAGAAAAGTCCAAATCATTGTCTCCACATGACTCGCAAGAGTCAACGACTTTGACCGTAACAGAGTTTCCGTTGTAGTTTGCAGTGATGGTCTTTCCACAGTAGGATGAAATATCCTCACCATTGACAGAAGTCTCATAAAGGGAATGGGAAATGGCGCAGACCAAGTCAGAGTTGGTGCTGGATGTTCCACAGTTATCAGCGCCGACTTCGTAGAAGGTGCCTCTACCGGTATGAGAACCGCTCGAGGAGATGCTTGCAGAAGTTTCACTTTGAGAGGTGGGAGACTCAACAACACTAGCTGCGGTAATGGAAACAACTGAAGAAGACAACTTCTGACCAGTAGGTTCCGAACTGCGAGTAGCATTCAAGAACGAGGTGGACAAGGTAGTTCTTGCGTTAACAGCAGAAGAAGTATTCATGGCTTTCGGACCACTAGAGTCAGTGCAAACTGGAATCTGGCTATTGGTGAAGTCACCTGTAGCTTTGTGTCCAGTTCTTAGCCATTCAAAGTCGTCCATATCGATGCTGATATGATACTTGTTTTCGACATAGCTCAAAGCTTGAGTGAATTTTTCCCCCAGGTCCTGAGCTTCAAATGGAGCTGCAATAGTATATGAAGTGAGTGCAAGAGTCAAAAGAGTGAAAACCTTCATTGTTGAGTGAACAATTTGCTCTATAACAGGAGATGGGAGGGGCTTTTATAGTTTTCCCTAACATCATATTACATCATATCATTCTTCCGCTTCTTCACTCAACGTGTGATTTTGTCTAGATCTTGGCCTTAACGGCACGTCCCCTGCATATGCGTCGACCCGCCCTTGATGGGCCAGCCCGATATGTTTTTAGGAGAATAAGGGCAAACAACGGTTAAACGCGCTTTTCGCCTGAACTTCTCTTGTTCAAATCTGTATGATGGCCTCTTTATGCAAAGATTGCAGGCCAGAACCATTTTGATTCCTTGATTTGTTAAAAAATTATGCACATCATATCTGAGGAGCAATTGTTATTGTACATGATTTTGGCGAATGTTATTTTGGGGCTGCATGATCGGTCTAAATCGTAAAAAAAGAAAACTTTCTACTTTCCAATCGCTAATACCTTTTTATAGCAGTAGAGTTCGAGAAGAAGTTTCCGAAGCAATTCCTGGTTCATTGGAAAGATCTTAGCTATGATTCTCAGTTTCGCAGAGCTCTTTCTCTGATCATATATCCAATGCTTCAAATCGGGAAGCGATAACAGAGATGGAATTTTTTCATACGGAAAGCAAAGCCCTTCTGGGTCGATTGTAAAGAGTTTCTTTTTCGTCGTGGAAACCAATTGGGAGGTGAATATCAGGTTCTTTAATGCAAGTAGCAACGATGATTCCTCGTAGTCCAAGGGAGTTCCCCCCAGATCGAGAACTATCGTAATTATTAAACTCAAAAAATGCTTATTCTCTGTTGCATCATATAAGTAAAAAGTGTTGAGTCTTACAACAAGCGCTTGATAGAATAGTGACTCCTCATTCAAATAGGTTTCTCTCTTGATCGACTTTCTAGAACGTAAAGCGGTATCAAAGCACTGCTTCATTTTCGTAGCTACCAAGAGAATGTCCTCTTCCCGAGAATAAATTTGACTGACGTTAGACAAAAACCAATAAGACTCTTCTTTTTCAGAACAAGGCTGGGCTCTCACGAAAACCATATTTTGGACCGTCGGAGATGAACTTGAATAGATAAATTTGATAAAGTCAAGAGTGTATTTGTGAGTGACTCTGGAAGCAGCTTTCTGAATAGTTCCTGTTAGTTCCGATTCCTTGAAACATAAGAGACTACACCAAACCATAGACTGAAATGAAGGATTCGCGATGATAGCGGTCATCAAAGTATGGCAGGATTTTAATGTCGGTTTTTCAGCTATTACTTTCAGTCCCTCATATAGAATGGATACTATGGTACTGTTTTTGTTTATATTGTGGTAAACTAGCAGGTTCTCAAAGAAGTCGCCTAGTACCAGCAAGAAATGATTCTTCGAGTCGGGATTTTTGCTTAGTTCCATGATATCAAGATAATAGTTGAGAGATGAAACGTAAAGCTGATATTCCTGAGTTTCTGTGAATAGCTCTGTGGTGACCTGGTTTTTTACTGGATCCCTTCTCAGTCTATTTTCGCTTTCCTGCTCTCGTAAAGATAAAGGGTATTTTAGGAGTGTCTCGCACAGCTGGGATTCGGTGAAATAGAGACGTGCATGCTGAGATACATCTATGAGCCTAGCTAGGTTACCCAACAGTATATCCCGATACCGAAGCGTGAATTTCTCGCTTGGTGGAGGATAAATTGTGGAGTTTATGAACCTGTGAACAAAGTCAAATGTGGGGAATCGTTTTTTTGATGCATCAGAAGGGTCTGAGTTTGGTTTTTTGATTTCAAACCATCGCTCTGCAAGTGTTGGGAATTTAGTATAAGTTTGCATGATACTGGCTACAAGGAGGATAGAACACTTCAAGAGCTTCGAATCTGGTGCAGCATGTAAACCGGACACAAAATTCTCGACCACTTTGCAAATGTAAGAGGTGTTCTCTTCCATTGTGTCATGAAATTGCTCAAAATTCTTCAGCACAGTGAAGAACAGAGAGCACAACTCTGTTGTTACCAAATGGTCTCCAAAACGCAGCGCGACCACCCCAACACGGGATTCCAAAATACCGCTCAATATTAATGATTCATACCGCTCTTTCAGGCCCGCAGAGAAGTTCTGGTTTAAGCGCTTCAACGATATGTATAGCTCGTTCAGGCTGTTATCATCACACTAATGCCGTTAGTGTCAAGCGGAACAGAACTCACCTTTCTCAACACGCCGACGGTAGAGCTCTGAACATTGTCGATCAAAAATTGGAAACTCGAGTCTTGTTTCTTCTGGTTTGCGACCACAAACCTAGATTTTGAAGAAGTTGGGCGCCGGGTTGTTTGCTCTGCTCCAGCCGTGTTAGGCGAAGCACTCAGGCTTTTCATGTTAGGATTAAAAAAACGTGGTTGCCCTTTTTAGGGATACGAAGGCTGTGCACCGTGTTAAAAATTAAATCAAGTGAAAAGCAAGATATGAGATCTGAAACATCCACTAAATATAAATAGAGAGTTCCTACCCAATTGAGCATTTGACAGATCTTGAAACAGTGTGATTCAGAACCAAACTGATTTTTGGAGTATCAAAATTTCCTTTTAAAGGTTTCAAAACAAGCGTGCAACAAACTTTCGCTGATTTGTAACTTATAAGAAGGATCCAACGACGCGCCCTTACATTTACTGAGCAATCCTTCAAGTGGGATATATCAGAATGAATAATACATCTTTTATGAAGCCCGTGGGTTCACGCTCAGGATATCCTTACCTATCAAACCTTCAAGGATGGCAGGGATCAGATTATAATGCTGAAAAATTAATAGCACATCAGCCAGGTGATGGCCATAGGCTTGTTGCAACCCGCTCCTCCGCCAAAGATTCATATTCAAAGAATACAAGAACTTTAGCGTCTTTGAATCCACAACAGACAAACAATAGGACAGGGAAAGGGAACGCCAACAGTAAACAAAACAATGAAAGCAAAAACTCTGTTTCATGCTTCAAGAATGATTACTCAAACCATTATATTCATTCGGGCGTCCTTCCAGTGAAATATGTAAGAAATGCGATTCAACCTGTTGAAGGATATCCTAAGCTGCAAAAGCTTATCAGACTAAAAGAGCAACAGGTTATGAAATATGCTACTAGAGCTTATGGCTCAAGAGTCAAACCTGAAAAGATAGTTGATACTCTGAACAAATGGATCTACGAAGAAAATTTACAATTTGATGTCATTATGATTGGTGCATTGTCCGAAAATCAATTATTATACCCCTTAATCTCGCAACTTCCGATTGACAAACTATGTGCTAAACCAGGATTCTTGTTCATATGGGCATCCACCCAGAAAATATCCGAGCTTTCTAAACTTCTTTCAAACACGGGCACATGGACGAAAAAGTTCAGGAGATCAGAAGAGCTTGTGTTCGTCCCCGTGGACAAAAATTCGCCGTTCTATCCCACTGATTCACTCATCCCTGAAGAACAATTGCTAGAACAAATGCAATGGCATTGTTGGATGTGTATTACTGGAACTGTGCGGAGATCATCGGACAAGAACCTTATTCACTGCAACATAAATACTGATCTTTCCATTGAAAATGATTCCACGAAGAACTCGGCCGTTCCAGCACAGATTTACCAAGTGGCGGAGAATTTTTCGACTTCCACCAAACGGCTGCACATTGTCCCATCGAAGACAGGACTTGATCACCCTGTCAGACTGAGGCCAGGCTGGGTTATCCTGAGCCCAGATGTCATGCTTGATAACTTTGATCCATTGAAGTACAAAAAGGAAATCGCAAGTCTGGGTTCCAATATTCCTCTTGATGACGAAATTGAACAGTTAAGGCCCAAGACTCCAGTTTAATATAAGCATTATAGCTTTGCTAAAAACATGCATCTCAATTCATAAGAGTTGAAACTAAGACATTCTAGTAGAGAATGTCTGTATTGGAACCTAATGTACAGATATTTTCAACTATATATGAACACACTGACTTAATGCCATTCAGCCATTTGTAAAATATAAGAATTGAACTCATTTCAAACAATTACTGAAGCATTGTTTGTAAATATAAACATCAACTTGTAATAACACCTCACCCAACCGCAAATAAATATAAGGAAGCCCATAGTGTACAATGTTGAAACATAACATCACTGTTCTGTTTCCTGATGATCTTATTTTATGCACCGATGGAAGAAACATATCGTCCACTCTCGAGTTCATCGATAGTAGACTCGATGACCTCATCGTCATCGTCATCTTCAACCAACTCAATGGTAGCATATTTGATTAAATCCCACTTTTTCCAAAAAAGTAAACACTCATTGATATCGTCTGAGTCAACGTAGTCCTGCAGATAGTATTTCGTCTTGATAAGTCTATCCTTCAATTGCTGCAAACGAACATTTTCAGGAACTTCAGATACGCGACGAGTTGTCGATTTTGGGACTTCGGCGGGATAATCGCTTTCATATTCTGTAATGTTTGTGTTCGTGGAAATTTCAGACTTATAACCTTCTTCATCGTCAGAGGTAATTGCAATCGACGTAGGAGTTTGCGGAATACCATTTCCGCCGTCAAATCCATACACTTCATCCTCATCAACTGCAGTGGCATCACAATATCTTGCCCATGCTTCATCAATAGCACCAACAAGATATTCAAAACAACGACTTCTTGCTGCAAAATCAGATTCTGGAAGACACCGTCTTGACTTTGGACTCATATCGAGAGACGGTGACTGAGTTACATTGAGAGGAGAAGAAACTGTCGAGCTTCTTCTACTGAAAGAATTGTGACCTGCGGTATTCTCAGAGGAATCCTCCTTCTTATCACGTTTCTCTTCTTGCTCGTCATCACTGTATTGACTAACAGCTTTCGATAACTTTGAATCCATCATGGTTGATGACAGAGAGTTTTTCAGAAGCTCTCTGTGACTCCTTCTTTTATTTCTTAGCCTGTTTCTATCTTTGAGAGTTGTTGGCTTTCGCGAAGCTTCGTCTTCAGAGGACTCATCTTCACTCGATGAGTTTTGGCAACTACGGATGTAGAGCAAGCTGCCTTTATTCGAGGATAACGGGCAGTGCTTCTTGCGAGAGGGAAACGAAACAGGGTGATTCTCCTTATCGAAATCTGTGTTCACAGAAGATCCTCTTTTAACTGAAAGTACCATTTTGGGCGTGTACCTTGCACAAAAAGGCTTTCCTTTTTGAAATTATTGACACGAATTCTTTTGACAGCCTCCTTGCTAATACCGACCAATCAGGAGAAAGTATTGGCACAAGCACAACTGAACGTAACAACTAAGTAGTCCAGAAGAACGGTAAGCTCGGTAAAAATAAGACTCTAAAACCTCTCTATTTGTAACCAAATATGGGGTTTGAGTAGAGCACCAGCTAAAAATTGACTTGGTAGAACTTGGTGAACAAGTTTTGAAACACCAGAGTGGCAAATTTGCTGGAAGAAAAATGTGCAAATAGGAAATGTACAACGATAAAATAGTGGGTGGCGAATTGCAGCCAGATTGTTGTTCGCAGAAATTTTCTGTGCAGCGCACGCAACCTCAGAAAACAAGACGTGTCTAGAAAATAACTCGCTATGGTGGTGTACGGATGTCGTCGTAAGGGCGCTGTTCGGTGATGAAACTAGCTACGCTTGGTGTTGTTTTCGAGATCCAGCTATTGCTACCAGACTGAATGATTTCCCTAATGCTTGATGAGCTGATATTCTCCGTGGCAGCATCTCCTCGAGCTAGGAATATCATGTCAGCCCATGTAGGAGGTGTGTCTGCTACCATCCCTTTTTTCATTCTCTCGAGGTACTGCAACTGTGATTCTAGAGAATCATGGCCGTCGTTCCGTGTCAATACAAAACAGTCGCTCGTATTGAAGAAGCTCCCTAAGGCATCTTGTAAAGAACGAGGCTCGTAGTATTTTGGAGAGAGAAGTCTAACAAGTGTATCATAGCCGAGCAGGAAGGTATAGCTCAAGCGGTCTGTGTAGTTTTTCTTGAAGTACCCCTCTAAAGTCAGAGCTTTATCCACAAACAGGGAGCAATTGGTGATTCCAATAGCACAAGAAACTCCTAGTTGGTCTGTGATTTCATGAGCCAAGTGATACATCATTTTAAGGCGGTCTTCGAACTTAGCAGGTTGTGGAGGCTTGTCGGCATTTTTTATGGAGAGCAATAGTAGCACTGACCTTGAGTTCATGCTGCTGTGAGCAGCAGATTCATCCCCTAGTTTATGTGTTAGCGACTTGGCTACTAATGATAAGTGACCTTTATGAGGGGGATTGAATGACGAGTCCAAGACAAGAATGCGGTTTGTTATTGGAAGCACGAACTGGTTATTCGTTACAAAGAGCAGCTTGAAAGATTTGGATGTAGTCTTGAGAAATGAGTTCAAGTGAGACTCAAAATCGAACATTTTGATTTATGAGGAGCACGAAAATAATAATTTATCGTGAATCAAGACAAGAGTACAGTCATTCTCGGATTAATTGGCTACAAGTGATTCATAGTTAATCCGTTTATATATTTTATTAATTCACAACTCTGGACCAGTCGCTCTCAACAACCCCATACTGCAGCTCAGCAATCCAGTCTGCGATTTGTTTGGTCAAAGGACCAGATTGCTCGCCAGGAAGCAAAGGAACGTTGATAGCCGTGCCATTATAGCCAATTTCTTTAATTGGCGACACAACTGCAGCAGTTCCGGCACCAAATGCCTCAACCAATTCACCAGATTCGGCCTTAGAGGCAATTTCAGTGATGGTGCAATACCTCTCGTTAACATCCCACTCAGATGGACTGAGTCTCTCTCTTGCTAAGCTCAAAATGGAATCTCTTGTCACACCCTCCAAAATTGTGCCATCTAGTGGCGCCGTCACCAACTCTTTCTTTCCTGTCGACTTGTCCTGGAAGACAACGAAAAAGTTCATGGTGCCAACTTCCGTAACGTTCTTTTCTGGACCGAACAACCAAAGATTTTGTTGATACCCTCTAGAAGCAGCCTCAAGTTGAGGTTTGATGCATGGAGCGTAATTTGCTCCCAATTTCTTGTCACCAACTCCTCCCGGCCAAGCTCTCGTCGCGTAGTCGGTGGCTTCCAATTTAACTGCCTTGAAGCCCGTCTTATAGTATGGTCCAACAGGCGAACAAATGACAAAAAGAAGAGCCCTGTCTGGGGTTCCAACTCCGAGACCGGCTGTGGTGCCAATCATAGTTGGTCTGATGTAAAGGGAGTATCCTCTCTCTTGTGGGATAAAAGCACCATCGATTTTCAATAATTCTCCAATGAGTTTAATGAGTTCTTCCGAGTCAAAAGTAGGCAGACATATTCTAGCGGCAGATTTGTTCATTCTCTTCATGTTCATGTCTGGTCTGAACATTCTGATCCTTCCCTTGCTATCCTTGTATGCTTTTAGGCCTTCGAAAAGCTCGAAAGCGTAGTGAAAAACGCAAGCAGATGGATCAAGAGAGAGGTTGCCATATGGTTTGATTTCTGGAATCCCCCAGCCGGATTCTGCGGTCCATTCAATAGTCAACATGTGATCGGTGAATGATTGGCCGAACACAAGTTGGTCATTAGGCAGCTTGGTCTTTGGTGCTGTAGTTTTGGTGATCTTCAACTTCGAAGAGTCCAACGCAGACGACATGCTCCTGACAAAGTTTTTGCTTCTAAATGATTGTTTTAGAAAAAACATTTTGAGGTTCAATTTCAGGTCAAGTTTGTGAGTAATTTACAGATCTCCAGAAATGATAATTTTTCATACAATTTTATCAAATCTCGGTTATGTATGGAAACGAGGTAAAAAACGCTTATCTAAATTGAGCTGACCCAATCATTTTTGGCTTGTCAATTTCTTGCTCTGTTCGAGTTTCTTATCCAGACCCCTCAATCTCTCATTCTTCTTTTCTTCCTGATCCGGAGGAAGTTTACCCAACAATGCGGGTGCAGGCTGGTTCTTGAAAGCCGACTTGAATAAACTTAGTTTATCCGTCTCTGGTATCTGTGCCTTCTTCGATAAATCCTTGTTCTTGCTATCCTTCTTTTTGTTTTCCTCTCCGTTTTGCTTCTTCAGCCTGTTTCGTTCGATCGCAGACCTTTTTTCCAATGTCTCAATCACCTCTTTAGTTTTATCGAACAAAGTTGACTGCAGCTCTTTGTTGTTGAGTTCAGAGCGTTGTTCCTTTTTGACTATCGAGCACTCTTTGACGTAGTTACCACCATGCAATTTAACGAACTCAGGCGAGCTAAGTGCAAACAAAAATGACTGCATTCCTTGTTCTCCCGATTTCAAGAAGAACCACCAAAAAGGATACGTTATCAAGTAGAGCAGCAAACCCCAAACGGAACCCATGGAGAGCGTACGACGCATAGAAGGGGTTCTCACTAGTCCTGGGTTCACAATATTGATTTTCGCATTGTTAGGCTCTCCATCTTTTCTTTGAAAGCTGTCCAGCCTCCGTTGATATTCTTTTGCAAACATTGAAAGCATTAGCTTTGATGTGCCGTAGACCTTCCATGGCTGATTCGCAGGGTACTTTCTCACGTCCCACAATAGATCGTTCAGGTCGACCTCACCTATGGATTGACTCATACAGCTGGCCAGTAATATTCTAACATCTCTATCAGCTATCTGAACCTTGAGAGAAGGTTCAAGCAATGTGAGCAAATGGAAGTGGCCAAGATAATTGATTGCCATTTGACGTTCAACGCCGTCTATACTTGATTCTCTAACCTTGCCAATCGGTGCCGCTTCGGCTGCCAGACACAGTATTCCATCAAGACGACGCGGTGGAGACTGATCAAGCCAAGTGGTCGCTAATTTTCTAATGGAATACAAGGACGACAAGTCGCAATGCTCCGCGTAAATTAGCTGGTTTCCCGTGTCGTTTCGGAGATCCTCGATATAATCTGTAATCCACGCACCTCCTGATCCATCTTCATTGAGCTGTGAGGTCAAAAGAACCAATTGTGCACCTCTATTAGCAAGTTCGCGCACCAAGGAGGCACCAATACCAGAGGTTCCCCCAGTAACGAGATAAACCTTACCATGTAAGTCTCTTTCCCATGTATTAGTTGATCCACCAAAATAGTACTTTGTAAGCCCTGCTGAAAGCAAGAGCGGTCCATATTTTTTGACATAGTCCCAGCCGGGAACTTTATCGGTGCCTTCCAGCAGTATAGTGCCAAGAATATTGAGTGGCATACTATCAATGAAATAGAGGGATCAACACAAAATCGATGGATAAATAATACACACAGCCTGAAAAAAAATTATTTAGAATAGTTATCCAGCTATTGATCAGCATGGACGAGCTTCTTTTCTACAACTCTGTTGGTGACCCTTCCAAAAAACATTCTACGTCATTTGGATTTTTGTCTAGTATTCACTCGTCGCAGCACATTGGTCAATATCGCCAGTGTTACTCGAACATTAATGGCACAACTCTCACTGGCATTGGTGGTGAGCACAAAGTTATTGTCGCATGCAAAGGCAAGGCACTCATCCATGTATACTTACATGGAAAGGAATCTCCAGAGCAGACCATTCCATTGCCAGAGGAAGTCAGCTGTCTTGAAATCTTTCCACATCCAAATTCTGAAAGATCGTGGCTTTTGGTTGCAGGAGCAGTGAGCGGTCGCTTATACGTCTGGGAACTCGATTCTGGTCTTCTTCTCGCAGTGAAAGAGAGCCATTATCAGTCTGTTGGGGTGGTCAAGTGCTCGAAAGGTTATATCGTAAGTGGAGGAGCAGACTCCAGAATTGTCGTTTGGAAAGTTTTAGATATTCTGACCGACTCCCATAAACCTTACGTTATATTCACTGATCACACCCTACCGGTTACTGACATAACTATAAGTTCTGGGCTCATTAATGACATCAAGCTGTGGTCTGTCTCCGCAGACCAGACTGTGCGCTGTTACGATTTGACTTCTCTAGCTTTGGTGACGACGTTCGTCGCACAGCAACCCATCCATTCCATCGCAGCAGACCCGGCATTCAGATGTCTATATATTGGGCTCGCAAACGGAATGATTCGAATGGTTCATTTGTTTCAAGCATCTCCACAAACACAGATATGGGAGCAAGTTGGTGGTTTCGGTAAAATCATCACTTTGAAAGACGACATAGATCTGCGCGAGACATTCACTAACCATCAGATTGGCGAAAATCCAGTGACCAGAATTGCAGTCTCGTTCGATGGCACTCAAATCGTTACTGGCGATAGTAATGGAAAAGTTCTAGTTTTGGACGTGGCTACAAAACAGACTGTGCGCACTTTGAAACAGCTTGCTGGGCCCGTTTCAACTCTGAAATTGTTTAGAATGGAGGCGAATATTGTTAGCAATTCTGCGCTGAAGACTGCTGTGCGAACAATTCCGGTCCTCAAAAGAAACCTTGTGGAGGACTTGGACCTCCAAAAACATGAGGTTCATAGAAAATTCACTGACTCTGAAAACTCAAGACAACTTGACCTTGACAACTTCTTAGACACGGTTAAATCGGAACAGAAGTGGTTCTCCAATTTCACGGGAGTTGACTCAAGTGTCAAGCAAAATAAGGAGAATTTGGGATCCGAATTGGCAGAGCTGAGAGAGTCATATGCAAGCATGAAATCCAAATATGATGCACTCTATGACGAACACTCCAAGCTGCTAATGAATAATAAATAGAATTAACTCATTTCTTCTTCTTCCTAGGTGGCGAAAGTGGGCGATTGAATCCTTTTTCACGATTCATGTACTGGCGATATTCAGTCCTAGGTAATTTTTTGGCACCAAAAGCGGCATTACCATTCACTTTCTTATTTTTAGTTGACCCAAAGTCCTTAAATCCTATTATTGATGAGAGACCTGGTTCATTTTCAACAAGAGGCTCCTCTTGGCTATCAGAGAGCCGTCGTCCACGAGATTCTTTTTCCAGATTGTCCTTTAGCTGATCGTTTTCCACTTTGTTTTCCGTGGACGATTCAGAACGATCTTTCAATTCAGTAACTCTATCGTGGTTTGTCGGATTACCATTTTCTTCGACTTGCTTCACATTCTTGCTTGCCTGTAGCTTTTCGGCCCTATCCCGGTCCTTGAGCTTTATCTGTATTTTTGGCATTTTTTTTTTAACCTATTAAAAAAAAATTGTTTGATCTTCAATGTCAGAAAGGCTTACGAAAAAGCAAGTGAAAGCGCTTCAGTTCAAGTCTAAACACTCTGAAAAAGCTGCTGAGACACTAGAAAAAGTGCAAGAGGCCAAGAATGAGCAGCAGAAGAAAAAGAAGACCCGCAGAAGAAAGTCGAAACAGGGGAAGAAAGATCGCAAAATTCTTTTTATAGGGAACTTGCCTTATAATGTGTCGAGTGAAGATCTCCAGAAACACTTTCAAAGCTCGAGTCCCGATAAAATTCGAATTCGTCAAGAGAAAGGCATAGCTTTTTTGGAATTTGAAACCGAAACAGAGGATTATGTTAAAAGAGTGGAAGCAGCTCTGAAGATGCACCATACAATTATGAATAATCGAAAGATAAACGTGGAATTGACAGTAGGTGGCGGAGGGAACTCTAAACAGCGAATCACCAAAATCAAATCCAAAAACGAGAAGCTTGAGAAGAGACGCAGACAACTCGAAGCGAAACGTCACAAGCATGAGTTGGAAAAGCGCAATTCGAACGCTGAGACTAATGAGGACGAGCCCTTGACAGCCGGTTCAACGGTCCATCCTTCGAGACAGCAACTGATTGATAAATAGTGATGAAACCGGTTATGTCGTGGAGCTTGTCGATCTTTATCTTAAGCAGTGATTTGTGTCTTTAAAGAATAGTGCACTTTTTGCTCTTTTTGACTTTCCTTTGAACTGGTTGGGCAGGCAGCGGTGTATGTTGCTTCATATTTGCTGCTTGGTTCACCTTCCGTTCCTCTGTGGGAGGATGCAAGACTGCCTTGATTGCATATTCGAAGATTTCGCTGACACCCTGTTGCGAAGCAGCTGAGCATTCCATGTAATTTATACATCCAACTTCATTTGCTAGTTTTCTACCTTGTTCAAAGCTGATCGGGCTTTGTCCATATTCCTCCAGTTGATCGAGAACATGTGGATCATCCCTTAAATCCAGTTTGGTGCCCACAAGCAAAATTAAAACATTTTTCGGCGAATGATGCTTGATTTCTGGGATCCATTTGTTTTTCACGTTGGCAAAGGATGTCGGTTCCACAAGGGAGAAACAGATGATGAAAATTTCGGTTTGTTGGTAAGAAAGAGGTCTCAATCGGTCATACTCTTCCTGGCCTGCAGTATCCCACAAATTGAGCGTTACTCTCTCATCGTCAACCATCAGATTAGCGGAATAGTTGTCGAAAACGGTTGGCACGTAGTCCTGAGGAAACTGGTTCGTGGTGTAGGAAATCAGAAGGCAAGTCTTTCCGACTGCGCCGTCTCCAACAACCACACACTTTATGCTTCTCATAATGTTGGGTGGGATTCAAATCGAAAAACTTGAAAAACGTTCGATCAGACTTGCAGTCGTGAAATTTTTCGCTCGATCAGGAAACCGAAATATCAGGACCCATTTTACGCGTCGGTAATGACTTGATTATCTGATTCATGCCGATAAGTATCACTACGAAATTGCGGTTTTTTCAAAGGAATCTTCTCTATCCGTCGCTTCCCTGGGAATCAAAAAGAGTTGTATTAATGCTATTAATAACTCATGCAACGTCGCTGTGTTTGTCTCAGGCGACGCACCTCCAAGGCGCTTGAGGGGCTCCAATTTCCTGAGCAATAAGTTTGATTGCTCTATTTGCTTTAATTGCACACATCAGGCAGCAAACACGAGAGTTTTTGAAATGCTCCTCCTCATTAGTCCGATTCGCTTACGCAGTGATTTTTGAGTTGCATTATAATTTCCTAAAGCGATAAATTGTAGTCGGCATAACATGCTGCTATTGCAATTGTAGATGCAGAATCCAACCGAAATATTTACATTGGTAAATATATTCATGAATGCTTCAGCGCTTAAACCAAATGGTGGCAACATCTGGCGTCTTTAGCTTACTTGAGTTGCCAATTCACTGGGCGGTATTTTGACAGCAGCGAATGATGAATCCCCACTGCAGGGTGCGGCAAACACTATAAATTGACGCTTCCTCCCTATTTACCTTTTCGACTTCTCTTCTTTCGTCTGAATAATCAAGTTTTATACCGTTCGTTGCAAGCACAGAACATCTCACAATCCAACAATGCAATTCGTTACCGTGTTCGTTATGGCTGCCTCTGCCTTCGCTGCATCTACTGGTGTCACCGAATCTACCACCGAAACTTCAGTTGTTTCGGTCACCGTTACTTCATGCGATTCTTCTGTCACTGACTGTCCATATTCGAACAGCAGCGCGCCAGTCTCAACTTACGAGGGTGTTGCTCCAACCCATGGTTCATTTTACGCTGCTGGAGCTGCCGCTCTTGCAGCAGGTGCTTTCCTTCTCTAATGTCAACGGTTGTCCAAGCTAATTTGTCTATTGTTTAACCAGGAATCTGTTTGCGTTTCTTCCTTTTTTGCAGAGATGGGCGGTTTACTCTACGTAATTAGCGCGTTAGACCTGACTAATTGTACCGGTTTTTTCCTCAAATTGCACACCTGTTGACTGGTGTTGCTAGTATCTGTCTGCACCTTCCGTACGGATTGTGTATAGCCTTGAGGCAGCTGTAAGGTCAGATCTCAGCGCAATAAATATAACTTTGGCTACCTGTCGTCGCGTCGTTCGACGGAATCTGAACGGGATATATCATTTCCCACCCAAAAAAATATTGCATTGAACATTGTTTAGCCATCGTTCTATACAGTACTCAATCACAGCGTCCTTGATATGGATGTTTTTGTATCATTACTTTTGAGCGATGTTCAAGTTAATCGCGGTTCGTCGAAGCTCACGAAATTGACATTCAGGACGCAGACACAGCGGGCGGTGGAAATCGACCTAGTTGCAAAAAATATATCACAATCAGCACCTATGGAGTTCATTCAAGATCGCTCGAAGTTTCTATTGAAACTTCCGTCCTCGTTTCGCAATGTTGAGGCCGAGTTTTTGAAGGGCTCCAATCTGTGCCTGACTGAATCTACTGAAGCAGATAATAAAAGTAAGAAACATCCGATTGAAACAAATTCTACCCGAATGATCATTCAGCTCAGCCCGAAAGTTAACGGAAAGTTTACTTTGCAATTAATGGAGGGTGACCAGACCCTTTCCAAACTCTCTGTCTTTTTCTATAGCGATACGTCAAACGCTGCCCCTTCACAAAAATCCGAAATAATCGATTCTGCAAACTTGGCAGACCATTCGGCGAATCCATTCCCAATATCTTTGGAAGACGGACCCGTCTTCCGAGAAACCCTTCATGATTATGAAACCAAAATTACGAAACTAAAGCAAGCAATACGGTCCACAAATGACCTTTTAATCAGCTATGAATCCTTATCCAATCAACTTTACAGTTCTAGAGCGTCGCTAATAAAGTCTTTCAGTGTCATTGAATCGACTTTCCCAAGCTTCTACCATTGTGAGTTTGACAAATCTATCCTTTACTCGTTTGAGAACCTAACGGATGAGAACAAGTCTGCTATAAGGCAGCTGAAATCCAGACTCTCGTCAACTAATAAGCTCTCCGGGTTAGAATCATCTTTGGCATCCAAGAAAAGAGTGTTTGAGGATGAAAGCAAAAAGTATTACGATTGGCTTTCGAGGTTACTCAGTTCGGGCAAGTCCAAAGATGATAAACTTTTTCAGAAAAGAAAAAGCTTTGAATTGGCCAAGATTGATTACTTTGTTTTTCTTTTCGATACACTTGTGGACCTTATTTTAGACTTTTGCAGCCACCAAAATTCCTTCATCAATGCATACAGCTCCTCAAAATCGCAGCGACAGAAAATCAGAGCAGCAGTGGAACGTGCCTCTTCAATGGCTGAATTGAATGTAGAACTATCCAAGATTCATGGAATTGCGGGTCCTAACAAGTCTGGTATTCTGTTTACTCAAGGAGGCCAAGGAAAATCTGGTTGGCACAAGCAATGGGTTGTGCTCAACAACGGTAAACTTTCCGAGTTCATGGACTGGCGAAAAGGCACCTCAAGACGAAACGAGCCTATCGATATTTCTCTATCAAGTATCAAACCATTGGATATGGAAAAGCGCAAAAACTGTTTTAGGGTCATCACTAGTACTGGGATAGAACACTATTTCCAAGCAACCTCGGAGGAAGATCGCGATTCCTGGATTCAAGCGCTATATGATGCAGGTCAACAAATCAACTTCCATAAGAGTAAGGGTGACTTGAATAATGATCCGCTTTTTGTGAACGCTAGCAAGACTAAAGAGATACAGTCTTCGAGCAACGGGCCGAAAAAAGAGTCCTTACAAATTGACAGTAGGCAGAGAAGAGTGTCATCTGTTTCCTTAGAGAATCTGCGCATGGTTCAAAAGGCCGATAGCAGTAATACTCGCTGCAGTGAATGTGGATCAACGGAGTCAGTTGAGTGGATTTCTATGAATCTGCTCGTGATCTTCTGTGTGAAATGCTCGTCTTGCCACAGATCGCTTGGGACTTCCATATCTAAGGTTCGCTCACTCAAACTGGATGTTTTTACTCAGGAAGGCTATAAACTTCTGCAGTACATTAACAACAGGTCAATTAATGCCATATATGAGGAGCTGCTGCCCAAAGAATCTCACATCAGCCCCGATTCTAATGATAAAGAACGACTCAGGTTTATTACCGATAAGTATGCAGCGAAACAGTACGTGAATCGGAAAGACGCTGCAAAGGCATCTGATTTCTTGATCCATGGTGTACGAACTCATAATATTCCTGAAATAAGCAGAAGTTTTGCTCTCGGGGTTGATCGCGATTTGAAATTGTACAAGCCTGCTGATCAGCTCTCAAATTTGGAGCCCCCTGCATTTTCTGTTTTGGAGTATGCTCTGAATTATCCCTCTTTAGAGGGTAAAGATAAATCCATAAAGGTTTTTGATCTCGCTGAGTATCTCATTCTGAATGGAACAAAATGTGGAGACAAAGTTCAGAATGTAATAGGCTTGTCCGACGAAGCATTGGATTATTGGCAATCAAAAATTGACCGCTTCAAAGGGAACTCTACCCAAACCACTAATACCCAGCTGTTGGTGCAAACAGCCGCTACATCGAAATCCACGCCGAAGGAGCATAAATTCAATTTGCTCAAAAAGAAGATGAGAAACTGAAATTATTTTTAGGGAGCGAAAATAAATTGGGCAAGGCGTTAAATATTTAATAAAGTTACCTCCATTTACTGTTCTCAATGCATGAGGAAGCCGACCGCGCTTTCGAATTTGATCAACATGACCCGATGAACCTTGTCCGTCTTGGTGAATGTATCGGCAGGGGCAACTTTGGAGACGTGTACAAAGGGGAACTTGTCAAGAGCTCACAAGTGGTTGCAGTTAAAATTATTGATCTCGAGAAGTCAGAGGACGACATTCCTATTTTGATTCAGGAAATCAAGTTCTTGAAAGGACTCAAGTCTCCATATATCACAAACTGCCATGAGACGTACATTAAAGATGTGACCATGTGGATTGTTATGGAGTATTGTGGCGCTGGATCCTGTGCTGACTTTCTCAAATGTTTCAAAAAATTAGACGAGAGGATTGTTGCTTATATCTTGCGTGATACCGTTCGCGGTTTGGAATATCTTCACTCAATGAACAAAGTGCATAGAGACGTGAAGGCAGCAAATATCTTGGTTACGGATCTCGGGCAAATCAAACTGGCTGATTTTGGTGTGAGCGGACAGCTCACAGAGACTATGAACAAGAAGGAGACATTTGTCGGTACCCCATTTTGGATGGCTCCTGAGATAATATTAAGACGTGATGGCTATAACGAAAAAGTCGACATTTGGTCTTTAGGTATCACAGCCATCGAACTGGTAACTGGATTCCCTCCCTATTCTAATGAAGAGCCAATGCGGGCAATATTTGAGATCCCTGATCGTCCTGCGCCTGTTTTAACAGGGGACGAATACAGTGTTTACTTGAAACAATTTGTGAAAGACTGTTTAAACAAAGAGCCCAGCCGAAGACCATCGGCCAAAACTTTGCTCAGAACGAAGTTTCTCTACAAGGTCAAAAGTAGATACAGCCCCATGCTACCGCTAATTACTGAGAAGAAATCCAAGATGCAAAGATTTAAAAAAAAACCCAAATTCTCGTTGAATTTTGAAGAGAAGCGTAGTGGCCAAGATATCCATTGGGATTTTGATCCAACAGTCAAATTGACGTCTCTGCGAATCAACCATGGAAACCACTCCTCGTCTTCTGTTGGGTCGTCTGGGGTTATGGATGAGAATGAAATGCATAGTATTCACGAAAATAGCATTTTGAGACCCGATACTGCCGTCACCCCTTCTACCTCACCATTATACAACCAGCGGTCCGAACATCCAAGGACGTCAAGACCACAGACTTCAGGCCAAAGGGTCAGCAACAGCACTACTTACCCAATAAAGGGATCTAGGGAATCTTTTTCCATAAAAGAAAACGTTGACCCCCGGGGCCAATATTTCTACAATAATTTGATCCGCGAGTCGTTTGATAGCATCAGCCATCAATCACAATCACAACGTTTCAGAAAAAATCTCGAGCAGTTAAAAACTGTCATGTATGAAATGGAGATGCGTAATCCAGGGTTCTGTGAATTGTTGTGTCACAAAATCTTCAATAGCATGCTTCAAAGCTGAAATAAATGACGCTCTATTGTTCCGTATTCTAGTAAAATATATTATTGCACTGCCTTATAGCAATCTTCTGGGGTCCAAATCATAAAAAGTTGTAGAAAAACTTACAGACAGACATGCACGCTAGAGATTGGTTATTGGCCTTCATTGGGGTCTTCTTACCGTTTGTTCCAGTCGCTATCAAACGCGGTATTTGTTCTGCAGACTTCTGGATCAACATTGCTCTATGTTTCCTTGGCTTTTTGCCAGCTCTGATACATTGCTGGTATATCATATCTTGCTATCCGCACGATACACATACCAGATATGCTGGAGTCACGCTACCGGGCCGCGAACAGCAGAATTATGGCAGTGTTTGAACTATTTGAACTACGTTCTGATTCACCATAAGGTTGACATGAGTAGGAGATCTTAAATAACTATGTGTATGTGGGGGAATATTTATTTTGTTTAACAAGTGTAATAAATCTCACATATGAACAGTGCGACAATCTTCAGCAGTAACATAAGTCTTGAGTTCCAGCATGGATATATGAAAACCTTCTACACATGCAGTCCGAAACTAGGCCCGGCAGAATCTGAGATAAAAGGATTGGATACGAAGAATATGGATCTGTTGTATTTACCCAACTTGACCAATATGAAAGTATGTAATCAGCTGCTTTGATACTAACCATAGCTGTCGTTCGATCTGGTTCTTGATGGCCAGAGTCTGAATCCCCGAAGACACCCCGTGGCCTGCGAAATGATTGCACATTGTCTGCTCCAGGGCAGAATATGGCCGCAGCTAGGGTATCTGACATCCCTCAAGCAGGACAAGCTTCAAACCACTTCTTGCTCTATAGTACTTAAAGACGATTTGTTGAACCGGCAAATGTATCAAGACCTCAAAAATAATGCAAACGAAATCGCAAAGCTCAACAACACATTAATATACACCTTGGATGAAATTGTTTTTCATATTTACATCAATGACGATCGTCTCTGCCCATCGAATAGCGAATTCGTAAAGCTGTTAATGGAGGATCTCAATTATCTCATGGCTAGTAGTTACCTGCAACTGGAATCTGATTTCCCTCTGGTGTTTTGCTTTTATTCTCGTTCCATAATACAGCAATCATATGAGTTGATGTACTCTGTTCAAGAGT
The DNA here is from genome assembly GCF_019207285.1 of Ogataea haglerorum. NCBI lineage: Eukaryota > Fungi > Ascomycota > Pichiomycetes > Pichiales > Pichiaceae > Ogataea > Ogataea haglerorum. Next base: position 136,117 of record NW_025065160.1, read on the forward strand.
CACTTCAAAGGCAAACACAAGACCAATTATCCGGACGACGGGACTTGGTAATTGGGTTTTTGAAACAAGTTTCTGCAAAGAATATGAAATGGTTCTGGTCGAAGCACAAGTCCCATAGAAATCCAGACTCCATCAAAGTGTTCTTGATCGAGTTCTTCAATCACGAAGCCGCTCTGTGATGAGATCCTGGTTCATGCCTCTTTATAGTTGAATTTCAATCTCTCCAACTCCAAAATATCTTGACTTAAGCTTCCAACGTCTCTGACGAAGGAATATAAGGTTAGTGACGAAAGGAAAGGTACGAAAAAGAGCATATCGAGAAAACCGGTATAAAATCGAATGCTGATGAGGAATATTGTCGCCGAGATCGCCATAACTGCGATAAGTATTTGCATGTTAGTAAACCTCGTCATTAGCTCTCGAGGTCTGATAAATTCGACATGAATCAGTACCGAGAGCCCTAGAATGGTCACGCAAGTAAAACAGCTGACTATCGGATTTTCACGCCGATAATGTGGATGAGTGATGAGGATAAGATTAATTGCAGCAAAGCATGCCTGAGACAAATGCAGCACCTTGCCAAAACTATCGTCCAGTTTATTTCGAGGACGAGACTTGTTGAAGGGCACATTTTCCCTAAGGTTCTCAATTATGATGGACTGGTCTTTAGAGTCCAAGGGGGGGTCTTCGTCATCTATGGTGTATTTTAAATTGACGACTTTGCGTAATCGGGGCATATTTAGTGTGCGAAATTATAATACATTATGTTAGTCTCATCAATTTATATAGATATAGCTATGCTAGACATTTAAACGTCGGATTTCTCTTCCACTCTATGAGTCAAGGAAATGACAGGCTCCAGTTCGCCAGATTTGATTGCCCGCAATATGTTCCTCTCATCTGCTCTGGATTTCACGCTTTGAATTGAATGCACCAGATAGACTTCTTCGTCTTCCCTGATCTTCTCACCTTCGTGAACAATTGAAGGTTCTGACAAGTTGCTTTTTGGACCCTGGTACTTTCCCTTTGCATAACCCAAATAGTATAAAGTGGCAATTATCATACATCCTGGCGTTATGACAACCGTATAGTTCATTGTTGATGAGGAAACTGTAGGTTCGGCGGGGAACATCACCAAAACGATGATGAAAGCAATGAACGCACAAGTTATCCAGCCTATTATTGGTGAGATCACGTCACCCGTATAGAATTTTCCTGGCACGAACTTGTGTTTCCCTGTTGTGAGTCTCAGAAAGATCGGGGTACCCCATGAAAAGTAATTTCCCGCAATGTATAAAGAGAATAAGGCGTTGGCTGCGGTAGTTCCGATAAGACAAAGCAACCCCAGTAATAAGGCTAGGATTCCACCATAGAACACGGCTCTGATAGGGGTCGAGAGCCTTCTATTGACCACCTTAACGATAGGAGCAAAAGGAAGACCGTCGTCTCTGGCGAAAGCCCAAATTTGTCTGGAAATAGCAGTGAGAATGGATGCTCCCATTAGCCACTGACAGAAGGCAATCAGCGACATAAACGCGATGGCCCAATTCTTACCCATCGCATTGTATATAATCTGGGCGATTGGGCTCCCAAATTTGGAATCCAGAATAGCCGTCACGTCTGGACCCATACAGGCAGCAATGACGATACAGATGAAAAATCCAAGAACGAAGCACGCGGACACAGACCCTATGATTCCAATAGGGACACCGTGGGATGCATTCTTGGCCTCCTCAGACATATGGACACACGAATCGAACGCACCAATAGTCCAGACACTGGGCATAAATCCGTTCATCACAAAGTTAAATCCTGGAGTCCAACCACTTAGTTGTTCGTTATCCGCAAAAATAAAGGAGCCCTTATTGAATCCAACACCATTGACCTTGCAACCAATTGGCAAGGCAATGAAAAACAGAGCTATGAGTCCCAGGTTGCACACAATGGAAAAAGTCTGGAGTCTTGACACAAAGTTGGAGGCAAAGCATGTTATTCCAATGTTTGAAATCACGCAGGCCGCATAAACCCCATATGTTTTGGCGGAGGTGATATCAAAGTTTCCATCTTTCGAAATAGAAACGGCAGCGAGAACTTCGCCGGCGAAACCGTAGTCCACGGAACACAAGGCACCCACCAGGGCCACCGAGTTTGTGTTTCCAACCAAATATGAAAGGAACACCCTGATCTTCTTCGGAGCATAGAAATGTGTCCAGTAGAATAAGCCTCCTGACGTTGGCAAGCTGCTTCCAAGCTCTGCCATACTGATTGCAATCAGGAGAACGAATGTGGATGCGATTGCCCACCCCCAAACGAGAGTGATAGTGCCGCCAGTCAGACCTTGAGCTAAGACACTGGCAATGGATGGTAGCAAACCCATGATACTGAAGGCCACACCAAACACTTGTAAAGTGGAAAACTTACGCTTCAATTCCTGTTTGTACCCGATCTGTGCAAGCAGTTCATTATCAGAGCTCACAAGTTTTGCGTTGATGATGTCCGGGCGCTCAACATCCCGGTACTTGCTGAATGTCACAGCGATATCGTGCGAGTCTTGTTTCTCCATTTCAAGCTACACCTCCCCAAGCATTCGAAATAACAAGCTGATTATATACTTTGACGGGTCGCAAAAATGTTGCTACTGACGGCTTATCACGGCACGATCAACGTGGACCCCGAAAATCTTATCATACAGAAAAACTTGCAGCCACGAACGCGCCTATTAACCGCCGGTTCCTGAAAGAGCAAGTTGAATACTCGATCTTTGATCTTTTGCGCGTCCCCGAGGAGCCAGCACCGTCGAGATATCAGACTTTCTGCTTTAGGAGTCTTAAAAAACGGCATCATGCACGAGAACTATAATGCTGTGTATTTCGACAATAAAAATCCAAGATTATTGGCGAACGTCTGCACAGCTATCGTAGATAAGAAAATGTCAGCAATCCGTGCCGAATGGAATAAGTAGCTAAGCTGTTATACTTATACAAGTAACGAAAGTCCTTGTCAAGAAATAGCTTCTATAGTGTAGTGGTATCACCTCAGATTCTGATTCTGATAACCCCGGTTCGAACCCGGGTAGGAGCTAAGATTCTTATTTTTTTTTTAATTACTTTTCGAGTTCGCAAGAAAATTTTTGCCCGGTACCGCTCGCCCCACGATTATAGTAAGGTAAGGTAGTCTTGACTCATAAAAAAGTATCTTTTTTATTTCTAGCATGTCCTACAGATCAACTCGTTCCTCCGAGCAGCAAAGTGTATCTTTCGAGGAGGCCATCATCACCGGTCTGGCAACCGATGGGGGGCTTTTTATCCCGGCTGAGATTCCAAAACTCGATGATTCGTTCCTGAAAGAATGGTCAGAACTCTCTTTCCAAGAACTTGCGTTCAAGATCATGAGACTCTATATCAAAGAGTCCGAGATTTCAAATGATGACCTCAAGAGCCTGATTACCAAATCCTACTCAACCTTCAGATCCAAGGATGTTACGCCTCTGGTTCCTCTTGACTCGAACCAAAACTTATATCTTTTGGAGCTATTTCACGGACCGACCTACGCTTTCAAAGACGTTGCCCTACAATTCGTTGGTAACCTATTTGAGTTTTTCCTGACTAGGAAGAATGCCGCTAAGAAAGAAAACGAATCGAGAGACATAATCACCGTCGTGGGTGCTACTTCGGGTGACACTGGATCTGCCGCTATTTACGGTCTCAGAAACAAGAAAGACATTTCTGTGTTTATCTTGTACCCAACTGGAAGGGTTTCGCCGTTGCAGGAGCGCCAGATGACCACTGTTTTGGACGACAACATCCACACTCTCTCAGTTAACGGTACTTTCGACGACTGCCAGGACCTCGTGAAAAAAGTGTTTGGTGACAAAGAATTCAATGACAAGTACCACGTTGGTGCAGTGAACTCTATCAACTGGGCTAGAATATTGGCTCAGATGACTTACTACTTCTACGCATATTTCCAGCTTTCTAGGCAACTTCCTGAATCTGAAAAGTCGAGTTTCAAGGTGAAGTTTATAGTTCCAAGTGGGAATTTTGGTGACATTCTCGCCGGATTTTACGCTAAGGAGATGGGCCTTCCAGTCGAGGAGCTGGTTGTTGCTACGAACGAAAATGACATTCTCGATAGATTTTTGCACAGTGGGAAGTACGACAAAGCTCAAGTCAAAGAGACCTACTCTCCCGCAATGGACATTTGTGTCTCATCCAACTTTGAAAGATTTTTGTGGTATATGATCAAAAGAACCAGCGGTTCAAACAGTGACATGAAAACTGGTGAAATCCTCTCCCAATATATGAAGGACTTGGCATCAAATGGTGTTTTTCAGGTTTCTCCAGAGACTTTGAAATTGGCTCGGGGTAGCTTGGATTCTTCCAGAGTGTCGAATGAGGACACAGTGAAAACAATCAGGGAAATATACGCAAAGACTTCCAATGATTACATCCTTGATCCTCACACAGCTGTCGGAGTGGCTACTGCACTTAGAAAGATTGCCGACGATGGCAATGATTTGAATCAGAAGTACATTTCGCTCTCTACCGCACATCCAGCCAAGTTTTCTGAGGTTGTGAATCAGGCTTTGAGTGAATTCGAGGGTTATTCATTCGAAAAGGACGTGCTTCCGGACGAGTTGAAAAAGCTGTCCTCCATGCAAACCAAGATCACACAGGTAGACAAAATTGACCTCAAGGTTATCGAGTCTATCATTGTCAGCGAGCTCGAAAAGGAGGGCAAAAAATAGACGGCTCATGAACCGCCAACGGCTCGCCGTATTAATCATTAATTGCAGTGGTTGGTTATGTAGCCCTGAATTCATTTAAGCTCAGTATACACGAAAAAAAAAATCCTAGGATTCTTTCTGTTTTCGTATGTCTACCTCAAGGTTTCCAAGAGAAAAGCAAAGAAAGCTGGCTAAACAGGCAGCAATTGCTCATGGTCAAGGCCATGTTCAACATAGCATAATGGGAAATCAGGGATCCAAGCCCCAAGGGTCAGGGTCGCAAGGAGGTCAATTGTCCGCAAACATCAAACCTACAGATGTTGTTATCTCTAAGTCGATCGCATACATGTTTCCAGAGAAAGCAGAAATGTACAACAAACTCAGAACTAAGGAAAGGGAGCTGGACTTGATGATAAACAAAAAAATCATCGACCTTCAAGAGTATCAACAGTCTGTTACGAATGGCTTTGTGGAGGACTCAAATGATTACCAAATATTGAGGATTTTCATCTACAACATGTCTGAAAACCAACCATGGCAAGTGAAGGATCAACAAGTCGAATCTTTGCCTCCTCCATCCTGGACTTTGAGGATTGAAGGACGTTTGCTCAATGATACCGAGCCTTCAGACTCTCCAAAACGAAGAAAGTTTAGCTCTTTTCTTTCCGGAATCTCGGTGGAGCTCAAAGCAAAGGATGGTAATGACGAGGATTTGTCAATCGGGTCAGTTAATGGTGGTCCAGACGCAAGAGTAATCGAGTGGCACGATAACTTTGGTACTAACGAACTGGAAAGATCGAAACACCAATTTGACGGACTGGATATCAAAAGGTCTGGTTCATCGATTCCTCTATCCGAATTTCCGGAAAATGAATCTCAGGATCCTTCTGAAAAGGAGATTGTATGTGACATCGTCATTCAGCCAAAGATGTACCCAATCAAATTGCAGGTAGTGAAGGATGCTTTGGTAGAACTTGTTGGATCAAATGAGATCTCTCAGTCTGACTGCATTCACAAAATTTTTAACTACATTAAAATGAACAATCTGTTTGAAGTTCAGACTATCCAGGACAAACAGGGCACGAATCAACAACCTCAGCAAGTTGTTACCGTCAAAACCGATGATCTTCTATACCGTATATTTGGCATCAATTCGCTTACCCTGACGCAGATTATGGAAATTGTTTCAACAAAGCTTCTCAAACCAATCGAACCGATTAAGGTGCAATACAGTATCAACACCCTCAAAGAAACGACCCTGGGAGATTTGGTGATTGATCTCAAAGTGAATTCGAGATTTGTGGATCCATCTTACAAACCAGGTTCCCAGCAGCTTGCAGAGATGAGCGATATGATCAATCAAAGTGTACTAAACAAACAATTAATCAGCGATTTGAGTAAAGTGAACGAAAGCTTGAAGCTGAATTTCCAACTCCTCAATTATTCCAAGTTGAAGTACGACTTTTACAGGAAGCTGAGTAATAATCCGGTTGAGTTTTTGCAAGAAGTTTTGGAGAAGAACACCGAGTTTCTCAAAATTCTTTCCAGTGATTCATTCACCTTTGGCAATGATGGCATTCTAGATGAAGAACTTGTGAGGAAATCTGAGTTCTACACAGATGAGTTTTTGGCAGAGCACATCAATGTTCTATTTAACTCTGGCAGGATTTGAATATATGTATAATACGGTGTATTAATAGTTAGATGGCGTGAAGTCTTTCATTCACTTTGGCAAACCATTGTTGTTGGAATTGCGGACTAATGTGGTTTGCAAGGCTTTCAAACGTAGGAAAGTATTCTGCGGATTTGTTTGTGTACCAGCCATTCTCACAAACTTTTACAATGCAGTGCTCGTCTTCTAAAGTCGTTATTAAAATCTGGAGCTCATTCTTGTCTAGTTCTATCTTATTGAAAAATGAGCTTTCGCTATATTCTCGAGCTACCTGCTGAAGCTCATAGAACTGATCCATGAAATTTAAACTTATTTTTTTTTACTGGTCAACATTATGTCTTCTAAACAAGTCAGCTTTGGAGACTTGCCGATTGAATCTTCTGATGATGAGCATCAATCACAAGATGAAGAGAAGAGTGAAGAAATGACAATTCTGGAAGAGTACAAGCTTTGGCGAAAGAATTGTCGATACATGTACGATTTCATCAGCGAAACGGCGTTGACATGGCCCTCGTTATCCATACAGTGGATACCGGGCGGAACGTTCGAGACAAAAACGAAGGATACAAAGATTTCTAAAACCAGAAACCTTCTCTTGACGACTCATACCTCCGGGGAAGATGTCAACTACTTGAAAATAGCGTCAACTCAGATACCTGCTTCAGTTTGGGAAAATGGACCCGAAATCACTGCTGAGGAGCTGCAGCAAATCAATTCGAGACTCAGGATCTCGAAGAAACTGGACCAGGAATCCGAAATCAATAGAGTGCGCGCTATGCCGCAAAATTCTAGAGTCATTTCCACGATCAATGGTAAGGGGGATGTTTTCGTGTATCATTTGGACGCTAAAATGAACCAAGAAAACAGAAACAGGCTTATACACCATACTGACAATGGCTATGGGTTGAGCTGGAACCCAAATGTGGAGGGAGAGCTGGCTACATGTTCTGACGACCAGACCGTGGCCGTGTGGGACATCGTCCGCTCGGAAACAGAGATCACGCCTACCAGTGTGTTCAGTAATCATACAAGCATTGTTAATGATGTAAGGTGGCACAACTTTAGCGGCAACTCGCTGGGTTCTGTGTCAGAGGACAAACATTTCATTTACCAAGACACAAGGACGAAAGGACCAGCCATTGATACCATTTTGAGCACCAAAACCAGCTTCAATACTCTCTGCTTCTCTAGATTCTCGAAATACCTATTTTCCGCTGGGGGTGAAGATGGAAACGTGTACCTGTATGACTTGAGAGACGTTTCCAAGCCGCTTCATATAATGATGGGACACACAAAATCTATCACGAACCTCGAATGGGATCCATTCCACGAAAATATAGTTGGATCCTCCTCTTCCGATCGCCGCATAATTTTGTGGGATATCAATAAGATTGGCAAAGAGCAGTTGCAAGATGAAATGGAAGACGGTGTTCCTGAGCTACTTATGATGCATGGTGGACATACGGGTGGCATCAACGACTTTCAGTTTAGCGAGGAGATTCCGTGGACCGTGGCAAGTTGCGCAGACGACAATATCGTCCATCTTTGGAAAGTGAATAAGAAAGTCGTTGAGGAAGAACCTTCAGAAGTTGATTTGGCTGAACTCGAGTGATACACATAGTGAGCACATAGTAAATTACCCGGCGTTCGTATTTTTCCACAAATTTTCAAGCTAGTGAATTTTCGTGATAGCTAGGACTTTCGACTATGCTTCGAATGCTTCGTTTGAACCCAGCTCCAATGATCTCGAGGTCATTTGCAGTGAGGATGATCTCTCTGTCGAAGGGTATGTTACTGAGTCATTTCATTTTTGTTTTAAGTCTAACTTCCAGTTGTCGCCAAACAACCAATGACTGTCTACGAGCCTTTGCCGAAACTCAGAGGCGGTCAACCTCTTATGGACTACATTAAAGAAGCTCAATACAAGAAACTGGATCCTTCTGGAGAGAAAAGAAAATTGATCGATCGTTCGAATCCTGAAAGGTTAAGAGCAGGTGACATAGTGAGTGTCTTTTACAAGAACCAAAAGCCAGTCAATGGTACAATCATCATGGTGAAGAGAAGTGGCGTCGCCTCTTCAATTTTACTTAGAAACAAAATCACAGGCTTGGGTGTCGAAGTGAATGTGCCTATTTTCAATCCGAACGTGATGAGAATAGATATCTTGCGCAGGCCTGCAAGCTACAGATCGAGAAACAGACATTACTACATCCGTAACAGCAGGCTTGATGTTAAGGAGATTAAAATGTAGTATATTGTATATAGCTTAAGCGCATTTAGGTACACATTTACAGTACAACAAATGATACGTCGCAACTGGAAAAATAATTCGTAGCGGCGAGGTTTTGCGGAAAAAGTTGGACATCGATAACATTTTAATTTCATTATCCTTTATCCATTATGCTTTCTTTGGCAATACTTGGACTTGTTGGAACCTGTTTTGCAGAAGGGGAATCCAAGAGCTTTTCTGAATACAGCTGGCCTGAATTGGCTGACATGAGCTTACTTGATAGACTCAAGCTTTATCCTTGGAAATTGGAGATGGTTTCCGTTGGCTTCATTGCAGCTTATGTGTTGACTTTCTTCATCGGCTCGAAGTACAACGAGAAGCTGGTGAACAACTTTTTGAATGCCAATTTAGATCTCCTGAAAGAACAGTTCTCCCAAGTTGGTGTTACTAGATCCAAATTGTTGGCCAAAGATGATTCTGAACATTATGCATTCTATGCCACTGGAAGACTCAACATCGAGTCATTGACTGCTAAGTTCAAGCTTCAACCAAGACAAAACGTCTTTATATGGTTTTTGGAGCTAGTTTTCGACTTTTTCGCTGGAGCTGTGGCCCCTTTGCAAGATGTTGTCGACCTGACTTTTCAGATTGATAGTCAAGCAGGCTCTAATTATGATGACTTTATCTGGGCCATTGTCTCAAAGGATAACATGAACCAGCTTAGAAAAGATAACTATTTCCTTTCTTTGACCAAAACCTCCGAGTCTAACAAGTTACCTGTCGAGTTTGTTTTTATGAATGAAGTGCCAGAAATGAATGAGGTCTTGCACCACAAGAAGTTCAATGCCGTTCTGGAGAAGTGCAAATCATTTTTAAAGTTTGTGGCCGTAACTGATCAGAGCAGTGAAAAGCCCGAAACTGTGAGCGATACTACTCCAAGCAAGAAAATAGTGGTTCAACTTAGAATTCCTAAATCTTCTGCAGAACTGGAGGCTGCTCACGAGCTTCTAAAATTTTTGTTGAATGACTACATTGACTACGTTGTGAGCAAGGCCTCATTTAGAGCTGAGCTTACACGTAGATGCAAGAAGACCAGAGAAGCAGAAGTCTCGAAATTGAGGAAATTAGAGGAGGATTTGAAAAAGGAGCAATTGGCAGCAAAAAAGCTAGAGGACCAGAAGAAACAAAAAGCTGGCTCGAATGCGGATGAACAACGTAAGCATGAAAAGAAGCAATTGGAAAGAAAACAAAGAAGACAGATGGGCAAGCAAAAGATAAGACAGTGATCAATGTAGTTAAAAAAATAAAAATGTGTATTTTTAATTTTCGTTGAATGTTACATTTTCTTTCCTGTCAATTTATATACGCGCCCTGTGGGGGAGTTGAAACATTCTACAATTCCTCGTCCGGTCATTAAACTTAAGCTCCAGATCATGTTCAACCCGTTGTGCTTGACGAAGTTGCTCTGATTCGCCTCGTATTTCATTCTCAAATCGTCTTCCAGTATCTGTTCAAATTTCGTCGTCTTTATTATCTTATAGATGGCCATATTGGATCCCTTCACTAGTCTCCAAAAAGGTCCAAGGTTTGGAAGAGTCAAGGTAAACCAATCGTTAATAGGCGAAAAAGTTAAAAAGCCGGAATCTATCAAAATTCTTGGGTTGAGGCCACTTCTCGAAAGTAGCGGAGCAGGAATTGCCACAACATTAGGATAATCTTGTAGTAGGCTCATGAAACGCGAGCTAATTTGATCTGACTTTGTATGTTGCTCGATTAATCTTCTCAAATCCTCAGTAAGAATAATATAGCGGATGTTTTCTTGAGGATGCGAAATGAGTTTTAAACGCCCCATAATGGCTAACTTTTCCACACGAGAGTCAACGAATGTTTCAAGATTCGGTAGTATTGCATATAACTGATTGAGGGCAACAACATTAGGGTAAGATGATCTAAGGGCGGACAGTTTTGCCTTCGTCCTTGAGGATAGCTTTGCCTTCGAAAGGAAGTCAAACTTGATCTTCATCACAAACTCTATACAACGCATGAGGATCTCCAAGTTTTTGTCGTCATCGTAGTCTTCCAGATTTGATTCGAAGTAGAGGTCATCCAGGCTTAAAGATTCAAATCCTGGAATGGGACTGAATATATTCACCGAATAATCAAGAATGCGATATTGTTCTCCGATACGGACATTTTGAGTTTGTTTTCTGTGTGGGTTGGATGTCCTACTTGTCTGTGTTTGTGACTCTAGCTTCTTAGTTGGAGAACCGATAGCCATAAAAAGAGCTATCGAATAAATTTTCCTTTTCCCGTTTTCGAGGTACTATGATTTTATATATTTCGATCTATTTATTTACAATATAACTTTAGTTGACGTTTACACCAATCGTGAATCTGTGCACAGGATTTTCGCCGTCACGCAAGTCGGTTAACTGTGCGGAGTAGATTCCATCCTCGTGAATGTAATCTATATGATTTTCTTCCTGATCCAAAATATCTAACTTCAAGTTAGAGTCTGCAAAAAAAGCGTTCACCTGGTCTGGATCCTCATCTTGTTTCAAACCTTGTGCAACCATTCTATTCAGGGTCATAAGCACTCTGCTTCCCGAGATTGGGTTCCGTAATTTGTTATTAGACTTCTCGGCTCTGAATAAGACGCGAAGAGGTAATTTCGCAATGATTGCATCTCTCTCAGAGCCTAGTAATTGATTCAAATCAAAAGATATTAAATCATCCAAAGTCAACATTTGCGGTTCGTCGTTTTCCTGCTCCAGGCCAGTGGACGCCAGGTCCAATTCCTTCGGCTCAACCACAGGAATTTTAGGTTTAGAGTTAGGCAAGTGCATGTACACTGCTCCGTTTTTCGGATGAAGTCGATTTATCATAACACTTGGTTTCACTTGCACTATTTGTCCTTTGACCCCGATGGTCGGAAAGTCTCTTAACAGCTGGACTGGTATCCGTTTTCTTTTACTAACGGCTGAATATCTGACACCGAAACGGGTGATGCGAGCTTGGATTGCACGAGTGACAAACATGTCCGGATTGCACTAAGTGGAAAAATTTTAAAAAAAACTACAGTATTAAGTCGCGACATATTTTGCAATAGATATATTACGACAGTTCAAAACCGAGGCTTCCGTCTTCTTCCCGTAAATTTCGAGTCTTGCGCCACCGTTTTCCCTCGTCTTTTCATCAGCTCTTTCTTCCTGTGGATATATTCTTTCTTTGTCTCCATGGCTCTCATCATCTTCTTGCTCATTTTCTTTTCTTTCTTTGGTGTGGTAGACTCGACTTCCATATTGCCCAAATTTAATGGGCGATCGCTGTGTCCAGCCTGTAAAACCAAGTAATGCTTTTTGTTTTTCTTGGACTCTGGATCATCCACCACAACTCCACACTGAAATCCAGCCACTTTTGCTGCACTTGTGATTTGTATAATTTGATCTTCGTTTGCCGGATAAAATTGACCAACAAACTTCCCTCCTCGTTTCAAAGCTGCATATAATGTGTTGAAAAAGCGAGCCAATCGCATTTTTGGCTCACTCGCTGTGCTATCAGCATTACAAAGCCACTGTATAGCAGAGATGGATATGGCCGCGTCAAACGTACCTGCTCTGAATGGAACTCCACAGCCCATATCACTTAAAAAAAGATCCCCTTCAACTTCTCTGTCAAGTGCAGTCGCGAGCATGCTTGGAGCAATATCCATTCCAACCCATATCTGGTTCTCCTCAGTTAGAATCTCACCCGAGAGACCAGACCCACATCCCACATCTAGTATAAAATGTGTTCTTTCAGGATCAAGGTTTAATAATTCCAGAGATCTCAGCGTCATTTGAGCCTGAATATGCTGCACTCTTGTAGATTCGGTATATTTCCGTGATTCACGATCATTATAGAAAATTTCAGGTGGAGCAATCTGCTCAGGACGAGACATTATGAATACCTTCTGTTGATCTCGTGAATTATATAGAATTTTGACAAATTTTTTTTAACTTTATCGTTTGCGCCCCTGAGCCGCAAATATTATTGCTGGGCTGTGTATCTATCACATGAGACAGGTTCAAATAGGTTCTTACGAGTAACAAAACACATAAGGAGTTTATTACAGAGTTAACTAGGATTCAGTTATTCAATCCAAGAAGTGATTGTTTTGTACTCTCAGCTTGCCAATTACTCAACCACTGATTCGCCCCAATGCAGCCTGAAGAGATCAGACCTGCCGAGCTAAAAAGACCGGAATCGGCGGAATCCAGCGTGAATGCTCGGCTCAAGATTATAGACAAAAACTCGGGAAAAGAGCGGCACTCGATCTTGGAGGATGATGAGTATGAGGGGGACAGTGCCAATGAGATGAAGCCGCCCGTTCCAAAACCTTCCCCAGCAGCCGTCACTCGGGCCTTACCGGACAGAGCCTTTAGATTTCGAAGCGATGGATCCTTTAGGTCAAAGTGGGATGACCTCACTTTCAAACCAAGACAGTCAATATTCGATCAAGAAGTGAAGTTTGGCGCCAAGTTCTACGGTTTCTTTGTTGCCTTCTGGTTTTGTGTCTTTTTTGGTGGGTTCAACGTTGTATTCAACTACCATGTCAAATTTGGATTTCATGCCAACTCCCGGATCATTAATATTATGTCGGATAACCTCTTGGGTGTTGCCTTGGTGGATTTGCTGATGTACTTAATGATGTACATTCCTGTTTTCATTCAGATGCTAGTGAAATGGAACAAAATCAATTGGAATAGAGTCGGTTGGGTGATACAATCAATATATGAGGTCTTCTATCTGATATTCTTTTTGTTCCTGGCAGAGTTCCTCAAGTTTCCATGGATTGCCAAGATCTTCTTACTGTTGCATTCACTGGTGCAGCTGATGAAGATACATTCGTATGCATTCTTCAATGGCTATCTTTGGCTAATCAAAGATGAACTAAAATACTCTGAAGGATACCTGAAGAAGCATGAAGGTGACCTGGCTGATGAAACTAGGATTCCCTTGAGTAAATCCGTGGAGTTTTGCAAGTTTGAACTAAAAGTTCAGTCTTCCGAACAACCATTCCCAAGCAACATATCGCTCAGAAATTTCTTTTTATACACCATGTATCCTACACTGGTGTATCAAATCGATTACCCCAGAACTGAAAGGATAAGGAAAAGATATCTTTTCACCAAAATTGCGGGTATTTTTGGTGTGATTTTCTTGATGATCACTATTTCTGAGACATACTTGTACCCGATGGTGGTCAAATGCCTGGAACTCAGAGAAACACAGTCAGTTTATTACAGAATGAAAATGTACCCAATGATTATCATTGAGTTCATACCGCCCTTCCTTGCCGTCTATCTACTAGTGTTTTATCTCATTTGGGAGCTTATTTTGAATGCTATTGCAGAATTGTCTTATTTTGCTGATAGAGAATTTTATGGCTACTGGTGGAACTCGGTCGATTGGAACGCATATGCTCGGGATTGGAATGTCGTTGTCCACAAGTTTCTTCTCAGGCATGTGTATCATTCTTCTATCAGCGCTCTTCAATTGAACAAAACGAAAGCGACAATTTTTACATTTTTGCTCAGCTCGGTTGTCCATGAACTAGCAATGTTTGTTATATTCAAGCGTCTAAGAGGCTATTTGCTCGTGTTGCAGATGAGTCAGCTACCTTTGGTGCAACTAAGCAAGACTAAATTGATGAGGGATAGAAAGGTTCTAGGAAATTGCATATTCTGGTTTGGTATCGTTCTGGGCCCAAGTCTTATGTGCACGATGTACTTGGTGTTCTAGCCGTATCTTTATTTACACTTGCTATCTATATATAGTCTCAAATGGCCTTGTGTCATTGAAACAGCTTCTGAAAACTTCATCCACAACTTCTTCCGCATGTTGTTTGTCTTTGCACTTGGGATGATTAATAACACTCAATATTGCTTTTCTTTTAACACACGCTTGATGTCCTTTTGCGTACCTCATGAACCCTAGTCTTCTTTTGAATTCTGTGACAATAGCACACTCTCCACTTAGTGACGCTGCACGAATCTCGGTGCAAGCATGATGTCTGATATCTCCCCAGTCCACTTTGAATCTAGTATTATCATACCAGTGGACAAGCTCATGAGACAAAGTGTCGTTAAGAACCCATCTGTTATCGATGTAGTTGGCACAAAGTTGGACTCCCAATCCGGGATTGAAACCACCATATCTTGGAACTGTACAGATTTCACAGCTAATTTTAGCTGGATCCACGTAACCCCCCGCTCGACGGATCTGATCAATCATGAAAGTGACAGTTGGAGAATACTGAAGCATGAACTCCTTGTATTCATTACATTTAGCACACTGATCCGATTCCATTTTTATCTTTCGGTCCTCTTCATATGCAACTTTCTCTTGATCTGTGAGATTTATGCCAGTCTTGTACTTAAGTGTTCGTATCCACCAATCAAAACCAGAGGATGCATCCGAAGCATTTATCATTTTGGTCGGCTCTTTACTCATGACGAACAGTCAAAAAAAAGTACCAAAAATTAAATTTATTTGAACTATATCATGTCGAACATATGGATTGCAGCCTCAGATAATAAATTAGACAAGGTTAGGGAGTACATCGAGTCAGGAAGTTATACTGCAAACTCAAAAGATCCCAATGGCTATACACCCATGCATGCTGCCGCAAGTTATGGTAATTTAGATTTACTGAAATATCTTGTTTCGCAAGGCGGAGACATTAATATTCAAGATTCTGACGGCGATACTCCCTTGCATCACGTAGAAACTCTGGAAGCAGCCAAATTCTTGGTTGAGGAGCTTAAAGCTGATTTTAAAATTAAGAACAAGGATGGTTTGACTCCAGCTAAATATCAAGAGGAAGAGGATGAGTATCCCGAACTTATTGAATATCTGTCGTCTTTGGAAAAGTTAGGCACCTTGCCTGCCATGAAAACCGGTATTGAAGTATCACACAACAGTCCGGAACTTCCAAGCGGTGAACGAGTGAAAATGTACTTGTCTAAGGATTACGAGGAAAATCTCAGTGACGAGCTGATTCAAAGACGGAAACAGATCGAGAGTATTATGAATGATGACCTGAGTGAGGAACAGAAAGAGGAGAAACTGAGGAGTATAATTTTAGGAGTGGTATCAGATAATGTTCATCAATTAAAAGAGTCAGACGCCCCAGAGTCCAAAAGACAGAGGTAAAATCACATTATATATTATTGAATCAATAGTCGCCAGATTCTTCATCGAGCCCCTCGTCGTCTTCAATCCGCTCGATCAACAGTGAACCATTCGGCCACAGTTCCCTAACATCTTTCAAAAGTTTGTGTGGGTCGGCCTGAAATTTGATGCGAGGCATTGGCGATATAAGTTCGAATCTGAACTCATGTTCATAATTATCCAAACTCACATTTTCCACCTCCAATTGATCTAAGACATTTTCCTCTGGAACAGAAAGTTCCTGGGATTGGACGCGCAAGAAGTTTTTGCACTCGACAAACACAAAGATATCATACAACGTTTGATCTTTGTAGAATTTTTTAACTGTGCGCTGGCCCTCGTGATTTCTTAACTGTATCGTGGTATAATCGCCCTTCTTCCAACCGTTTTCATCTATCTGGGATAATGATTGTACATGGTTTGCGAGGAAAGCCAGTTCCTGCTTTTGTTTTATTTTTGATGCTTCTTCTTCTTGTTTCAATTTTTCTAGCTTCCTCTGCTGCTCCTCTTCTTTTTGTTTCTTCTCCTCCTGCTTGATCTTATCATTCAATAAGGACTGCTCATATGCCTCATCCTGTTGCTTTCTTAGTAGTCGAGCAAGTTCCGCCTCCTGTCTGTCGTATCTTTGTGTGATTAGTTGGGGCTCATATTTATCTATGATCTTTTGCAGACGCTTGACGAGCTTCTTCGCGTATTCTTTGGTGCAGGTTTCAAAATTATGGTACCTAGTAACGATTGACATCAATGGGAACGTCGTACCAGTTGCAGAAACGTTGGCGATCAAATTAATATATGGAACAGAATGAACTTGGTATGTTTGACCCACTTCGAAAGGCTCAGGATAATTCACATCTCCAACATACAGAATTATATCGTTTTCTGTAACAAAGTTTATAAAGCTGTCGTGATTGAGATACGTTTTCACGAACTTAGTGCTGATATCCTTTTCTGAATTGATCAGGATGCACATCAACCACTTGAGTTCAGTTTTGGATTTCTCAAATGCCTCGTTGAAGCTTCCTTCAAATATTGGAAGATCGCTAGTTTCACCCAATGTATCGTTGACAAGAGTCTTGATGTTGTAGCTCGAGAGGGCTTCCTTCGATGTATGAGCAGGCTTTGAAGGAAAATCTGTGGGGCTTTCTCTTAGTCCCAGAATCCTGAATAAATTAGGAAAAACAGGACCCAATAACTTGTTCAATCCATACCCCACGAGCCAAAATAGTTTCGGGAACAACATGAGAATGAAGATCACAGGTGGGAGTAATGCGTATGTGGGTCTTTTTCGTTCTTGATTATTTGTATTAATTCCTAATTGCAGCTTCCAGCGGTTATGAATTGGGACTGCTTTGGGTAACTTAGGAATAAGATCAAGAAATGGATCATCAAAAGCAAGAGCTCGAGGAGCAGTTGAATTTCCTGCAGATGTGTTTATCGAGGAGGAACCAGCCTCCATGTTAGCGAAGGATCTGACAAACGGAGAGTCCAACTCATTTGAAATTGGATATGTCGGTCTCTCATCTGTTAGAGTCGGGAAGTCGTTATCGAAATAACGAGCAACTGCAATTTCGAGATCCCAATTGCATACAGTCAGGAGCCTCAGGACTTTCTCCTGCTCATCGCTCTCGTTATAAGAAGTAAACTCTCTAAAATTTTGCAGCTTGTTTTGCTGTTCCGGTGTCAATTGGTCCATACTGGCACGATGGAGATTTAAGAAACTGGTGTTTCTCGATTGATTTCAGGACTCGGTTGATTTTGCCACTAAATATAATTTCCAGACGAATCCAAGATTGACGCGTCGATAGTCCCTATTTGTTTATATTCTTGTGTATCTTGTTGATGGCTAGACTATGATCAAGGTCAGCAAAAGAACGGCCCTGTCTCCAGTGAAATTAAATGCTGCCTTGAGGCAGGAAAAAAGGGGAATAGAAGGACCACACGAAGACTCTATAAAAGTGGTAGTGAGAGTGAGACCTTTACTTAAGCGAGAAATTGAAAGATCTCCTGAATGCCTTGTTGATATTGATAATGACCAATCAATAGTTCTGTCGCCAGGAGTTAATTCCCTTCAAGCGAGAAAATACAGAGAAGCCCAAAAGTTTACGTTCAGCAAGTGTTTGTGGTCATATGACAAGAGAACAAGTGTCCCTTATGCAGATCAAAATACTGTGTTCGCGGAAGTGGGTTCAGAATTGCTTGATAACACACTAGATGGCTTCAATAGCTGCGTTATAGCGTATGGTCAAACAGGATCGGGTAAAACATATACAATGATGGGAACAGATGACGAAGATGGTTTGATCCCCATGGTTTGCAGACAGCTTTTTACGAGACTGGATCAGCAAGTTCACACTAAGGTCCAAGTGAAGATCTCCTTCATTGAAATTTATCAAGAGAATGTGTACGACCTACTTGGAAATGGTAGCAAGCTACGAGTGCGGGAAAATAGTGAAAGAATTCCATTTATTGAGAATCTAAATGAATACAATGTGAGTGATTCCCGGGAAATCATGAAGCTTCTTAACGAAGGTTTCGAGAAAAGAACCACAGCAGAGACCCACCTAAACAAGCAGTCATCTAGATCTCACTCAATTCTTACCGTAACAGTGGTCCAAGAAAAGTTTGATCCTGCTACCGGATCCTTAGTGAAACTCAAATCCAATCTCAAACTAGTTGATCTTGCGGGGTCAGAGAAATTTGTTGCCAGTGACGGCTTAGATAAAACCAGGCAACAGGAAGGAAGTAGAATTAACAAGTCACTGGTTACTCTCGGCAGGGTTTTAACAATACTCTCACAGAGGCCAACTAAGAAAACGGTTATACCTTACAGAGACTCCATATTGACATGGCTCTTGAAGGAGAATATTGGCGGAAATTCAAAAACGATTATGATAGCATGCGTTTCGCCTACAGATTTCGATGAGACGCTTAGTACGTTGAGGTTTGCGACCATCACATCCAGGATCGAGAACCAAGTGCAGGTAAACAAAGAGTCACGATCCAATATGGATGAGATGGTGAAACAGTTTCAGCTCGAAAAAGCAAAGTTACTAGAGTGTATATCAGAGCTCAAGCAGATGGATAGCAGAAGTGATGAACTGAGAAAGTTGGAGAACTATGTGGAGTGGCAGAACAACTATATAGATACTTTGACCTTTACGAACAGCGTTACTCAAAGGCAACTCTCATCCAGTCTCAGAGCAGCTCAGAAGAGGAATGAATTACTAATGTCATCGCTAATGTTAACATTGAAGGGGTCAGAGACGGGCCCCAACGAAGCGACAGACGAGCTAAGCAAATTAATCGACAAACTGCACAGATTAGACATTAGATCTCCATTACGAGATATTGAGAAAGACCTACAGAGCGATTTGGTGATGACATACAGCGCAAACGTCATTGATGACATGATGTAACAACAATATTAATATACAGTCTATAGGAGTGGTTGTCTAGTTTTCTTGCAATATCTATCTGACCAGCAGAAAGAATTGTCTAGGGCACATTTGGAATTTGACCGATTGTATCCAGATGCATTTACAAAGAGATAATACAGATTGTTACAATTGATACTTTTTTGTCTCTTGCTAGTCCGCCTGGGGTCTGTGGAGGGGAAAAAAAAAAACTAATTGACCAAAATGAAAAACTAACCAATCATTATGAATTTCGTGTTCAATACCGCGCTGGAGATCTCTCTCTGGCATATTCTCTCTCACCTTGCTCTGGGTATGGAGCTCCCTCTTCTCTGGATCTGTATTCTCCTCTTGGTGCAGGTGGTCCATCTCTGTAACCTCTGTCATAATCGCGGTAGCCACCACGTGGCTCCCTGTAACCCCCGCGAGGCGGGTATCCGCCACGGCCACCTCTATAGCCGCCAGGACCAGCAGGGCCAGGTGGTCCACCCACTGGTGGAGGACCGTAGTCCCTATAAGAGGGTCCTCTAGGAGCACCATAGCCTCCCACAGGTCCATCTGGTGGAGGTCCGTACCCACCTCTTGGGGGATATCCACCATAGTCGCCTCTTGGAGGGCCTCTGTACGGAGGGTAGTCTCTTGGACCGCCAAAGCCACCTCTTCCTCTTGGAGGATATCCGCCTCTTCCTCCCCTGTAGAATCCTCTTCCACCTCTGTAACCGCCTCTTCTTGCTCCTATCGTTCTAGATGCTGAAGCGATGTATGGACTAGTGTCCTCCTCAGCCACCAATTGAGTATCTCTGTAACTGACACCGTTCAACTGGCTGATCGCAGATTCGAGATCTTCTCTGGAAGCAAATTCTAGATGGCAGATGGTAGGATCTTCTGGAGGGATTCTGACAAAGGTTGGAGTCAAACGGACTTCTTCTCTGATGAAATCTTTGAAATCTTGCCAAGCAGTGGTTGGAGGGAGATTCGAGACTTTGACTCTATTTTCGCCCTTTTTAGCATATTCCGGCTTCTTCTTGGCATATTCAATTTGAAGAGGTTCGCCAGCAAACGGTTTTTCCAAAAATTCACTGAAGGCCTTCTCAGCAGTTTCTGGGTTTGGGTACTCGACGAAGGCATAACCCGGCATCAACCTAAGCTCTTTTAACGGTCCCACCTGCGAAAAGTATTCCTCAACCTCCTCATGAGTCACGTGTGGACCAATAGGCCTCACAAACAACTGAACATCTGAATATTCCGTGGACATAGTCTCTATCAAAGTTAGTAAACACGAAACGGATTAATATTTTGCTAACAAGTCTCGCCTTCCGAAAAAAAAAAACTTGAAAAGGAATCCAAAAAGCAGGGTAACCCTGCAGTTAAACGATGGTAGTTCAGTACACCAAGGTACACAAGTACGGCCACCAATCTCCTCGCCAGCTTTTGAAACACTACCGAGTGGCTGTTCCATCTTCCCAAATAACACAAAATACCCCAATTGTATACATCCATGGAGGTGCATGGGTTGGAGAGTCTCACACTTATAATGAGTTTGGACCACTGATTGATAAGCTGGATTTGCAATTGAATAATGGTCCTTACACAACTGAAAGACACATTGCTGAGATCCAATTTTTTGGTCTCGACTATAGAGTGTCACCAGAAGTTGTTCATCCTCACCATATCCTAGACGTTTTACACGCCTTGAGCTTTATTTATGAGCTGGGTGTCCACAAAGTGTCTCTCATAGGCCATTCGGCCGGATCGACTATGTGTACCCAGATATTGGAGTACGCAACTTTTTTGAGCTTTTACGGCGTTGAGTTCACTTTACCAGTTCCTGAGATCGAATCTATTGTGTTTCTGGACGGCATTTTTGACATCCCCAAGATGCTGGAGGAATACCCAAGCTACCTACATGAGTTTGTGGAAATTGCTTTCAGATCGGAGCAAGACTGGTCGAAAAAGTGCAATATGGTGCACTATAGGATGACAAACGATCTAAAAAGGGAGATTAGGGAGAAGTTTAATTCCTTGAGAAAAACAATTATAGCCCACAGCACGAAGGATGAACTGCTCAGCACCAGACAGCCCACAGAATTTTGTAAGTGGCTTGATCAATTGCCGTATACATACTACAAGTACATCGTTCAGGATATGGGAACACACAATGAAACATACGAAAGCGACGGTCTCGTCTCAATTATCATACAACATTTATTGCACTGATTTTAATATACTAATTTTTTCTTGGCTTCGACCAGTCCACTTTCATGATCAAGTTCATGAAACCTCTACCGTTGAGACCTTCCAAAGCTCTTTGAGCGTCATTAACATTCTCAAATTCCACGAACGCTATGCCCTTCGATCTTCTTGTTTCTCTGTCCCTGAGCACAGTAGCTCTCTTAATGATACCGTATCTCTCAAACACCTCACGCAACATCATCTCATCGACTTGCTCGTTCAAACTGGTAACTCTTAGTGTTGTCGAATCGTCACGCTCCTTGCGTTCAATCTCTGGGGCGGCACCGCCGGCCCTCTTCCTGAGATGAGGAGGCACATACCGCACTGGACCAGAACCCGCGACAGCTGCCATGGATGGCTCCGGAGTGGCGGTGGCGGAGGCCTGTGGAGTACTTGTCGTAGCATCGGCAGCTCCAAGCGTATCCTTGTAGGGACATTTAGATGTGAAATGGTCACCTTGACAGGTTCTACAGGTGATGGTTTGTGGCTTACTTTTGGCCATCTCTTTCTTTCTGTTCTCGGCCTCTTTCTGTGCATCTTCCTTCCACGATGTTCCCAAAATCAGTTGAACTTCTTCTCCGAATTGCGTGGTTTTATCGTCCGGCCCCACAGTAGGATTGTCTTTCTCGTCTCCATACTTGGCCCATTTTCTTCTAGCAGCAATAGCTGGGTCCACCGTTTCCTTGACAGTGACCAGCTTCACTTTTTGTGTTACTTTCACTTTTTTGCCTTGATCGTTGATTTTGTAAGAGATGATGGTCTTTGTTCCATCATTATTTTCAATCACTTGAGTTGCTGGTAAATCATTCTCTGCATCGGCCCAAGAGGAAGGCGTCTCTATCGCTGCTTGAGACATTCTTATTGATTTTTTTAATCATTGAAAAAAAATTCTGCGTAGGCTTGTAGTGCCATCGTAAAATTCGACGCGTCGATGGAGGCGGCTATTTACCTTGCCAAGCGTCGTTTTAGCATCTAGTGCTAAATATAACGGTTTCATACAAAGACCGTAACCTTTTTTTATCAATTTCTATTGATTAACAGTTTGACTACTTAGAAGAGGCTCCGACATTGGAATTCAAAGCTCAAACCACAACAATCTACTATTTGGTCTATTCAAAACCATCACCGAATTGGAAAGCGATTAATTGCGAAGGCTTATAAAAAAATAAAAGACTGTGCGACCAGGACAAGGCGAAGGCGCTTTGAGAAAGATCATGAGTCCAAATGTGCTTCATAATATACCAGCCATCGCAAGTGAGGCCTCAAGTGCTACTCTTCATTTTGATCCCGGGATAGAACTGGGCCTTCGGGGAGAAAAGCCATTGATCTCTGGCGCCAGTACTCCCTCAAAAAAGCCAACTCCGTCTCCTCATAATGGCAGTAAGCAGGTCGTGGATCAAGGGATGAAACAACTGGCCAGGGAGCTCAAATATCGGGAGTTTTTCAAGCGCAGCCCCAAAAGCCCCAATAAAGGCTTCTCTAAGTTTTTTCTTTCGCAGGAGTTAAGTCCTTATGATAAAACTTCGGATGATTCAAGCATAGCCGACGATACGTCTGCTAGCATAGACGAAGATACTGAACAACACTACAAGGAAAAACCAAGAAGACATGGTCTGGCCTCTTCTTATGCTCGCAAGACGACACATGAGCATGCAAATTTTATTCTTACTTTTAGCAAAGATGGGAAATACATGGCATCCGGAGGTGATGATGGTGTCGTACGAGTGTGGAAGGTTATAACCTCAAGTTTTGATCGGGAAATACCTGAAATCGCTCGAAACAAGAGCTTTAATGGTCACCATTTAAATCTACCCTTTGAAGAGTCAGATTCCATTTCAATAGGCGGTTGCTCTACGATCAACGATTCAGTAGAGTCGTTGGGAAACACGGAGAATGGTTCCAATAGGTGCAACCCATGTCCTGGGAAAAAATCAAAGAAGGACAAACAAGGTGGTAGCACTCCGTTTGCGCCTCTTTTCATGCACCGCCCGGTCCGCGAATTCCATCACGATGATACTGTCTTAAGTATTGATTGGTCAGAAAATGGATTCATCATATCATGCTCTCAGGATAGCACTATCAAGCTATGGCATGTTGACCGCAACGACTGTCTGGCGGCTTTCAAACTGAAAAACTTTGCAACTCGAGTCCTTTTTCATAAGAAAGACGATCGCTTTTTTTTGAGTTGTCAGTTGGATGGCTCCGTGAAGCTATGGTCTATTCTCGAAAAGGACGTTGTGTTGAAAACAAACGTTCGAATGCGAATAACGTGCATGGAGTTTTCGCCTAGCGCAGAGGAGTTATTTGTTGGTGGAGAAATTGGGGGCTTTGTCATATTGTCGGTTAAGGATCTTGATGTGATTGACAAGTTCCAGATTAAGCGTAACAATGTGGCGCCCAGAGTAACAGGAATTGATGCTTTTGAAACCAAGGACGATGTGAAAATGGTTGTGACAACCAATGACTCACGAGTGAGGCTCTTCAGTTTCAGAGAAAAAGTCTTGAATGTAAGATACAAAGGGTACAATAATGAGCATTCTACGATTCGGGCATCGGTCAATGAAAACCATTCATTTATTATTTCTGGTTCGGAAGACGGTTGGGCTTACCTATGGGCATTGGACCTCAATGCCCTAAAATCTCCAGAGACGATGAAGGGCAGTCATAAGCTTACGTGGGATCTCACATCATTATTCAAAGACGAGAACTGTCGACACAAAAACAAGAACTATGGTGCATTTCATGTTCACCACTCACGCTGTAACGTTGCCATTTTTGCTCCCAAGGCAACATTGAAGTTGCTTGAACTCTCGAATGACCCCATTTTTGATCTGAAAGCAAGAATGAGTTTGGGGACCACAACGAAGAAAGGAGATGATGAACTGGACGATCCTTCCACTTCAATCATTGTTACCACGGATGATGATGGAGTAATCAGAGTGTTTCGCAGAGATTTTGCTTATCAGGAGCGAAAAGCCTTCCGTACAAATCTCAAAAAGTTTGGTGGGAAACATGATCGCAAGTCATTATCCAAAGTTCGCAATAGATCAAGATCTTCTAGTTTCATGAACAAAGCCAACTCTTTGAATAGAGGCAACATAAATGGCGGAGACGAAAATGATCGAGGAAGGAAAGATTTCCGGCACTCGGAATTTCTAGCTACCAGAGGAGCACTGTGTTCTCCAAAGAGGGATAAATCGTTGTCTGCATCTAAAGATGAAATCGCAAAGCTGCCAGCTTCAGAGGCAGCTTCAGACGGAACTCTTTTTGATTCTAAAGTGAGGTCCATTGATGTGAAGCTTCAAGAAATGTTGGCTTCTTCTAGACTGGAGGATAGGCATGTGCCTATCATATCAACCACAGATGAAAATGACAGCTCGCTCAGAAACGACAATGAAGCAGCTAATAGCGTATCTATGCATGGTAGAGAAACTTTTCAGGAGACAACCAACGGGGATCAAGATGAGGAAACTTCAGATTCCATCGTTACTTCGGAATCGGTGAAATCAAGAGTCCAATGTGCCAATTGCGGCTCAGAGAAATTTACAGCCAGGTCTCATGGGGACACGCGCAGCAACATCTTCTTTTTTTGTGACGATTGTGGTCAGAAAGTTGATTTATAAAACTAGGTTTACATGGCCGGGAAAGGTGCTATTTAAATTTTGGTTTGCAGCCCGTCTAAAATAATCGTTCGTCTGTTAATTATTTGGTATCAAACTATTTGAGTTGTATTAATATGGACGTATATCCTCCCAACGTTCAAGATAGAACGCTTGAATTCCTCCAGTGTGTGTCAACCTTCAATAAGCAGAATCACAACAAAATACCAAGAGCAACTACACAGAATGGCCCTACAAAATCTCAGCGGAGCGAGTTCACTCGGAAGGCTGGCCTTATTGCTAAAGACATTGCACGGGTCACCAACTCTTTAGGGAAACTGGCAGCACTTGCAAGGCAGAAACAACTATTCAACGACAAACCCACAGATATGATCGAGCTGACATATGTTATCAAGCAAGACATATTCAAAATCGAAAGATCGTTAAAAGAACTTCAGCAGTCGAGCGTAACCAAGTCATCTGGCGATAATCAGATCAACACATATACAAAGAATGTTGTGCAATTGCTGAACACAAAAGTGAAAAACGTTAGCGAGACGTTCAAAGAGGTGCTACAAACGAGACAGCGTAATGAGCTAGCAAAAAAGTCCCGACAAGAACAACTCCTGGCCTCTGTAAATGGATCGCTCAAAGACACGGGAGTTAACGGCAAAAGTAATGAAGTACTGCCATACGCTTTGCGAAAGAAGGGAACGCAAATTTCTGAGAATCCTTTTCTATCTTCGATGGAACAAGATCCAAGTGTTTCGGTACCAAATCAAGACTATCTGTCTATACCAGATCAATCCCAGCAGCTTATGCTACTCGAGGAACAGAGTAATCAATATCAACAGGAAAGAAGTAGAGCAGTGGAGGCAATTGAGTCTACAATTAATGAGGTCGGTGGTTTGTTCCAGCAACTAGCCACAATGGTTCAAGAGCAAGGCGAGGTCATACAAAGAATAGACAACAATGTTGAAGACATTGGTCTCAACATCAGTGGTGCACAGAGAGAACTTTTGAAGTACTACAATACCGTAACCAGTAATAGGTGGTTGATGGTAAAGATCTTTGGAATACTCATATTGTTCTTTTTGATGTGGGTTCTTATCAGCTAATGTCAACGCGTTCTAATTTATTGACAGCAAGCAACTCTGTGTATTTAATGATCTATCAACTCTATTCAAAACAGTCCTCTAGCTTCTTTTCACCCGAAACGATCTTTTGAATATCGCTCAGAATATCTCTAAAGGTGTCGAACTGGGTGAAGTGGATCTTCTGCTTGATACAAAATGTGACCAAATCTTTTCCTCTTCTTGCAAACAACAAATCGCAGGACTTCGCTGCTGACAGATCCGAAACTCCATCACCGCAATAAAATAAGTATGGCTTCTTACTGAGATCGTAGTTCATAAGGCACTGCTTGATGGATGCGGCCTTGTCATGTCCGAATGGAGTATCGTCACGATAAACAATATGCCAGTCGTTGCCATTGATCTCCACACCGTTGGAAATGATGGTCACGTGGTTCATAACTTGCTGGCCGAGAAGCTTCTTCAACAAAGCCTCGATGATTGGGGACATGCCACTGCTGATAACGTATAGAGGGATTCCGTTTTCGTGACACCAGTAATAGAACTCTTTGAAACCAGGATCCAGCTTGATGTGTTGTAGCAAATAGTCAACACACTCTTGGAAAGAATGACCATTTGCAGGAATCGACCTGAGCATCTCGTCGAAACCTTCTCTAAAAGAAAGAGTCTCGTTTAGCATGCGGTCATTTAGAACCTTTCTCTTTTCGTAACCAAAACCAAGGTTGTCAGTCAAGACGTCATTAGAGTCTTGAAGGGTTACGGTGCCATCCCAATCGGTGAATACAATAGCAGGAGGAGACATTATTTGCTAAAAACTAAAAATCAGCTCGTTGTGCATATGATAGGGTTGATGGTTGGTTCCTGGTGCAAAGGTGTGTAATATAGAGGACGATGCCATTGACTCTTGGAGTCTATGCACTATGGAAGAGATAGCGATGTCAACTGAGCTCAACCATTCCATTAGCGGAAGTGTCCTTTATCAATGGATCTAAGAATTTCCTGATTGCTGAAACCGACAAAAAAAGTTGGCATTCTTTGACTAGATCCTTCTAATGGTTAACGTGGCTGTTATTTCAGGGGGCACGGCTACAAACACAATCTTGGATGTTTTCCAAGATCTATCAGAAGCTGGAGGCCAAAATACCTCGGTCTCGCATATTTTGCCTGTCTCAGATAACGGCGGTTCTACATCCGAGATTATAAGAGTGTTGGGTGGTTGCTCTGTTGGAGACCTCAGGTCGAGAATTGTGCGACTTATTCCTAATGAAAGCCAAGGAATTCGTAATTTGCTTTCTCACCGGCTTCCCAGCAAAGCCACAGATGCTAAATTGGAATGGGGATCAATAGTTGAAGGCTCACACGAGCTGTGGTCAGACGTGGATCCCGCATGTAAAGAGATCATCAGGAGTTTTCTTATCCACGTTCACATGGAGATTTTGAAGCGCTCACGGAACAGTACAAAGAATTTCAGACTTGAACTTGCCAGCATTGGTAATTTGTTTCTCACTGGTGCAAGACTTTTTTGCGGATCTTTGGATTCTGCAGTCGAATTGATATTGCGCGTTGCAAGAGTTTCCTCGAGACTTCACGTTATTCCGTGTCTCAACACTAATTTCACGTACCACATCAGCGCGCTACTGAAAGATGGTACAATTATTACTGGACAGTCACAGATCTCACACCCCTCAAAACTCGGGCGTAACAAAGACAGCAATGAATCGGGCTTCTCTCTTCCTATAGTAAAAGCCGATTCTTTAATACACCCTCCCCCAATAATCCCATCAGGACAAGCTTCTCCATCTCACACGTACTCATCATTTTTGGATAATGCGCATATTGGAGCTCCTGCTGATAAATTGGGTAGCCAGGCAATTTTGTACGGAGTTTCCAGCCAAGTCGAACATAATCATACTTTAGATTCTGATACCGAAGATGAGAATGAGTTTGCAGTACCAAGTTACATTCATCCAGACCTCAAGAAGTCACAATTGCATGTGGATAAAGATGACACGGCGCCGCTGCCAGCACCGATAGAAAGAATATTTTATATTTCACCATATGGTGAGGAAATATACCCTGTGGCTCAATCTCGTGTCCTTCAATGCCTGTCGACTTGCGATGTGATTGTGTACTCCATTGGATCTTTGATGACCTCTATCATTCCTGTACTCATACTACAAGGAGTTGGAGAGGCTATACTCGAGAATA
Source organism: Ogataea haglerorum (assembly GCF_019207285.1). Taxonomy (NCBI): domain Eukaryota; kingdom Fungi; phylum Ascomycota; class Pichiomycetes; order Pichiales; family Pichiaceae; genus Ogataea; species Ogataea haglerorum. The sequence continues at coordinate 164,506 of NW_025065160.1, forward strand.
GTAACAAGAAAAAGATACTCCTTCTAAACGGGACGTTGGATCGTGAAACGCAGTCTTTAGACGCCCTTGGGTTTATAAAAGCAGTACACGGGGCCCTGGTATACTCAATGAAGACAAGTTGCGAGAGACGAAATTTGACCTGTCAGTCAACTCTTTCCTATTCCTCCTTCATTACACACTTAGTTCACCTCATGCCCTCCAAAGAAATTAAGGTGGAAACCGAAAAAATAAAAGAATTGGGTATTGAATGCATTGAAGTCGCTCCACGTGAAGACGATGATACCAGATATAACTTGGAGGACTTGCATGCAAAATTACAGAAGATAGTTAACAGATAGTGATTATTCGACGCGACGCAAAAAAATTAGTCGACTTAGAAATAATTATAAGCTCTTTATATTCCATGAAGAATATCTTCAACATACTCTTTTTGGCCTCGCTAGCCCTCACACATCAGGAAGGAACCTCCAGTCAGGAATTAAAAGAGAAAATTCCGGACGAATTTGAGGGATCATGGCAAAGATGGCACATGAAACAAGAGCATGACTTAGATCATGCGGACGCTAAGTCGGTGTTTATGCTCCACGATACAAGAAACGCCAAACGTCTCAGCAGACTTGATATTCTAAGAATGTACGGACTGTTGAGAGAAGAAGTAGTTGGCAAGGGAGATGGTACCGGTTCTCACGATGACACCGAAGTTATTACAGATGATATGAAGAACCACCTTGTTCAACAAGTGATGTCCTTAATTGATAAAGACGGAGATGGGGAAATTTCCTTTGATGAGTGGATGGAATACTCTAGCCAAGGAGGAGAGTTCCCAGATTTTGGATACGGTCCAGGACACGAGTATGATTTCGAGGAAGAATATGAAAAACATCACTGGATCCAGTATCATGCAGAAAATGATCCCGACGTAATGGTGCAACATGCAGAAGATGTGGAACACGAACTATTGCATCATTTGCATGAGATCGAACATGAGGAATCTGGCTCGGGTTACAACCAAAGATTTCCTATTAGAGTGTCAAAGATTCCGCCAAAATTCAAAGCCTGATCGATTAACTTTAATTATAACAGAAGTTTTTAAAACATTTTCTGCATGTCTCGGGAATATCTCTACCTGATGTATCCAGCTCCCGCTTGATGATGGCGCAACCAATACACTGAAAATAGCTATGGTCATAGGAGTTGTTCCCGTAAGTACCCACTGAGTACCCGTTCTCAATCATCATTGCCATTTCACTCTGTTCATAGCTCAGCTTGAATGTTGACTTATTAGAATTTGTTGTATACCCTGTATTAGGGATATAAACAATTAGCGGGGGCAGCCACCTTTCTGAAGTCTTATTGGAGTATTTTGATGCTTCACCTAGATATCTGTATGCTGACTGAATGTGACAGCCGAAGAACACAGGGCGTTTATTAAGCTTGTTCTCAACAAACGTTTCAGGTGATGGGATGTTGGGAAATATAGCATAGCGTTTTTGGTCGTACACAAAAAACGATTTTGAGTTTTGGTATTGACTTGACGTAAGACCTATGTTTGTTCCATTTGGGAAGCTGTCAACATCAGAGCTTGAATCAATTGCAATAATTACATCAACATCTCTTGTTTTCTGATGGAATGGCTGAAATGGAATGTTCTCATCCTCACCGCCATCCACGAGATATAAATCTGTGGAGTTTCGGACCGTGCTTGACAGAGGTGTATCGCCATATCCGTGAAATGGGTTTGGATAGATGAGAGCATAATCTGCTACGTACCTGCTGGCATTGATGTCTTCGCAGGAAGTCAAGCCAAAGACATTGAGAATGGTTTTCAAAGAATCATATGTCTGTTTCTTTGATCTAGCCATATATTTCCAAAAGTGACTTAGAATACTGTTGAATAAGCTTGACGAGGTTCCTGCTATGAAAGTCATCTCGTCATAACCGATTGTGCATAAACCTGTCAATGACTTCCCGTTCAACATCTTCGTTCCCAAGTAGTCCAATTTTACGAAAGCATTAAGGTATTGTTCCCATGATCCAAATTCATACGGATTGAATTCAAATATTCTTCTGTGACCTTCATTCGATTTGTAAACGTTTTTAGAATTGGTCAAGATGATTGGAAAAGGTAGCATGTGATTTGCAAAGCTTGATAGGCTTCTAGCACCTGACATGGTCATATCATGGGGACCGTTGCTGGAGAAGATAATATCACCAATTGCTTTGCCCCAATAGTCCGTCAGAGAGGTTTTGTATCCATGTTGTTTGCGTTGTGAGACTTCTTCATGAAGAGTTTCATAGAACTGTAAAGCTTCATTCCAGATTGAGTCCATTTCGTTGTTGCTCTTTTTCAACTGGTTAAGCCTGAACAAACTCTTAAAGTATGCCATAAAAGACGACGATGAGTTTGAGGTCTTCACCGTAACTGTCGGGAAATCGGTTGGAAGATCTCCTAACAGTCTTTGAGAATCTTTAAAATTGATGTTGAGCTCGGGTATCCCTCGAAGTGATGATGAGTTGAGTTTCCAGGAGCCGTTTACTTTCAGCTCGCTAATAGGCCCAAAGTCGTATTGCATTAACGAGAGAATCAACCACGAGCCACCAGAGACTCCGGCCATATACGTAGTCGATTGCAATAACCCTCCAAGACAGCCGTACTCTGTTGCCCCAGGAGTCCGAGAGTCAAACGCTTCTAAAACTCCAGCAGCGGTAAGGAAAGACCTGAACGAGCCTCCTGACAAGCTTATAGCTATACTGGGGGTATATCCGTCAAAAAAATTGGAATTTATTTCATCAATGTTAAAGCGGGTGAAAAGGTCAATAACATGTTTCTTGGCTTCTTGCTTTCTGCGCATGACATACGCTTTTTCTTCAGGACTTATTTGGTCACCACTTCGAAGGAGTGGATAGGAAGGACACTTTATTTGATATCTCAAGGCCGAAAGAGAAGAGCTGGTGGTCTGTGTCTCATTTGTGACGTTCCAGGACTTGTTCAGCTTGGCCTCTGGTTGGAAGCCAGTACATGCGGATATAGCACGTAAACAAAAGGAGGCGAAAATGAGTAAACTATTAAAAAACATCGCTCATCGTTTTATAAAGAAGCGGTAAAAATGAAAGGATACAAAATTTATAAAATATCCCCCTAATCACGTGAAAAGGGCTACACTGAACAAATATAAATTGTATAAAGATTGCATTGATTATCAGAAAGAGCCTAGATAAAAAGAACAATTAAAAAGAGATGAAGAAGGCTTTTGATAATAATAAGAGGAGCTTAGAATTCATCGTCGGAAGACACGTAAGCATCTCCCAATTCCTTCTTCTTCTTCATTCTTTCCTTCTTCTTCTTTCTTAGTTCGGCAGAGGAAAGCTTAGCCTTCTTTTTACTAGTAACAATCTTGTTACCCATAGCGTCAAACTTTTCTTCCTCCTCGTCGTTCTTCTTCTCCAATCTTGGACCAGATCCTTGGCCTTGAACCCAGTTGTGACCAGATGGAGTCATCTTACCATCAACAACGGCCCAGACTTCCTCAGTCAAGTCCTTAGTGAACTCGGCAGAGTGAGTAATGATGATGACACCACCCTCGAATGACTTCAAAGCTTTGGACAAGGCTCCCAATGAGTCTCTATCCAGATAGTTAGTTGGCTCATCCAGAACAATCAAGTGAGGTCTTTGCCATGTACAAGCAGCCAAAACCAACTTGACCTTTTGACCACCTGAAAGACCTCTGATTCTGGAGTGGGACACCAATTCAGCATCCAATCCTAACATAGCACAGTGGGCCTCAATCTCCTTTCTAGTCAAAGGTCTGAATTGACCGGAAGCCAGAGCCTCCTTCATGTCAACCTCCGCAACCATCTTAGCGTGGGATTCAATAAGCTCACCTCTTGGCAACCAAGCATTGTCGACAGACATCATTGGAACCCATCTCTCAGACTTCATACCAAGGTTCTCACCCAGCAAGAAGGAACACTCGTACTCGTAAGTGTTCTTGAACTTCCGTCTAGCGTGGATACCTTGAATTCTTCTTGGGGTACCATCGATCTTGAAGATCTTGTTCATGGCCTGCTCGTCGTTCTCGTTGATTTGTCTGGAAGCTCTGTCCATGGTTTCTCTGTCTTCACCGGTTTGGAATCTCCACTGAATGTACTCAGATGGAGTCTTGTCTAAATGCGAGTCGATATGAGCGAAAGCGTGTTGCTTGATGTACGCAATACGACAGTTCTCATGGACATAGACTTCACCACTGGTTGGAAGCAGCTCACCAGTCAAAACGTTAATCAAGGTAGACTTACCAGCACCGTTTGGACCAATGACGGCAATTCTGGACGACAAAGAACATTGGAAAGAGATGTCAGAGATTTGAGGCTTGCTAGTACCTGGGTATTGGAAGGACATGTTGGACACTTTGACAATTGCCTTTTGCTTGGTCTTGACACCCTCCAAGAAACCTGGTTCTGGGAACTTGAACTCGACCTCAGATGCAGAGAGCTCCTTATAAGACTTAGCAGATGGAACTCTCTTGATTAGCTCAGAAAGGTTACCCTTGTACTTTCTGAGCTTGAATCCTTCGTAGTGAATGATGTATTGAACAACATTGTCCAAGAATCCAGAGTCATGGGAAACAATAATGGAGGTGATGTTACAGGTGGTCAAGTAGTTGACTAACCAAGCAACGTTGACGGTATCCAAGTGGTTAGTTGGCTCGTCCAAAAGCAAAATATCTGCGTTAGCCAACACAGCTCTGGCAAGGGCCAACTTCATTTTCCAACCACCGGAAAGAGCAGCAATAGGCATGTCAATCATTTGCTCAGAGAAGCCGAACTCCAAAAGCTTAGCCTTCACTGTCTCCCTGTCAAGAGAAGTATTTTGCTCCAAAACGAAGTCGACAACAGGAGTTTCGGCGTGAGAACCGTCGATGTCGTGCTCAACGTAGACAGTTCTACATTCTTCCTGAGATGGGAAACCTTCAACTTGACCGTTGGCAATAGCCCTCATCAGAGTAGACTTACCAGCACCATTTGGACCACACAGACCGTATCTTCTAGCTCTCTTCAATCTAAGTTGAGTCTTGTTCAACAAGATCTTGGCACCGTAAGCCAAAGAGAACTCACAGTTACAGAGGTCCTCACCCTCATCATCCTCGTCCTCAAAGACAGGTGGCTGAGGAATGTTATCCACGGATCTCTTTCTGAACTCTTCAATAATCTCCTTCGACTCTTTCTCGTGCAAAAAGATGGTCAAAAATGGTGTCAAAGCGGATGACCAAGCTTCTGGATCGATTTTTCTCTCGTCAATCAAGTCACCAGCAATAGCGGCAACGTAAGTTTGAACAATATCAAATCTAGCTGGCTTGTCCTTGACCAAGTCCTTCAGAATGGCAAGGTTAACCTCAACGTCACCGGCCGTAGAAACCTCAGGAATGCTATCATCAGCTGGCACAGCACCGACTCTTCTCAGAGTGTTCAAAGCTCTCTCGGTAACAGATCTAGCCTCAGGATCAGCAATAGTAGACAGGTTGGTCTTCAGAGCTGGGAACAGCTTTTCCATGAATGGAGCAACAACTTGTGGATCGTCGACCAGTTTACACATGTTGTCAATAATAACAGCAGCCTTTCTCTTGATAGCAGTGTCTCTCTCGGCCAAACCTCTGGAAAGCAATGGAACCATGATGGACAAAGCAGCAGTGGTGACCTCAGAAACGAAGGTGGTAGCACCCAAGGCGTGAACTGTTTCTGGAACCTGAGTTGGATCAGAAATAGAGCTGATGAGCTTTGGAATGAAAGGCTCAATGTCCTTGTTCTCGATGGTGGCAGTGGTCTTGGTCATGGTCTCAGTGGCGGCCTTCTTGACGTCAAGCTTCGTATCCCACATAGCCTCGGACAGCACTGGAATAAGCTCAGGCATTCTAAGAGCAAGTTGAGCCTTAGAGGTCTCAACCAAAATTGCAATAGCATCCAAAAGAGCGATTTTTTCTTGCCATTTAGCGGTCTCGTGTAGGCACTTGAGCAAGCGAGCCAAGATATCCTTAATAGCAACGGGGGTAACAGCTCTAGCAATGGCCAGCAGAGCAGCAGCAGCAGCCTCTCTAACATCTTGCTGCTTGTCACCAGCCCTCGACGAGATGGTCTCAACAAGGCCGACGATGTATGGCTCGACAGATGGGGACAAGTCAGAAGCACTTGCAATGTGACTCACAGTGACGAGGGCATTGACAGCTTGCTTCTTGTCCTTGATAGCCTTTTCCAAGGATTGGAAAAACTCGTATGGGACATCATGCTCGATGATTTCACCGTTGAGGAAAGAAGCGACATTAGAAGCAGCAGAGTCTCTCTCTTCTGGCGCAGCAACAGCAAGTTTGCCAAACAATTCGGACAAAACTTCTGCGCTCTGTTTCGATTCAGCAGCAGCGGACATTCTGACTACTTTCTTGATGAAACAAAGGTTTTAATATAGAAAAAGGCAAACTGTTTTTAAAAAAAAAATTTTTTATCCTTCGTCCACACACGTATTAGAATACTATTAGGGTTACGTAAAAGAAATGTTAAAATAAAAAAATTTTCACAAAAATTTTTCCTGCAATAGGATTGACAGAAAAAGAAAGCGAAGAGCAGACTTATGCAAGTGTAAGGATGTTGACATACCAATTCAAGTAAGGTCTTCAGATACCATGATTCGGCAAACCACGAATCGTGAAAACCTGAAATCAGTAAACGGTTGCTTAAAACATTGAGCTAAGTAGATAATGTGCATGACATAACGTCCACTTGTTGAGCCGATTTTAGATTGACAGTAAGTCTATGTATTGTTCTCGTTTAAATAAATTGTAGGATTTCAAAAAAAAAAAATAAAACTAAACGGAAAGAGGGCTCACTTTGTCAATCGTTAGAGCATCCCCACAATGAGCAAGTTGTCCGAATATCATCAGCGAGTCAAATCTCTCACTAGAGAGGATATGCTGACCAAGTTCCCAGAAGTGACGCCCTTGGAAGCCACTACTGGAGAGTCTTCTTCGTCGACGACTAATGGCTCTACCACATACAACTTGCTTTTCCGAGGTCATGATGAAGAGCAGATCAAACTCATGAATGAGAACTGTATTGTCCTAGATTATGATGATAGACCGATCGGCGCCGGAACGAAGAAGCTCTGTCATATCATGGACAATATCAATAGGGGACTGCTCCATAGAGCATTCTCAGTATTTTTGTTCGACCGGAACAACAAGCTCCTCTTACAGCAGAGAGCAGACGAGAAAATCACTTTCCCCTCCATGTGGACCAACACCTGTTGTTCCCATCCGCTATGTGTTCGTTCTGAACTGGGGTCAGACTTGGACTCATCGATTTTAGGAGCCAAGACTGCAGCTCAAAGGAAACTGGAGCAGGAGTTGGGAATCCATCCGAAAGATGTTCCAATTGAAAATTTCAAGTTTTTGACCAGAATTCATTACATGGCACCTAGCAACGGACCATGGGGAGAACACGAAATTGATTACATTCTAATAATCAAAGCTAATCCAACGTTCAAGGCGAACCCAAATGAGGTGAAAGACACCCGTTATGTATCAGCAGATGAACTTAAACAGATGTTCAAGGACCCAAGTTTGGTGTTCACCCCATGGTTCAAGCTGATCTGCGAATCATATTTATTCGAATGGTGGAATCATCTTGACGAGCTAGACAGATTTACTAGCACGGAAATCGACCGCATGTTGTGAGTCAAGACATGTAACGTTAATAATTTGTAAAAATAGAGGAAGGTCCTAGATCACACTAATCATTCTTCGAGATTCACCTTTACACGTATTCCTCAAAAGAAAAAAAAGCTTATCTTTCCAATTTTGGTTTTGCCGTCGTGTATCCATCTAATCCCTCTATTGAGAAAGAAGCGAAATCTTATCGATATAAAAGTAAAAGGATTCGGAGTCTGCTTTTTAAATGGAAGTTATTCTTTCACAGCTTTCTGACTTTTTCAAATCATACAGTGGGCCAGTGCTTTTTGTTGCACTGTCGCTGATCCTTTCGGCGTTTGCTATACACTCAAAACTGCTACCACGTCATGTCAGGCCGCATAATGGGGGCAATGTCAAGCAGTCAACGAAATCAAAGTTCTCAATCAAAGATGCGCTACCAGCAGTGACAATTGAGCCTGTTGATCCGAATTTCGACTGGGAAAAAGAGAAGCCAGTTCCTTATAGGCCTTTCAAGAATGCACCTTACAGGATCAATATGGCTATTCAGAAAGCCGATCCCCAAAATATTATCGTGATCGAAAATACCTATTTGAAATCCACAAAGCTCAGAGAAAGGATTATGAATGAACGAGCTGAAATTTCTATGGCTTGCCATCCTAGCGCGGAAGCCGCCCTGAAAGAATTGTATTGCACCGTTACTGATTTCCTTATGAAGAAATACCCAATGTACTTCTATACAAAGGATAATGGTACTACTTTCTATAACAAGATCAAAAATGAGTCTTTTCCACTGGATCCCACTATGGAGGATCGACTAGAAGTCCTCAAATTTCTTGGACGTACCATTGAGGAGGACTTTATTATTTTGCTGAAAAATGGAGACGAGGGTGAACTAGAGAACGAGTATGTTTGGAGAGCGGGAGTATCCTGCTACCCGAGCGGATTTGTTCCGGGTGAAAAATTTAATAAACCTTTAACTGCAATCCATAGTCCTGTGCCGCAATATCTTGAACGGCTGAAAGTTTCAATGAACAGATTCTTTGAGAGGCTTCGCGTCCACGAGTTCGTTGTTAGGTACAACTGGAGTATACAGGCACATACTAACATATTTGCGCCTTCCATGAATCACGGAACCCGCACAGTTGCGTCAGTCAAACCGCTTTCTCCTGAAGATCTCGATTTCAACAAAGTTTTCATGCGAGTCGAAAAACAATGTTTCACAAGGCTACCAAAAACCAAGGCTGATATCATGTTTATTAGGACTTATACCACTCCGCTGACAAGAATTAAGGCCGAAAATAGGGCTGAAGACTTTTGCGGCGCCATCGACGGCCTGTCAGATGATTTTGCTATTTATAAGAACAAGATCCTCTGGGGAGATGCAGTTAAGGCATTTCTTAAAGGTGAGTCAAGCGGTTCGACAGAAAAGGTGTACGATTTCGATATCTTCGAGGCCCAACTTAATGGTGAACTCATGAAAAATTAAACGCGTCTCTCTTCATTCTATATATTTTGCAACGCGTAGTAGAAAGTAGACGAGATAAAGGGAAAAAAAACTAACGCGTAATTATTGAAAACATTTAGTTATTCGCAATTCAACTATTATGGGGAGACTGGTGGGTCTTGAGCTACACAACTTTAAGTCCTACAGAGGCACCTCTTCTATTGGTTTTGGTAGTTCGTTTTTTACTTCCATCATCGGGCCTAACGGATCGGGTAAATCCAACATGATGGACGCGATCTCGTTTGTGTTGGGAATCAAATCTAGTCATTTAAGGTCAAACAATCTGAAGGATCTGATTTATAGGGGAAGAGTTCTGGGCGAAAGCAATGATGGTGAAGAAAATGAAAATGATCCCACTACGGCATACGTGATGGCTATTTACGAAAAATCAAATGGAGATATTTTGAAGCTCAAAAGAAGTATCAACGAGACAGGTATTAGCGAATACAGAATCAACAACAAAACAGTGAGCGCAACCCAGTACGCGGATGTACTGAAGAAAGAGAATATTTTGATTAAAGCCAGGAATTTCCTGGTATTCCAGGGAGACGTCGAGAAAATCGCGTCGCAATCACCAGAAGAACTTACGCGATTGATCGAGAATATCAGTGGCTCGATTGATCATAAGAAAGATTATGATATGCTTCTGGAGGAGAAAGAGAAGGCGCACGACACTACGGCATTGCTGAATTCGAGAAAGAAGGCACTTCGGGAAGAGTTTAATCAATACAAAAACCAATCTCTGGAAATTGAGCAGTTTGACCTGAAAAGTAAAGAGCTTTCCGATTTGATTTTGGCGAAATACTTGACTGAACTCTACCACAATAACAAAGAGCTTGAGCAGGGTATACGTGAACTCAAATCTGCCACTCATGAGCTGAAAGATTTGCAGAAGGTGCTGAAAGACAACGAAGCCACCATGAAAAACGTGATTAAAACGCGTAACAAGGATGACAGCGATTACCACAAAATAGAAAAACTGATCTCTAGAAAGGCCGCTTTAATCAAAGAAAAGCAGTTAGCTTTGATTCCTCTCAAGTCTGAAGTGTTGCAATTATCCAAGAAAATCAGTGATTATAAGAAGAGGATTGAAACTTTATCCGATGACCACCAACGACAGAACGCGATTGTTGACACAATCGAGAAGCAGCTGACTACGATACAGAGAGCGTATGACAATTATGTTAGAGAATATGAAGCTACTACGGTGGAGACTCTGAGCTCCGGAGCTCTGAAAGAATACAAAAAACTAAGAGAGGAATTTTTGATGAAGGGAGGACATATTGAGTCCAAATTGCTTGACCTTGAGGATTCAGTGAACTCCTTGAACCTACAAATTGAGAATGTTTCACGTCAGAACGAAATTGTCAGCACAAGAATTAGCGATCTTGAAACCGAAAAGGCAGAGATTAACTCTAAAATTCAAGAAAATGTCTCTCAGACAAATGACGCGCAAAATACCATCAACAAGAAAAAGGAAGAACTCTATGCTGTCCGTTCTACGCAGGAGAAGATTTTGCAGGAAGAGTATGAGTTGAGCACACTTTTAAAGGAGGTGCTAGTTCAATTGAACGAGCTGCATGCAAGTCAAAGAGAAACTGCCAGAGAGAAGAGACTCCGTGAAAATTGCTCTTCACTTAAAAGACTGTTTCCAGGGGTTAGAGGTCTAGTGTGCGATCTATGCAAGCCAACACAAAAGAGATATGAGCTTGCAGTTTCCACAATTCTGGGAAAGAATTTTGACGCGATTGTTGTGGACAATCTCAGTGTTGCAAACAAATGCATTAATTACCTGAAAGAACAGAGGGCAGGAGTGGCATCATTCATTCCTTTGGATTCTGTTGATTCAAAGCCTCCTCAAGCTTATCTCCGTAATATTGACGAGCGCGTGCGTCCAACCTTTGACGTTGTCACATTTGATCCTGAGCTGGAACGAGCTATTCAGTATGTCTGTGGAAACTCAATAGTTTGCGATAATATGGACGTCGCCAAATATGTGAAATGGGAGAAAAATGTGGACGTGAAAGTTGTCACTCTGGAAGGTTCTTTAATTCATAAATCTGGTCTCATGACTGGTGGTCTGTCACCAAACGGTGGCAGAAGATGGGATAAGTCTGAGATACAGTCCTTAACTACCCAAAAGGAAGAAATCAAGGCCAAATTGGAGGAACTTTCGAGAAAGAAGACAAGCGAACTTCTTGAGAAAAAGCTGATGGACGAGCTAGAAACATTTGAAGCTCAAATTCCTCCACTGCAAAATGCCAGAGTCGAATTGAGTAGGCAGGCGAATGACATAGATGCTGAAATCAAAAACCAAAGAAGCATACAAGCTCAATTGGAGAAGGAGCTACAAGAGTTGACAGAAAAGCTCACAAAAGCAAAGGCGAAAGTGGATTCTACCAATAAGGAACTCTCGAGTGTTCAGCAGGAAATTTATGGCTCCTTCTGTAAGGAACACAATTTTGCAAACATATCCGAGTACGAAGAAACGTATGGATCGAACGCAAGGGGTCATTCCAAGGAAAAGGCAAGATACATCAAACAAATTCAATACCTCGAAAGCAAACTAGGATTTGAGAAAGACAGATTGGATGAGTATCAATCGCGCCTGGATCGTCTTAACGAGGACATGTCGAAGCTTGAGAAAAGCTATAGCAAGCTCGTCTCACGCAAGGAAACGATCGAAAACGATCTCGATACTTTTGAAAGTGAGCACGAAGTGCTGATGGAGGAGTTACAAAGAGCTAGTGGCCAGCGCAAGGCCCAACTCATTGATTACCAACAGTTGGAAGACCAAGTCTCCGATGTCCGTCTGCAGGTTGCCGAGACCAACAAAAAGATCGCCAATTTTGAAGATTTGATTGAAAAAGCTAAAATTGAGAAGATGAACATCCTGAAAAATTGCAAGTTGGAAAACGTGCATCTACCGTTATCCCTTGGGTCCATGGATGATATCCCCCTTGATGAATCTGAAAACGTCGAAAATATGCTTGCAGATGAGATTGAAATTGACTTCACGAACTTGAAGTCTGGCTTCAAGTCAGGGCCACTTGAGGAGCTGCTAAGTGAGTTCAAAACAAAAATTGATCAAATTACGGCAGAGTTATCATCAATGAGTCCTAATATGAAGGCTCGAGAAAGACTCGAGGACGTTCAGAGGAGACTGGTTGATCTGGAAGCAGAACTTTCTGACGCCAAGCAAGAGGAGAAAAAGATCGCAGGAGAGTTCCAGACTGTCAAGTCCAAAAGGTACAAGCTGTTTATGGACACCTTCAACCACATATCAGCAACGATAGATCCCGTCTATAAAGATCTCACCAAATCCAACGTTTCGCCTCTCGGGGGATCTGCATACCTTACTCTCGAAGACGAGGACGAACCGTATCTGCACGGTGTGAAATACCACGCCATGCCTCCAATGAAGAGATTTAGAGACATGGAGCTTCTCTCTGGCGGTGAGAAAACTGTTGCAGCCCTCGCGCTGCTATTCACTATCCACTCACATCATCCTTCACCATTCTTTGTGCTGGATGAAGTCGATGCTGCCCTTGACAATGCAAACGTGAATAAAATTGCCAACTACATCGCCAAGAACGCAGGTCCAGATTTCCAGTTTATCGTTATCAGCCTGAAGAATGGACTTTTCGAACGGAGTGATGCTCTGGTTGGAATCTACAGAGAGCAGAAGCTCAACACTTCTAAAACTCTTACGTTGGATCTGAGGAGTTACCCCGACCAAGAGGTTGCATAAATCCAGTCCTGCTTTCTCCATTTGCGCTATGTATCGTACCTATAATTGGGCAAGTAATGATGAAGCCCACAGATGTAGTTTCACAAAAAAGTTGTCATCCTGTAACAAGTCCATGATGCTTCTATTTTTGGGCATTCGAGACCCCCTACGCATGTATGTCTCGTTATTATTCTCGTTTTTGCGACGGTTATCAAGGATGTGCATCGATCTCGACGTTATAAAATTGACCATGGCAGTCAGCTGATCGAGTATAACAGAGTAGTTTTCGTAGAGCTTTTGCTCGCTGTCGCAGGTAAAAATAAGAAAATATCGTCTATCCGACCCCCTTGCAGTATCATCTATAAGCTTGAAGCCCAGACTCACAGAATATCCGTTTTTGGAATCGCCAAAGCTCAAAGGCTTACTCATATCATGATTCGACTCAATTGTAAAGACTCGCATAATTGTTTGGCGTAGAGCTGCATATCTGGGTTGTGAAGACGGATGCTGCGTGCTGATATAAATTTGATCTCCTGACTTTGTCCGGAGACTTGTGCTCTCCTGAGGCACTATGAATGCACATGACTTGCACACTGAGGATGGTGGTACTTTTGCTCCATAATAAGACTCTAAAGGCTCTCCAGAATGGACGTTTTGAGTACATATCACCATGGAGGGACCATGAACTTCGCAAAAATGAGCTAGCGTTATCATGAAAGACATTGGAAAAATATTACTGGCTGTGTACCGTTGATAAATAATAAAAAATCAAATCTCTGATGACCTCTGTGCCTCACTTGGATTGTGAGCGATTGCCAAGCTGGAACTTGACTCAGCGGCAGACCGTTAGTGCTGGGAACCAACGAAAAATACGCCATGTACAGGCAATTGTGGTGAGGAACCTCAAATTACCTGCAAATGTGTCCGGCAAGGATCCCCAACTATTGAGATTGAAAACAAAATCAACTGTAAATATGGCGAACGCTGCGACTACTCAGAATAATAAGGTCAAGACATTGAGTCAGGTGGGAGACCTAATTCAGTTGTCTCGATATGAGGAGTCTTCGAGTCAAAGTAAACTTCAATCAGCAACAGATCCTGTGGAGCGTCAGCTAGAAATACAAGCAATCAACAAGCGCATGTTTTTGGAGTGCTTTTTCACGATCAATCATTTTTTAGATACGAAGACCCCATTTTACATTAGTCGAGTATTTTCTTACTCGGTCCACGTTTGGGACGATATACAACTTTCCGGCTTATCACTTAAATCATTCACTATCAACCTTTACGCCAAAATAGATACTGAGTGGAAATTGTTGGTTCGATATAATGTGAAACTCTCGTTTTTGGTCAACCTCGGCAGCGATTACGAGGTCATAGAGTCCAAGTTAAGGCACGAACCAAATTTGTTGCTTCTCAAGCTAAATGATGACTGTTACTACGTACAGTCCAGCACATACTTGCCAAGAGAAGTAATCAAAGATTTAGAAATGTATCATTCAAAAAAAGGTGCTGGAAGCTACCTTCATGAAGAGCCAACCTGTACTTTCGATCAGATTATGAAGCTGAATAACTTGAGCGTTTGCTTGGTGGATCTGCTTTCCTCTAAGAAAGTTCTCACAGATAAAATTGAATCGCTATTGAGAGACTCTTTGTCTCCGAAAAGCAACCCTGTGGTCATCAATTGTTTGAAAGCGCTTATTGATAGTCAAGAAGTCAGCAATAGGCTTCTCAAGCAGCAAATTTCTCGTCTTAATGACATCCGGCGCGCAAAAGAATGTAGAACATACGGTACATTCATGACAGAGTATAAGCGCGAGGATTATGCTCACTACTTACTGGATCTGGAATCCGTAATAACGCAACTATCGAAACAGAAGTCCAGAATCGCCAATACACTCTTGACAATCTTCCCTATAACCATCTCTGACAGCCTGGAGTTTTCTCTTTTTGGTTATAAGCTCCCACAAAGCCTGAACTATCTGAAGATGACTCGCATAGAAATAGAGAAAACCAATGCACTACTTGGTATAGTGGTTTTTCTTGTGATCAAACTGTCCAACTATCTGAACGTACCTTTGAGATATCCACTGAAGTTTCTTGGCTCTAATTCATATATTAGCGATCCAGTTTCTAAAATGCAAACCAAGCTTCGCGTTTACCCTCTATTTGTTGTTCAAAATAGTAACTTGGCTATCCGTTTTGAATTCGGATTATCGCTACTAGTGAAGAATTTACAGCAAATATTCGAGTCAGAAAATCTTTCCAAGCTCGATGACCATGATCTACTTGCTAACTTGAAGGTATTGTTGACGTGTATAGCTAGAGACGATGGATTGGGTCTCAACGAATATCTGGTGACAAAAGATAAAGTCAATGCCATTAAGCTCAGTTTGTTGAACAAATGACACGGGTACTGTAATGTTGCATTAACCATATATAGACTATATAGAGCCACAAAAAGAGACAAGTTTCTGTAATAAGAACTTTGTGATTGGATGCAAAGCATTCGCTTCATCATTGGTAGTAAAGAAGCCCTCACTGGTGAGCAGAGAGTGCTTCTCGCTGTACTTTTTCACTCCAGCATAATATTCAAGACACAAGCTGAAAATAAGCACCAGTGCTACAACTAACGGACCAAAAACACCATCTAAGTGTCTTCCGGATCTGAGCTTGATCAACTCCAGCCTCTTCATGTAAATAGCATAGGCCCAAACTCCGGAGAAGAGGGTCAGCGCAAAGTAAATGTACGCAATGTTGGTAGCGACAATCGGGATGTGTGATGAGGAGACAGATGAGTGTATTGTGAACGTCAATGCTGAAAGCAAGGTAGTGATATGCAGCCACCGAACAAACGTACGCTCATTAGCAAGCCAAACTTTGGCTTCCACTTTGATTGGACCGGATTGCTTGATAAGAGTCTTTGGCTTTACCACTCCTGGAGGCAAAACGATTTCCTCATCTTCAGACTCGTATCCTTCTAATTTGGATGCCTTTGAAAACACCGGTATGAAATAGGAAGCAACATTTAGCTTTTTCTTTCTTGGAGGTTCAATAAAACTTTTGGATTCGGATGGGGCACCAGATGTCATTAAAGTATTTGAGGTCGAAACCAAATTGGAGGTTGATTTCGCGGAAGGGCTCAGAGCAGTGGCAGACTCCTCATCGGAAGACTCATTGTCATCTAAATCCTCTTCTTCCTCAACTATTTGGTCTAAATGCACCGTTCCGGTGTTGGTCACAGGATTAGGACTTTCCCCAACTTTCTTTTTCAAATTCTTTAGTATCTCATCCTGTTGCTGCTGTCTTATCTGCTTCTCTCTTGAATCTTGATAAGCTTGCTCGGGATTTTTCCTAATGTCGTTCTCCAGCTCTGGAAGCCAAAAAGGAAGAATGTCCAAATTGTCATCTTCCAAAAAGAGAGAGGAAATACCTTGGATAAACTTCGAGAAGTTCGGAACCTCCTTAACCAGGTGCCCATTAGTCAAATCGTTGATCCAGGCAAGAGTTCGGGACGAAGGATTATTGAAAATCGAGTTGGCCAGTTTGATTTCCATAACAGAATAAGGGAACTTGGCATACTCACCCTTTCTGAGAAGTGAATATGGATCATCAATTGTGGAATCAATGTCCATTCTATGCCATTCTCTTGGATTTCTGATTGGTCTATCAGGGTCAAAAGAGTCTTCTCTGATGAACAAAATATCAGAATCAATTGTAATTCGAACCCTATCATCACCTGGCATTTGGAAGGCAGTTCTGGTATGAACAGTTCTCAAGGTCGGCTGCAAATCATTCTCTCTAATAAATTGTTGCAACTCCTTGAAATTGGAAGATAGCTTGTCAATCGATTCCTTTGAAATACCCTTCTTTTCCAACCTTCTGACAAACTTGTCAAGAGTCAGCTTCGTATTGGAATCATTCCTAAGGCGATTTGGAAGCTCCATATCCTCTTGTTCATCTTTGGGATCTTTTTGGAAAATGAAATCATTTAAATACTTCTCCTTCAATGAGAGACGGACATCATTGGAAGTCCCAGTGTCATAGTCAAAGATCTTTTTCTCAATTGTGAGTTCGGGGTTATCCCTTAGTTTGCCTGACCATCTTATCCTAAGTGAAGGTGTTTTATTCAGGTTTTTGAGTAGCTTATTGTTGTATAGTTCGAACTGTCTGTTATCAAAATAAAGAGACGTGATTTTTGGGTCCACACTGTACTCATCATCATCATCGTCATTCTGGTTGGTATAAATTAGGACTGGCAGGTGTCTCAAAATAGTGGTTTTGATTTCCATTAAATTATCAGGATGGATCCAGAACTTGAGAACTTTGTATCCATAATCCTTTTGACCTAGATTATTCAACGAGGCACTCGGAGTAGTAGAAATCTTTCCAGAGGATGACAATTTCTGAATCGAGTTTTGAAGTGAAGTCGATAATGAACTAGAGCCCATTTGGTCTCGAACAAAAGAGTATAATGTCGAAATTCTGAAGAGATATGGAGAGGTGTCCTCACTGATGTTAGTCAAGGGCAACGACTTCATTCGCACGTTCAACAATGCTTTCACAGAGTAGCCTTTATGCAATCTATCATGCTTCTTGACGATCTTAATAAAACCAGTAAAATTCAGTCTCGCAAAATGATCCAATTCCTTGGCCAGCCATAGAAGCTCTTCGAGCTTCTTTTGAAATGCCTTGGCATCAAAATCCGCAGTCCTTTTCTCGGAAACGCTTCTCAAGTACTCTTCGCTTTGAAGTTCCAGCTTGGATATTTCCTCGTCGAGCTCTTTGTACTTCGAAACTTGGAAAGTGTACACCTTTTCCAACTCAGAGTCCAATTGAGATGCAAATTCTGCCTCATCTTTTTCGGACCATGCACTAGTAGCTGAAGAAGATCCTGGCTTATTTAGGTTTTCTGTGGATTCAATAACATTTTCCTTCAAAAGTCTCTTCAAGTGATCATAATCGATATAGTAGTTTTTCCATGGAGGAAAGACCTCATTTTGCAGCTTCACTCCAAACAACATGTGGTGTTGACTCACTCGACGTGGAAAATCACCAATGCAACTTTTCTCTACTTCGCAATTTTGTAGTGCAGCATAAATTAAATAATCATGGGTTCCTGGGCACGTGTATACGACCAATCCTTACACCTCCACTTATCGTGCCTGAAATATAGAATAATACAAAAATTCAGCTCAAGAGCTCTTTCAGAATTTTGACAACCGTGCACCATTTTGTGTAACCGAGGTTATTGAGGATTTGAATTGAATACTTTTCAAACATGTCTTTCGATCCAGTTCATGACAGTATAACTAATAACACGCATGGTGATCCCAATGTGGATTCCACTCGTCCACCGACAGATCAACAGTCCAGGTCCTCCGATCCACTTATCGAATCAGAAGATAAGACTACGGAAGCTGAAGATACGAAAAAACGCAAAAGACAATCCGATGACGGAGTTAAAGAGAAGTTACATCCATCGGTGCTAACCAATTCCCGCACTAGACACCTGAAGAAGGCTGATGGAGAGCCTTACTGGCGAAAGGATATACGCTTCGTTTTTGTTATGAAATTATTCTTCAACAACTGGAGAATATTCTCTAATCCCTTCAAAAAGTCGGGGGAGAATTTCGATTGGCCGGAGCACTTCAAATACTACAAAGATGAATTTGGGGCGGAGCATTTTAATGACGGAACTCGTTTGACATTCTTTGAGCTTTACCTCATAACTCTCATGAAGAGTAGCAAGGTTTCCAAAGTTTTGAAAGATCGCCTTTCACATGATCTAAGCTATGCGTTGAATTTCTCGGTTATCAGCATTCTCGTTAATATTGGCCGCCTGAACACGACCGTGAATTTTGACCATGCGATGAAATCTCAGTTTAGAACTTACCATTCTGTTCCCTCTTTGCATGTTGGAGATCATACGTCGATTTTCGAGAAATTCTACGTCCTTCATCCTGTTGAAGCCAGGCTCAAGACAGAAGACACGAAAAACTACTTCCCAATGTCAGCTGTGAAGCCGTTACAAGATACGCCCCGCATAAAGTCAATATTAAAGTCAATTAACGACTTGAATCAGGAAGTTCCAAAAAATTTCAAGGAGTTCATCTTGGGGATGAATGAAGACAATAAATTCCATCTGAATGTTGTTAGCTTATTATTCCTGCTTTGTGTGCATGAGTACGAGATTGGAAAGCTTTTTTTCCCAACCTCGCAGCAATTGCCGCAAAGTGAGACTGATAATATGGGTCACGCAGGTTTTGCCACTTCTTCGGGATCATTATTTAATGACATCTGGCTGAAAACAGAATCAGATCCAAACGATGAGGTTGAGAGATTTCTGTGGTTAGTTTATCTTTTCTTGGAGACTGACTTCAAAGCAGATAAAATTTTAGCTAATCCGTTCAACAACCCGTTGGCTAAGATCACAATTGATTCTGGACTGAATGTGGCACAAGAAATTGCTCACGATAACCTGGAACTTGTTGAAAAGCTTAGACAGCTGGTGCCCCCAATGAAAAAATATTCACCTGAGCAAAGCCAGGATCCATCTCAATTGATCAACGATGTCGACACAGAAAACGAAAAGGCATTTGCCTATTATATGAAGAATCTACGACTCAAATTCTTAGAAGACGCTCCAAGTGATGATGAAACAAAGAAAGCAAAACGAGCCAAAAAGTTGAAGAAGCCATCGGATGTTGATGATACGGATGCTGATCTAACTGCTTTGGGACTTGAAGAGTCGGATATGAAAAAGCTGAAACAGGCTCTTACCACGGAAGAGAATGGGACCAGAAGTGCTGAGTCGAACCCCCATAGCGACGATTTGCAAGCAGAAAAAGCACGCAAGAAGAAAAGGACTAACATTGGGCCAATCAAGCTAAACCTGAGCCACATCGAAGCCTTTTTAAGTTCAGATGTAAGATCTGGCTCAACGTCGAAAATCATGATTAATAAGCGAAACAAAAATCACTACATGGCCTTGTTTCTGAGAGATCTCATACTGAAACGTGCCGATGACCTCAAACGCAAAAGATTAAAACTAGGGCACTTAAACTGCATGCACAAATTGGACACTCTATTGATTATACAAAGCGACGAGAAGCTCCAAACCGTGTACAAGGACAAAATTGATGAGTTTCAGATCAACTATTATAAAGATTTGAGACGGATAATGAGTTTCATTGAAGATTCAGCGGACAGAGAGGAACCAGCGCACGATTCATTTTTGGAAAAAGCCTTTTCAGATGTATAGATAACGCGACAGTTGAAACGCTCTCATTCCACTGGTTCTATACTAATGACCGAATTACCTCTAATGATACAACTCCCCACTTTCACTTCATTTGTAGATTGTTTGTTTGTAATCAATTCAACAGCATCGGATAAGTTCAGATTGAGGAAAAGATCATAACCTGCAAGTCTCCCTCTGACTACCCTTGATGAGTTGAGTGTAACCTTGAGGTTTCTATCCACGTATTTCTTCAGCTCTGGCGTGGATACCATAATTTAATACGTTGAAATGGTTAAAAAACTCTTTTACCACTTATTTTCAGGTCGTGTGTGAATTCAAGGAGCAAGAAGTTGTTTACAATTCGCCAAACGATGTCTACAGAAGAATATGCGAACCTTCGGCAGCAAATACTGAGTCTGGAGTTTGAACGAGATGAATTAGTGCAAAAGATCGATGAGCTGAAAAAGCGCAAAGTTGAACTAAGCGGCGAGAATCAATTTAATTTGCAAGAATATCTTCAAACATGCCAACTACTGCAAGATCATTCCAATCTCCCGTCAGTCGATATGGAAAAACGACTCCAACTTATTAAAATGTTCTACCCGCATATGGTTATATCAGATGTACAACAAGAGGCTGGGATATTATCGTTCACTTTAAAATTTAAATACTATTTGGAGTTCAAGGTAGTTGTTGAGTTTTCACAAGAGAGAGTCGTTAATCTCGACATTGCAAAATCGAAGCACACAATTGTGAGCGAAATGGCAGAGATAAATAAGCTAATCAGACTATCTTGTGCCAAAAAAGATTTATCGCTTTTCATCTATGCAACTAATTCATATATTAATTTAGCAAAGCGCAGATTAAAGCTCTGGACACAGCTATTTGATAGTCTTGTCGCGGAATACAATGTGAACGATATTTCTCCAGCTTTGCAAAACGACAGACTGGCTGTGTTTGCTCGATTTAAAAATTGCCAGATAGTGACTATTTCTAAAGGCGGCAAGCAGTTCACGGTCCATTGGAAGCTTGCGTTTGACAGTGACGATGCCGAATTCGTGGGCGAATTCCAATCCAAATTGGAATGCATGTTTACTGATGGTGAGACTAGCGTCGACCTTGACGATACATTTAATGTCTTGGTGAAGGTGGACGGCATAGCAGGGGCTATAAGTCATCTTCTCAAAAACCTCTTGGACTAAAAACGGTATTCCATCTCAAGTCCAGCTCTGGACATTCCGCATTTCAAGTAGAATCCTTCATTTCTCGGGTCGCAATTTAATATAACTTTGTAACAGCTTTCTTCCTTCGCTAATTCAATCAGCTGACGAATCAGGTACAGACCCAATTTTTTTCCTTGCTGATCGGGCCTCACGGCTATATCTTCAACATGGCCCACTTTGGCACAGCCATGAATCAGCTTTGTCTCCACAATCAATGACCCAACCGCCACCACTTGCGATTTGTCGTCCGTGATCACCAGATTCTTATATGTTTTAGGCTGCGACTTCCAGTTGTCAACTATATCATTGAAGTGTTCCTGATCTACATCACCTACCGAGGTCAGAGTTTCCAACGTCTGCAGATAGCCTCTGGAAAAATCTTCCTTTTCTAGTGGACGCAGATTATAGCCCTGTGGCAGGTGCTGTTCGCTCATCGTCGGCCTTTCTATGCAGCTATTACGCGATAGATCTAATAAAAATAGTTTTTGAGGAAACTTGTACATTCGGTGTAGGGATTATACTCCGCAAAATTTCCCGGCCTCTATGGCACTACATTGTAGTGCATGCGGATGCCCATAGCTGACAGCTCAGAATCCAAGTATTTGAGAACAAACGGAATAGCGACGGTGGTTGTGTCTCCACCACCAATAAACTTGGCTCCTTGGCCATCCTCCCAAACATCCATTTCATCCATATTTTGTAGCACACGATCAATCTTTTTGGCGCAGCGACGACATCTCGTAGTGGCCTGAGTGCCAATGCGAGGAACAGACATTTGCGTGGACAGTAATGAGCCGCATGAGCGGCAAATGGCAGTCTGAGTGTAGTCCGAACAGTTGAGCAATCTGTCCTGAAGCAAGAAAGACGTTCCGTGACCGATAAGGGCATCTCTCTCCATTTCTCCCACACGGATACCTCCGTGTCTCTTTCTACCTTTAACAGGTTGCATTGTAAGTGAGTTCACAGGACCTGTCGATCTGACTTGGAATTTGTCGTTCACCATGTGTCTCAATCTTTGGTAATAAACCACTCCAATGTATATGTCTGCACGAAGCTCTTCTCCCGTCACACCAGAATACAATGGCTCGTTTCCATGGTAATTGTAGCCGGCTCTTAGCAACTGCTCACCGAAATAGTCGGCTGGAGTGTCCGACTCACTAAACTTCCATGGAGTGGCATCCTGGGCAATACCGTGTAATGCTCCAGCTTTTCCTGCGAGAGACTCCACAAACATACCAATAGTCATCCTCGATGGGAACGCATGCGGATTGATGATCACATCCGGCTGGATACCAGTCTCACTGAAGGGCATATCAATTTGAGGCCACTTCCTTGAGCAGACGCCCTTTTGGCCGTGTCTCGATGAGAACTTGTCTCCAATTAATGGTTGTCTGGTGATCCGGTACTTTATCGAAAGCGTCTGGAACTCGCCTGTCCCGTTGTCATCTCCAAGAAGCTTTACTTCCTCAATGAAAGCTGGCTCCGAGCTATGGTAGGTCTTCACTTTAGTTTTGCCCAAAATATCATCGTAATAAGCGCAAATGGGGTCACCCTCTTCCACGTGAACTCCAATGTGTGGCAGCCCGTCGTCGTCTAGCTTCTCTTTCCAGCTTTCAGGCCATTCATCACCTCCAAAGCCAAAGTGCTGAGTGATTGGATCCCCTCGCTTCCTATTCAAAGATAAGTCCACTTTTTCAACTTTGTACACCACTCCGTAACCGAATCCTCTCTCATCAGCAGACTTATTGATGATCATCGCATCGTCCATATCGTATCCTGTATACGAGATAACAGCAACCACTGCGTTGGTTCCGTTAGGGAAATTATCCATTCCATAATCGTCATAAAGATTGGCTTTAACGATTGGTGTCTGACCCGATTGAAGACGGTAGAGCTTATTGTCGCTCCTGTGGCACAGCGCAACACCAGGCGTTCCCATGGTTTGCTTACCCATCTGGCATTGGTACATGTTTCTTGGTGACTGATTGAAATCCGAGAATGGTGTCAGATTAGCTAGAATGGACAAAATATTGGTTGGCGCAAATTCAACGTGTGTATGGACATTATTTTCGATCTCAGAAGGGATAACGGCAATGTCCATGAACACCTGCTCGAATGGACCAACGATATCCTCTTTGTCCAATGGAAGATATCTGACTGGTCTCACCATTCTTGAGGCTCCAGCAAACAAATATAGACCTGGATATTGGCCGCCAGAGGATGGCGGAACATATCCAATTTCCAGATCCAGTGGAATATCGTGGTTTCCTTCCACCTTCCAGAATCTAAGAGTATCGGCAACGATCTTTCCCTGTTTGTGAGAGCACCAGCCGATGATTCTACCGTCCAGCTGAACACAGCAGACGTTTGGACCAGCTATATTCATAGCAGAGGCAGTAGGTGAAACGCCCAGCTTGTGTAAAAGCTTTGGGACTTTTGTGACGTCGGAAGCCCGGGTGGTGATTTGACATTTGTGAGCCAAGTGGTTTAGCAATCCACAAGGAGATCCATCTGGAGTGTGGACAGGACACAGAAATCCCCAAGATTCTGGAAGCAATTTGCGAACCGCAGTGGTCTTCAACTGCGCAAAAAAAGATCCTCTGTGGACCATTCGGAAGTGAGAAATGAAACGATGGAAATTGATCTTTTCTGCCACCACGGTGTAACCACTCACTTGTTGCAAGTCGAGACCAGATTGCGACACCAGGTTACCCGTTGACAAAAAGTACTGCAATTTCTGACCAATATTCTCGTTGATTCTCAAGAACACTCTTGACATGTACTTCCTGTCTGAGAAGTTCACTGCAATGCCTCTATTGATGTCCGATTGTACTTGCAATCTTATATTTTGAAGATACTCCTCGATTTTCTCCTTTAAAATCATCCCATAGAGGAAACCTCCAAGCAAAATCTCTTGATGCTGAGTTGCATCCGGATTGTCTGGAGAACACTCTCCGGCCACTAAGGAATAAAGTTTTCTAATCATGAATAGAAGCATACGGAACTTATCCTCATTCTTTTCCAAGTGGACGAGAACAATTCTCTTGATAACCTCCTCCCCTACGCTAATATCAGACATGTCAGGAGTAGCACCAAACACCACCCTGAATTTGTCACCAAGATATGCCAGGGTCTCTTTTTGCGAGTAAAGATTGTAGTTCTTATAAGTTCTCAGCAACAATTCCAAACGATCAGTCAAGAAGGAATTTCCAAGGTCTGCACCCACAACACCATCAAAGATTTCTCTATCATTAGTTTCGATCAGTGCTTTCAAGATCATCACCACAGGAATCAGATACTCGTTCTTTCTCCAAGAAAATCTGAACGTCACATTTCCATCGTTTAAGTAGTGCAGAACGTTTGTCTGCGAAGTTTGATCTGGCCTCACCGAGCGAATCTGAACACCAAAATGCGAATACGATGTGCCTCTATTAGCGAACGATGGTCTAATGATAGCCATCGGGTGGTTACGTCTTTGTACAATAAGCATTCTGATCAGCTTTTCAATACCGTTGACGATAAAGTAACCACCCAGTTCATCGCTCTCTTCTCTCAGTTTCACAAGCTGATCAGGGGACAAGTTTTCAAGGTGACATCTGTTGGATTGTAACATGATCGGAACTTGACCGGCTTCCCTGACTTCACTAATCTCTTCACCATCATTAATAGACCAACACACTTTAAGCAGGAGTCTGGCCCTGTAAGTTGTCATTCTCTCCCTACACTCCGCAGGGTAGGTGTTTCTAACCACCGAGAGTTTGTCGGTCGAAGGAACTTGTGGTTTGGCAATCTGCACAGAGTCAACTCTTATTCTCAATTTATTGCCTGAGCCAGTGGCATCATTTGTGTCAAAGATTGTTTTAGTTCCAATGTCTTTAACGGCTAAGTTCAGAAGTCCTCCATCGGGCCCCTCTGTCAAAGCGTTGAAAGATCCGACATGCGGCCTGACAGCGTCATAAAGCATCTGGAAAGCCGACTTGTCCTTCGGTGGGTTTTTGAAGCGGTGCTCCCTTTCCAGTGTTCTGAACTTTGCTGTAGTCATTGGGATATAGCTGTTTTCAAATTTTTTTTTATTTTTTCAGATAAAATTTTTCCGATCCCACGACATCTATCTTTGTGATAAAGAGTGATTGTACGCTGAATATTGATGTGCGATGATGAGCGCAGCAAATTACCTTTGGAGGCAATTCGTGTAAAATAATTACCCACACTGTTTCTTGCTTCAAATTCGCTGTGACCGCCTGGAAACTATTCAACAACATGTGTTTTTAAATCTTATAGGCTATTGAATTGTTGCTAGCTTTAAACATTGTGGTAATAAATGCAGTATTTTTAGCTTGAAAGCACATACTAATTTCATGCGACTCCAAACAAGTCTAAGGAAAAAGTACATCCTCTCTCAAAGCTATTACAAAGTCTAGCATTCTTTGTCTGCTCTGATGTCTCATATCAATATCAAGTCATGATTCGTGATAGCTCGGAAGTAGAAGATCCGTATCAAAGCTGCTGCTAGGTTTTACTTCAAAAGATCAAAAGAAACGTGGCTTGAACCTCCCTCAAGAACTAAAGCACCGCTCCTTCATCTTTTTACAGTCTTTGTGAAAACGTGTGTAGTCATGTAGTCTTCGTTCATGTGCGCGAAGAACAAGAAGCAACTCGTCTCGAGGATAGCACTCATGATTCCAATAGGGGCACTTGAGTGAGTATGTGATACTCATGATTTGTCATTAGGATGATGAAATGGAATCACCATTATAGGATCTCAGGTGTCACTACAACGGAGTGCTACCGTATTCTGCAATTAATACACAGCCCTAAAATAAAAAAAAAGTTCATGGCTAAATCACGATACGAGTACGTCAAGAATTTTGAAAGAGAATCCATTCTCCTCCCCGAAACCTACATAGTCGTCCGTGTCGATGGAAGAGGGTTTCACAAATTCTCTTTCAAATATGATTTCGAGAAACCCAACGATCTACGCGCCCTTGAGGTGATGAATTCAGCAGCACTGAAACTAATGGAAACCATTCCCAATATTGTCATGGCCTACGGGGACTCCGACGAGTACTCGTTTTTGTTACAGAGGCGGTGCGACTTGTTTGAGCGAAGGGAATTCAAACTCATCTCAACATTCGCATCCACAATCACTGCATATTACCAATACTACTGGAGTCAGTCGTTTCCAGAAAAACCACTTCAGCCTGACCGGCTTCCTACTTTTGACGCACGCACAGTTTGCTACCCAAATGAAGAATTGGTGAAAGACTATTTTAGGTGGAGGCAAGTTGACTGTCACATTAATAATCTTTACAATACTACCTTCTGGTCTCTCGTCAAGAGTGGTTTAACGACTCAAGAAGCAGAGAATAAGCTTATTGGAACATCTAGTTCAGACAAGCATGAGATCTTGTTCAAGGAATTTGGAATCAACTATAACAATGAGCCAGAAATCTACAAAAAAGGCACCATTTTTGTCAGACAGGTGGATTTCGAAAGTGATTCAAATATAGACCAGTCCAGAAGACAAGCACAAAGATTACAAAAGAAACTCAAAAAGTCAGAAATCAGGAAACTTCATTGCGACATAATCAAAGACGAATTTTGGGATTGCAGGCCTTGGCTCTTCAGCTAGACTTTTGCTTCAAGACCGAAGACTTGACTCATTAGCCTCCTGTTCATTTTACCAGTTGGAGATTTGGGCAACTCCTGAACAATATAAATCTTCTGTGGTAGCTTGAAGCTTGCCAATCTATCCTGGAGCCAGGCTTTTAGTTCGGTTTCTGTCAGCGAGGTCCCCTTCTTGCAAACTACGCCGCATCCTATATTTTCTCCATACTTCTTATCGGGATACCCGAAGGAGACACACTCCTTCACTTTCTCGTGCGAACTCACCACTGAATCGATTTCAACAGGTGAAATTTTCTCTCCGCCCTTATTGATAATCTCTTTTATTCTTCCCTTGAGGACTAAACGTCCTTCATTATCAAACATTCCGAGATCACCCGTCTTGAAGAAGCGCTTTCCCTGGAAGTTGAAAAATGACTCTTTATTTGCAAGTTCATTTTGCAGATATCCACTCGTGACATTGGGTCCGGATATAGCTACTTGTCCAACTTGGCACTTGTTCAGAATTGCTTCATGCTCGTTAATGATTATGACTTCCACAGTTCCTTGAGGAATGCCAACTGTGCCAGCTTTTCTGGATGTCTTACCATGAAAAGGAATATTATTTGAAGTGACTTGGTGTGATGCTTCGGTCATACCGTACGCTTCCACCACGGGGCATCCAAAACTCGATTCAAGCTCGCTGAAGACTGCCGGTGGCAACGATGAGGAGCAAGACCTGATAAACCGCAGCTGTCCTTTGAGTTCTTTGGGGAGACGGCGATTCAGAAGGATTATATGGATAGTTGGGACAGCCGAATACCAAGTGAAATTCCATTCTCTTAGATGCGGGTAGAACATAGATGCGGAAAAATGATTTGGGACAACAACTGAGCCCTGTGATGCGAGCGACGCCAATAGAACCTGGAGTCCGTGGATGTGAAATAAAGGCATGATCACATAATTCCTGTCACGGTTCCTGAGTTTGTACGTTTTAATAATATTCATCATTGAGCTAGTAAGATTGAAATGAGTCAGGGGAACCTTCTTTGCTTTCCCTGTGGTGCCACTGGTGAATAGTATCATTGCAATATCCGAGTTTCCGGCAACGCCTGGCATGTGGTGTCCTGCTTCTTCTGAAGGTAGACTTGACTTATCTATAACTGAATTGTACATAGATGCCAATGTTTGTGCATGGAATATCTCGTACTGAAGCAAAGATCGTGCCGTATCGTACCAAATTTCAATGACAAAGGGCTTTGTAGGGGTTGCACGGGCAGCAGAAACGACCTCCGAGTCAGGCTTCAAATGACTGTAGCGAGGAACGATGACAGCATCCGTTTCCAAGTCAGAGAGATACCCGGCAAATTCCGATCTAGTGTACTTGGGGTTCAGTGGCGTGATAACGTTTCCTGCTGTCGTAATAGCAAGAAATGAGGCAATCAGCTCGAGTCCGTTTGGAAGACAGGTTGCAATCCTTAATTGCTTCTGTGATCCCTTATCGCTAAAGGGAGAAATAGGGTTTGTGAATATTGATTGGAGATGGTAAACAATGTTGTTCAGTTGAGAGTAACTAAGCTCAAGGTTAGATTCAGGAACAATCAGTGCCGTTTTTCCTGACACTTGGATCAAACTTTGTAAGGACATGGTGAACCAGAAAGTTTAAGGAGCAACAGTAGAAAAAAGGCACTATCTATATATAATTTATAAACCTGAAACTGGTATTTTGATTGCTAGCGAAGGTCAAATGGTGGCTCCGTTTGACCTTGACAATCTCCATCCTAAGTTTTTATAAACTTCACCGAAATAGCCTAAAGGTTACCTACCGGTCGTACCACAAAATTTAATTGGCTTATTTAGACGTCCGGACTAATGCAATGAGGGGTCCTGGTTCTATAGACATGTATTTAGGCGAATTTCTTTCCTTCTAAAGGAATTTCAGCGCGAGGAGTCACCTTTGCATTTTTGGCGGGAGAAGGCCACTCAGGGTAAAGAATGCCAGCTTTCTTGAGCAAATCCTCAACAGTTTTAGTTGGCTGTGCGCCCACTGAGATCCAATACTTTGATCTTTGGAAGTCCAGCTTGACATCTTTTACAGGTATCACTCCCTCCGATTGTTGTGTAGGAGTAAGCGGACTGGGTCTTGGATCATACGTTCCTATCACTTCGATAGGTTTTCCATCCCGGCGTGTTCTTTTGTGGCTTACCACAATGTTGTATAGTGGTTGATGTTTTCTACCCATGCGGGCTAGTCTCAATCTGACAAGTCCCTTCATGATCGTGTCGGATTCTGAAAATGTAAAATTCTTCGATGAGATCACTCTCACACCCTTACACGCATATAGATTTTATTTTTTTTTCAGCTTTTTTTTTTTTTCTACCTTGTATTATTATGGCTACCTTCGAAGATGATCCTCTCCTGTTAGACATGGAGTTGGACTTGAAACTTGGTAGAATTAGAACACAGGTTAACTCGAAACTTGAAAATCAAAAACAGCTGTCTCTTGTACTTCAGGCTGTGGATGAAAACTTGAAGGATCAAAAGCAGAAGCAGAGTCCCGTCACATACTTTGTCTCCTTCCTTTCTCTTCTGGATCAGTGCTGTGATGGTGAAAACATAAAAGATGGAAACCTTGCTGGTGTGGCTCTTTATTTTCTGGACTTGGTGTCTCCGTACACGCCAAAACAGCTTTTAAGATCAAAATTTAGTGAAATTGTTGCACGTCTAGCTCCCGCATTATCAAGCGACGAGTCTGCAGCTCCATTGCTGAGATCTAGTATTGGAGTCCTTGAAAGTCTTCTTGTTGCTCAAGAGACCGGTGCTTGGATCAATTCGAATAACTATAAGATCAGTCCAAAAAGAGGTCTTACAGGTCTGCTCCAGCTGTCTATGGACCACAGACCAAAGGTTAGAAAGAGAGCACAAGAGGCTGTGCACAAAATTTTGAGTACTGTTCCGGCTGGCCCTTCTCTCGAGCATCCTGCTTCAACCCTTTGTGGTGAATTTGCACTCAATTCTGTCATGAAGTTGTTGGAGAGACAACAACAAGAAAAGAAGAATAAAGAACTCAATACGGAAATAATACACAACTTGCAACTGATTGCTGCTATTACGAAGGCCAATTCATGGCCCTTGAAACAAATACTGCCGCTTTGTGATGTTCTTCTGGTTGTGGCCAAGACCAGTGATCAATACTTGGTTTCCTCCTCGTTTGAAGCTTTCGAAGGACTCTTTCAATCTATGAATGACAAAGTTGACGAAGATAAATTTGTTCAAGTCTTGAATGTGCTATTTGATCTCAAACCAGCCGTTAATGATCAGCATCTGGCACCGTCTTGGCTGGCAGTTATTGCTAGGGCTCTCATTTCCTACTCCAAGTCTGTGGACGCATATAAATGTGTTTTAAAGCTGCCAGATGTCTTCAAGATTGTCGGCCACTTTTTCTTGAGCGAAAATCCCAATGTGCGTATTAGTGCTTCGCAATGCCTGATTGCAATTATCACTGATTCTGTTGATGTGAAATACCTTCTTGAACCACCGAAGACTCTCCCCGAGGTCTTCGAGAACGTCGAAGAAATTATAGAACAACTTTCTGAGCTAACTAATGAATTCCTGACTGTCAAGTATAGGGAATCCGCCAAGGAAATTTGTGAAGTCATCATAAGCATTTTGGCTAAATTTGGCTCTCGTGCCGGCCCTTACTTTACTAGCCACCTACAGATTATTGGAGAATGGCGTTCTAATGAATTAGAAGGATTTGAGCTTAATCAGGTTAGTGAAAATGTCATTGCAGTTGCTATCAGCTCGATTGGGCCAGAAGAAGTTTTGAAAACGCTCCCACTGAATCTCACCAATTCGCAAGCTACTGGACGAGCTTGGCTACTACCGCTTCTGAGAGACAATATAAGGCATGCTAGCCTTGGGTTTTACATTTCTGAGATTCTTCCAAACGTGGAATTCTTTGAACAAAAAATTGCTGAAGGAAATCCAGAATCTATGAACATTAAGATATTTGCCACAATTGTGGATCAAATTTGGTCTCTCCTGCCTCACTTTTGTGATCTCCCTACCGATTTAACGCAGAGTTTCACCGACGATTTTGCCTCTAAACTGGCAGCCCTTTTGTATGAAAAAGCCGATTTAAGAAACACGATTTGTCATGCTTTGAAGCTCCTGGTGGAAAGCAATGTCACCTATTCATTGGGAGTTTTGGAGGACGTGATTTTGGCACAGAAATTCCCCTTAGAGGAAGCCAAAAAGAACATCGAATATCTTTCGGCTACAAAGGCATCCAAATTGTTGTCGGTGCTATTCAATGTCTTCTCTCAAACTTCAATGGCCCAGAGAGGTTTTATTCTGGAGACAATTGACGCCTATTTGCAAATCTCGAAGCCTGAGGATCTTTCGGCCACCTTTGACAAGGTTTGCTCAATCTTGAAGCAAGCATTGGATGACGAGAAGGAAACCGATATGATCAAGACGGACGAGCCAGCTGCGAAATCGAGTATTCCAAAATTGTCGATTACCATGATGGACTTGATAGTTTTGATGGCTAAATACGTCCCTGAGTCTTGCTACAATGCGTTATTCTCGATCTTCAACCAGACAGTTAAAATTGCGGATGTTCAGATTCAAAAGCGTTCCTACAGAATCATCAGTCGACTACTGGAGCCTGATGCTGGTCAGAAAGCTGTTTTGAATTTCATTTCTAATATTTTGTCTCTTCTTCTCGAAACCACGGAAACCACCATGACGGCTGCCAAATCAGCGAGATTTGCGCTGATCCTAGATATCATCAAGATTTTACCAGCAGACAACCTGCACTTCATTCCTGCTGTTGTCTCAGAGGTGATCATCAGCACAAAGAGTGTGAACGAAAAGACCAGAGAGTCTGCTTATGAGACTCTTATCGTCATGGCTGCTAAAATGGTTGAATACGAGGGAGCCCCAGTCAAAAACTCGATGAATGATCCCGAGATGCCCGATTCTACCGCTTCGCTTCAAGAATTCTTCACCATCTGCTCTGCAGGCTTGGTGGGTGCCACCCCTAACATGATCAGTGCTGCTATTACCTCGCTTGCTCGCTTAGTCTATGAATATCATGCGAAACTGGATATCCAATTTTTATCCGAACTATACCAGACAGTTGAACTATTTTTGACTTCTAAAAACAGGGAAATCATCAAGGCTACACTTGGTTTTGTCAAAGTTGCGATTTTGAGTTTGCCAGAAGAGATGGTTGCACAGAATATGAAAGGTTTACTGACGAACTTGATGACTGCCTCTCACGAGCACAAGAATCATTTCAAATCGAAGGTTAAACATATCATCGAGAGGCTGATTCGCAAGTTCGGTGTCGATCTTGTTGAAGAATGCATCCCCGAGGAGGACAGGAAACTCGTTGCCAATATTAAGAAGGCTAAGGCCAGGGCCAAGAAAAAGAAGTCACAAGCTACGGGTACAAATGCTGCAGAGTCAGGGGTGATGTCTGGTTACGAGGCTGCTTTGTACAGCGATTCTGAGTCCGAGGAGGAGGAGGAGGATCAACCTACTGGAAGGCCTCAGCAGTACATATCCGAATCTAAAGAGATGCCGCTTGATCTGCTGGACAAACAGACACTTACTCACATATCGTCTTCGAAGCCAAAGAAATTCACGAAAAAGACTTTGGAGAACGAGTTCAAGACCAAGAATGGTAAGTTAATCATTGAAGATGCGGAAGAGCAGGACGATGTGCTCAATAAAGACTCCATCGATGCCTATGTTGAGGCCGTTAGGCAAGGACCAATCAGGGGCCAGAAGAACAGACTAAGATACAAGCATAAGAAAGGAGATGACATTGATTGGGACGAAGAGTCGGATAATGAGTCCAAATCGAAACCAAAAACCTCCAACAAGGTTCAAAAACCTCAGCGGAAACAGAAGAAGAAGTACAAATCTAACAGACGTTTATAGAGTAGAGAAGCTATATATCATCGGGATCGTCCACTTCTCGATTTCCTGCGTAAGGCAAATGTTGTGCCAGGTTTTCTGGAGTCGGTCCAAAGACCACATGATCGTTATTTGAGGTCACTGTAGGTTGCTGTAAATCTTCCGGAACATATTCCTCGAGTACTGTTCCTTTAAACTTCGTGTCAGGTTTTTCGCTCAGCTGTCCACGCAGCACAAAACGGATCCAGTCGGGGTCCAATCGTAATCCATCGTCGATCGGTTCGTTTTCGTTTGCCGGCACGCTCAATGGTTCCAGAGGCTGGGTAGGCTGCCTGTGAAGTCCTGGTGTTGCTTGGCCCAATGCTGCGGTCAGACTATTCATCTTTGTGTGTATATCCATCGAGCTCTTAAGCTCTGCCAATTCTGTGAGAAACTCTTTATTTGGTCTAGCCACCTCTCGTAGTCGCGTGTTCATGTCACTTTGGAACCAATATTCGAAATTGTTTAAGCCCTGCGTAACAAGTCGATCAGAATCAAAAGCATCCAGTCTGCGTGCTGGCGAGATGATTTTGAGTTCCAGAAAAGCGTCAGAAATGTCCTGAATGTTGGGCTCAATGTCATTGCGGGCCTCCATATATTTAGTGACTGTTTGTAAAAGCAGCTGAAAATACCGCACATAAAGGTCGGTCACAAGGTCCA
The DNA here is from genome assembly GCF_019207285.1 of Ogataea haglerorum. Classification (NCBI taxonomy): domain Eukaryota; kingdom Fungi; phylum Ascomycota; class Pichiomycetes; order Pichiales; family Pichiaceae; genus Ogataea; species Ogataea haglerorum. Next base: position 198,135 of record NW_025065160.1, read on the forward strand.
GCACCCGATTGTTGCATTTGTCAAAGCCATGCGCCTTGAGAAGCTGAGCCATGGTCACCCGAAGCAGGTGAAACTCAAAGCTACTTGTCATGAAAACTATAAATATTTTCAGCAGTCGATCGACGCAAACTATCGATTTTTTCATCAGGCACTATCACATGCGGAGCTTTGACGAAGAAAAACCCCTGAGTAAAGCTTTCGGCGTCATCCAACACCTAAATGATGAGCGAACTATGGAAATCAAGGCCGGACAACAAATTTGGCTCTGTAGTGCAATCAGGAGTGCAAAAATAACCTTTGTTGGTAAATCGGCTACCCACGTTGCTGCTACCATCTCCAGCGTGAGGCTTTTTGTTGAAAAATTTTTCGAGATACAATAATACTTGTGTACAAAGAAGTGGTGATCAGGGGAAGATGAAGATCACTAACAAACTCCTGGATTCGCACAAGGAAGAGAATGCACCGGCAACATTTTCCTTCGAGTTTTTCACTCCGAAAACAAGCCAAGGCCTCCAAAACTTGTACGATAGAATGGATAGAATGTATGACCTCAATCCTTTGTTCATCGATATCACATGGAATGCCGGGGGACGTTTAAGCACGCTCACGACAGAAATGGTTCAGACCACCTCAACTGTACTCGGCCTCGAGACATGTATGCACTTGACCTGTACGAACATGAAAACAGACCTGATCGATCAAGCTCTGAAATCGGCATATGAAAGCGGATGCCAAAACATTTTGGCCCTTAGAGGCGACCCCCCGTTGGACGGCTCGGAGTCTACCGGTGATTTCAAGTACGCCAAAGACTTAATTAGATATATCAGGAAACACTACGGCGACCACTTTTGCATTGGTGTTGCAGCTTACCCTGAGGGTCACCCCGAAGAATCGGATCCCGTGAAAACTTTAAATTATCTGAAAGAAAAGCAAGATGCAGGTGCGGACTTTATTGTCACACAGATGTTTTATGACACGGAAAACTTCATCAACTGGTGTGATGAATGCAGGCAGATAGGTATCACCATGCCCATAATCCCAGGTATCATGCCCATTAGTACATACGCTGCTTTCGTCAGGAGAGCAGGTTGGTCAGAGATTGCGATCCCAAAGCATTTTAATGAGGCTTTGGAGCCTATCAAGGATGACGATGCCAAGGTGAGAGAAGTTGGAACAAAGTTGGTGATTGACATGTGTCAGCAATTGCTCGACTCCAAAAGAGTAAACCATCTGCACTTTTATACCATGAACCTGGAAAAATCTACCCTCATGATCCTGCAGGGTCTCAACTTGGTAACGAAGCAACAGCTTCACGACATGAAACAGCCATGGAGAAAGTCGCTCAATCCAAATAGATCCAAGGAGACAGTCAGACCCATTTTTTGGAAAAATAGAAAATTCTCTTATATAAGTCGCACTGCCAACTGGGACGAGTTCCCTAACGGAAGATGGGGAGATTCTCGGTCTCCTGCTTTTGCTTCCGTTGAATCATGTGAATCAGAGTTGATCAGACACTCGCCCAAGAAAGCTCTTGAACTTTGGGGTACCCCCAACAGTCTCAAAGATTTGGCCGAGCTGACCATAAGATACATCAATGGGGAACTATCGTGTTTGCCTTGGTCAGATGGCCAGATTTCTTCAGAGATTGAACCTACCAAGAAGCAGATCTTGGATATTGTGAAGCACGGAATTCTCACGATTAACTCACAACCTTCTGTCAACGGACTCAAGTCCAGCGACAACGTGTTTGGGTGGGGGCCAAAAAATGGCTACGTTTACCAGAAACAGTATTTGGAGTTTTTGATTCCCTCCACAGTGGTCAGCTCGCTGATTGAACGCATCAACGAAATAAACAAGGGAACAGATTCCAACATCTTGTCCTTCTATGCCACTGACAAAGATGGCCAGTTGATTACCAACACGCAAGACTCAGACATCATTGCAGTCACTTGGGGCTGTTTCCCAGGAACTGAGGTAATACAACCAACCATCGTGGAGCGGATCTCATTTTTAGCATGGAAGGATGAGCTCTTTTCCATTTTAGACAAATGGCTTTCGATTTTCAAACATGAGAAAGCTACACAAGCAAGTGATTTCCTATCGTCTTTGTGCGACTCGTTCACCTTGGTGACAGTTGTGGACAACGACTACGTTAAAAGCCCAAATACACGGATATTTGAGCTCTTTCAAGACATTGATCTCCTTGCTTGGACGGCATAGCCTGGCCGGACATGTACACAGGCTTTCCATATAGATACAACTCACCTCAACTGTTGAGTTGCCCACCGAAAACCAACGACAATGCATTTTATTCGCATTTTCCTATTCATCAGGTTTTATGATTCAACTTGGTGATACTGATGCCCAGTGTGTATGTACTTTAGATAGCTAACTGCATCCTCAACGGATTTATTCCACAGCCCGAAACTGATCCAATTTTTTTTTTTTTTTGTTTATCGTCTACTATTTAGGAAATTCAATTACTAAATCGTCTTTATCAATCAGACTCATCTTATGATGTCTCGGGACATATTTCTCGAAAAATTACTTGGAGAGGTTGAACGCGGGGATCAGAGTGGGAAACAATCCTACTATTCTGACTCTCCAGGTGGCCCTGCGGAAATACCTGCCTCGGCCGAAAACGTACAACTGAATCTACCTCGTCAAAGAATGGCCAAATTTGAGTTCCCTTTCAACGATGATGACGAAGAATATACAAGTGACGAGGAGGATGGCGAAAAATATGCTTCTCATTCGCTACTAGTTCGCTTAGCATGGATCATATATGCCATTTTGCCGATTTTAGCAATTATTGTCTTTTTGATGACATATTACTCATCTTTTGTTCTGAATTTATTCAGTTTCAGTGATCGCCCTAGCAATCGATATTATCCGGATTTTCCCTCAGGCTATAAAAGCGAGTCAGGAAGTTATGACGATTACAACATTGAGTTTTTTGACTTGCAACAAGCTGCATCATCCTCCCCAGATGGATGGAATCACGAGGAAAGGGTTCTTTTCTGTGTTCCGTTGAGAGACGCGGCTCCACACTTGTCAATGTTTTTTGGGCATATGAGAAACTTGACTTATCCGCACAACCTTATTGACCTTGCCTTCTTAATCTCTGACACTTCCGATTCGACCATCAAAGATCTGAAAAGAGAACTGAAAAATATACAGTCTGATAAAGACCCCAGGATGCATTTTGGTAGAATTAATATCTACGAAAAAGACTTCGGGCAAATTATTGGCCAGTCATTTAGTGACCGTCATGGATTCCAAGCCCAAGGTCCTAGACGTAAGTTGATGGCGATTGCCAGAAACTGGTTACTGGTCACTGCTTTGCGTCCTGATCACTCTTGGGTCTATTGGAGAGACGCGGACGTTGAAACGGTGCCGCCTACTATCATCGAGGATTTAATGCATCATGACAAAGACGTGATTGTCCCGAACATTTGGCGTCCTTTGCCCGATTGGTTGGGCTACGAACAGCCTTATGATTTAAATTCCTGGCAGGAAAGTGAAGGAGGAATTGAGTTGGCAGATAAACTGGACGAAGATGCAGTCATTGTAGAAGGCTACCCTGAATATGCAACCTGGAGGACACATTTGGCATACTTAAGAGACCCGTATGGTGATCCCGAGGTTGAGATGGAGCTTGATGGAATCGGAGGAGTCTCTATCCTGAGCAAGGCCCATGTGTTCCGCAGCGGTGCCATGTTTCCAGCATTTTCATATCTCAAGCATGCAGAGACTGAGGGTTTTGGAAAGCTTTGTCGTACAATGAATTTCTCTGTCATAGGTTTGCCTCACTACACAATCTGGCATATTTATGAGCCTTCGTCCGATGACATCCAACACATGAAATGGATGGCCGAGGAGGAGACCAATAGACTCGAGAAAGCAAAGATTCAAAAGCTATATGATAAAATTTGGATGAAAGCATTTGAGGAGGTGAATTCCGAATGGAATGGTTTGAAATTCAACGTTTTCAAGAATACTGACGTTAGAAGGGACGTGAGCATTGACTGGAGCGAGGTGGACGAATATTTACAGGACTTTGACGAAGAAGGGCTAGAAGAAGCTGATGCGAATACCAACAAAGATTTCGGAGTTGAAGATATGAGCAAGGATGTGGAATCTGCTCTGCTTGAAAAATTGAAGAGTAAGAAGCTTCGCCAGGAAGAGGAAAACCACCAGGAAGAACTCTTTGGTCATTTTCCGCTGAATCCGTACGTCAGCGGTAAGAATGGAAAAAATTACAGGTTTGTCAAATTTAAGAAGACGAATGACCTCGACATCATCAATTCCAATGTTAATGATGAGCTCAAGCACAAACAGGAGCAAGAAATGAAGGAAGATCTGATAAACGAATTGAGAGAAGAGCGAATGCACCAGCAGCAAGACAAGCAAGAACCTCAGAAGATAAGCGAGGGACAAGAAACTAAAGCTGGAGAGGACACTAAAGATTCGGAAGGCCTATACAAAAATAAAATAGCCGAAAACCACCAGGAGATACATGTCCTAGAAGAGCTCTACAAGGATAGCGAAAAGCAACAGAAGGATGATGAACTACATCGTCTGCGAGCACTCGCAGAAGCTAAGAAGGCACGGAAATTGGCCAGGATGAAGGCAGCAGAGGAAGAAAAAAACAGAAGGAATCAAATTGCCGTTCAGAGGGAGATGGAAAGACGGCGAAAGATGGGTTTAGTTCAAGAATAAACTAAATATTCATTTAGGTACGCTGATGATATGTAATTATGACAAAAAAAAAACTAGCTATGCTTGTCAAGATGTTAACTTTCTTCGATCATCTCCAGATAGATGAATTTTCTCCATAATTCACCTGCCTCAAGAATGATATTTTCAATATCTCTGTTGGATTTTTTCATTTGATAATTGTGGGAAGACAGCACTGAGGTGCTGCTGTTCACGCTTCCATTGCAAGAAGCACATGAACAGTTGTCTGGAGGATGAGAACTAGTTGCAATCTGACCGTCTCCGCCAACCAGCGAGCGAATTTCCGACATTTTCAAAGAAGACAAATTATTGAGAAGTTGCTTAATCTCTGACTGGTCAAGTTCCATTATTGTAAACTCCTTTGCTTTTAAGAATGCCAACGAGATGAAAATAAGCTGGACATGAGCATCAATTTGCGAGAGTGGTAAGCCTGTCTCGTTCAATGGCATATCCTCAATATCATCATCGTCTTTTAAAGACAGAGAGGACAACGTTGGCGTCTGATCAAAGGATAAAGAGACTTGGTTGATGAGAGTCTTGATGCTACTGGACCTGCCTTTCTTGTAGTGGACATCTGGTTCAAATAATGGGTTCCAAAACAGATCAGGACCAAGTAAACGTTTCTGTTCTTCTGTCAGCTGCCCCAATTGCTTCATTTCTTCCTCATCGAATGTATTTCTGAATCCAAGAAGAAGATCCCACACTCTTCCTCTATCATATCTGGACCAAACTTTAGAAGCGCAGTATTTCAACCACCATAAAATCCAGTCTCCTTTCAACAAACCCTCCTCTGACATGAATTTATGCAATTCCGGTAGCAATCGTCTTAAACAGTATAAGAAAAACGAGATTCTATCTTCAATCGAGCCCCCAAATTTTGGTAAATCGTCTGAGGACTCATCCGAATACTGATAGTTCGGTTTTGATTGTTTTTTTGTCGGATCAGGAGTGTGCAATATTACTAGCACCATTCTTTCGTAAATTTCTGCAAATGTCATTGGCTTGAATGAGTGGTTGCTGGACGCAACGTGAGGATTCAAACTTTCTAAACTTGAAACAGATTTTGGTGATGATGATACCACAGGAGTAGAGCTTAATGTTGACGAGTGGCTCACAGTGCCTGTGCCTTCATGATCCATTTTCTCAAAATACGTATCGTTTATGTTTCGCAGCTTAGTCCCATTTTTGGCTATATCGTCTTTCCCACAAAGTACGATCTGCGAATCCAGCAATGGTGGGACCCATTCAGCGAGGCCTAGGGCAATCCAGGCAAGACCAGAATTGTAATGAACAATAGAACCCCATTTCTTCAGGAACTTGATAATCGCACATTCCAAAGTTTCAAATATTTTGTCTTGAATCTCGAACAAGTCCTTGAGCTCCGGAGTTAAAACCTTTGGCTTGTAACGCTCGGTGTTTCTGAGGTATCTATTAAGGTCCGCTTTGATTTGGGCTTCTGGAATTCTCAGCTCTCCATCATCGTCAACATCATCAACGTCGTCATCAGGCTGCACGTACGGATTTAAAACATATGGATGGTATTTCAACAAGAGCGGCCAGATTTTGTGCCGTAGCGATGGCGGAAGACCACGCTGACGAGCGATCATGGAGAGACCGGTTACATTTGTGGTGAGAAGAAACTCTTCGCACAATTCCATAAGCTCAGGAACCTCGGTTATTGGGGGCCGGCCCTTGTATTTGAAACCCCTAAATTTGGCGGGCGTTGAGGACGTGGAGGAATTCGACTGCAAATCCAATGGCTCGTAAATTTTAGATTTTAAAAGACTCTTTGACCCTAAGAGTGATGTGTTATTTCGACTTCGATTCATTACATCAACAGCGTCATCCACTTTGGAATTACCAGTTGAATCGCAAGCTGAGCAATTTTCAGTTGACACCAACATTTATAGGATCAGTATCTTTAACGTCCGCCTAGCTCGTAGAAGATGCTGCACCCGATATGGTGTGAGTAGCGACCACAGAAGGCCAGAAAACCGTTCAAACTAGAGAACGTTTTGACTATCCCAGTCCTGTGGCTTGGTATTTGATGTGGCGAGGCAGGGTCCACGGGACTGCTTGAGCTAGTGTAGACTAGTGTTTTGTGCTCTAGCAAGAGTATCCCGACAACAAGGCAAAGCTCTGGCTGCAACCGCTTGTAATATACTCCAAGTTTGCGCTTTAAAGTAGAAACCCAGTCTAAGTAAAATTCCGCTACAAAAATCGCTAATTTTTTGTGCTTTTGGTCGTTTGACTGCTTTTTTTCGGAGCAGAGCCGACGCACCAAAAGAAAAGGCGTAGATGTAAAGATGGTTGCTTACTCCCAATGAATCTACTGTAGAGGATGTTAGTGAGTTGTGATAAGGAAGTGTCTCCCCAAGAGTCCCCTCTGGCACCGTCTTGCGAGCATAGATAGATTCGCCATAGCCAAGCTTCGCGATGCAATGCGCCACATGTGGCGCATTGCATCTGACTACGAAAATTTTCTTTAGTTTATACACCAACCAAGCTTTGATGATCTGCTCTATCTCTGGCAATCCAGCTCAAGAGCCAGTGCTGTCGACAAAATCTGGCCATGTGTTTGAAAAAAGACTGGTGGAGGAGTACATTGCGCAGCATGGAATGGACCCGATAACGGGGGATTCACTAACTTCTGAAGATTTGGTCGCCATTCAAGTATCGGCTTCGGAAAAGCCATTGGTGGTGCGCGAGTCTGCATCAACATCGATTCCTTCCTTGTTGTCATTATTTCAGCGCGAGTGGGATGCATTGGCTTTGGAAACATTTGAGCTACGCAAACAACTCAATCAATACAAAAAAGAGCTCAGTCTGGCTTTGTACAAACAGGATGCAGCCGTGCGAGTCGCCGCAAGCGCTATCAAACAACGCGACGAGTATAAGAGGGCTTTAGAGGAGCTCACGATAAAGCTTGGAAAAGGAGAAGTCGTCGAGTTCGACACACCAGTGGGACAAACTAACGGATCACAAGCACTGTCTGAAGAGTATGCTAGTCAATTACTTGAGGCTCATTCGCAATTGTATCAGCAGCACCGTTCCCAGAAATATAAATCTCCAATTGACGAGAGCTCAGACATGAAGTTTACGCTTGAAGAAGACTTCAAAATATGGGATGGACAAAAGAAGAAAACGACTCTTCTTCAAGCAGAATTCAACCCTGAGAGAACCAAAATACTACTTGCATATTCAGAAAATGTCGTTGTTGTTTACGATGTGCTTGAAAAAAAGATTAGCAATCGATTTGCGCTTCCCAAACGAACCAAGTTTAGTTATTTCCAGTGGCTCGACGAAAATAAATTTGTGTACGCTTCCACCGACGGGATAGTCCATATTATTGAAGGCGAATCGGAAACCAAGTTTCAATTGGAAAAAAAGTCAATTACGAGCATATTATCCCATCCTCTACTACCTTACCTGATCATAGCACAGGACGACAAACTCTATATATTCGACGGAGAAAACAAATTGTACGAGTCAGATCCTTTCCAATCCAAGATCAGGGAGATGGCTCTCCATCAAGATGGCTTATTTTTAGGTTTGTGCCTTGAAGATAACGTCGTTCAAGTATTTAATATTGCGAAAAGCTCTGTCGAGCTTAATGTTTCCATTGATTCGCTTGGCAGTGTCGAGAACATAGATAAACTTTTATTTGCACCGAATGGCTATTCCCTGGTGATACATTGTTCGACCGACTCGGGCTCGAAAATCGGAATATATGACTTGAGGAAAGACGCTTTCCAAGCGGTTTTGGATTCTCCAAGCAGTCCCGTTCTTGCTATTGACAAAGCTTCCTCATATCTTTTCAATGATCAGACGGTATTCAGATACTATAAAAAGAGCAAGAAGTGGAGCTCTGAGGTCGCAGAAATTCCCGATCTCGCCCGGGATGTGATTGTGAATCTTCAGATCAAGTCTCTAGATGATCATTATGAGGTTTTCGCTATTCTGAGAGACGGCATTTTGAAGAGGTATTCGTTGCAAGCAGGTGTATAGCCAGAAAAATTTCTTGTAATATAATGAATAGACGAACAAGCTGCTGTTTTCTATCATCCTCTCGGTAAAAAAAGCTAGGCATTTTCGGCATCAAATAATTTTTAAAACATTAACAAAGTACCGACTCAAAACAAAAATTTGCCTTGGAATGAGAAGTATAGCTTTCCTGCCTCTCAAAAGGGCTTCTCATAGCGAGGCTCTCATAAAGGAAGCAACAAAAGATACCCGGTGGGGACCGACCACCGCGGAGTTGAACGAGCTGTCTCGGCTTTCAAATCAACCGAGCGACTTGGGCTTGATCACCAAAGAGTTATCCCGGAAACTGCGTTCCAAAAGCCCTATCCAAATTCACAAAGCGTTATCGATTGTGCTGTACATGTTGCAGACCTCATCATCCGAGTTTGTTTCTTGGCTTACATTGAATCAATATTCAATCAGAACCCTCAGGGAATATCAGATAGATACACGTCGAAAACAAGTTGAGGATGCTCAACTGGCTTTCAATATTCGCAACAAGGCTTCCGAAATTCTCAGGTTACTAGAAAACCGAGAGCTTTTGAAACGAAAACGACAAGAGTTTATCACTTTCAGAGAAGATATGAAATTGCCAACTCCTCGTTCTTCATTGGATATGCCAAGCCGGACTTCATTCACAGGTGAGCGCAATTGCAAATCGCTGGAAATAAATAGGGCGGAACTATTTCGTGAATTGGATGTTTTCTCGTCTTCATCAGATGAAGAACGGGAACGCAGAGGAAGTATGCTCAGCAATATCCTGGAGCTAGAAGAAGAAGTGAATCATTTTGAACCCCGGTCGATGCGAATTTGATAAAGTAACCTCAGTTATTGGCTATCACATCCTGCTACTTAATATGACGACAATCTAGTCGTCGCGTCGATTATGACTTAGTTATATATATTAATTAGCCGCAACCGCCAGAAAGTTCTGGCATAATAAATAATGCGCCACGAATAAACAAGTCACCGCCACATTGTAAGCCCTCAAACGGAGCCGCATGACTTTAGCCCACTCATCCAGACGAGGCATGTGTTCGAAACACTGGTACTATAGTAAGTAAAAGATGTTACGTTCGCCTGTTGCGAGCGAGAGAGAGAATTAATATAAAAACCATGTCCTTGACCAAGTGGGCAAGCGATGTTTTTGCTGTCATGGTAATTTATCTAGTTAGGCAGCTCTGTTATCAGGTGTGGCTAGTGTAAAGCAACATTTCTTTTTTTGAAGACCACCCCTTATTCTTTGCCACCGAAATTGCCTGTTTTCCGTAGCAACATATAAATATCGCGCATCCCCAGAAGTTTGTAAGACAACAAAACAACAGGTTTACGCTAGAGAAATGCAAATTTTCGTTAAGACTTTGACCGGCAAGACTATCACGCTAGAAGTTGAGTCTTCTGACACAATCGATAACGTTAAATCGAAGATTCAAGATAAGGAAGGTATTCCTCCTGACCAACAAAGACTCATTTTTGCTGGTAAGCAGTTAGAGGACGGTAGAACGTTATCTGACTACAACATTCAGAAGGAGTCTACTTTGCACTTGGTCCTGAGACTGAGAGGTGGTATGCAAATTTTCGTCAAAACCTTGACGGGGAAGACGATCACCTTGGAGGTCGAATCTTCTGACACTATCGATAATGTCAAATCGAAGATTCAAGACAAGGAGGGAATTCCTCCTGACCAGCAAAGACTCATCTTTGCAGGTAAGCAATTGGAGGATGGTAGAACGTTATCTGACTACAATATCCAGAAGGAATCTACTTTACATTTGGTTTTGAGATTGAGAGGTGGTATGCAAATTTTCGTCAAAACCTTGACGGGGAAGACAATCACCTTGGAGGTCGAATCTTCTGACACTATCGATAATGTCAAATCGAAGATACAGGACAAGGAAGGTATTCCTCCTGACCAACAAAGACTCATTTTTGCTGGTAAGCAATTGGAGGACGGCAGAACGTTATCTGATTACAATATTCAAAAGGAATCTACTTTACATTTGGTTTTGAGATTGAGAGGTGGTATGCAGATTTTCGTCAAGACCTTGACGGGAAAGACTATCACCCTTGAAGTTGAGTCTTCTGACACCATCGATAACGTTAAGTCCAAAATTCAGGACAAGGAGGGTATTCCACCTGATCAACAGAGATTGATTTTCGCTGGCAAACAACTCGAAGATGGTAGAACGTTATCCGATTACAACATCCAGAAGGAATCTACTCTCCATTTGGTTTTGAGATTGAGAGGTGGTATGCAGATTTTTGTTAAAACTCTTACGGGCAAAACTATCACCCTTGAAGTTGAGTCCTCTGACACGATTGACAATGTGAAATCGAAGATTCAGGATAAAGAGGGTATTCCACCTGATCAACAAAGACTTATCTTTGCAGGTAAGCAGTTAGAAGATGGTAGAACGTTATCCGATTACAACATCCAGAAGGAATCTACTCTCCATTTGGTTTTGAGACTCAGAGGTGGTTTCTGAATATGTACTGGTATAACAATGAGATAACGATTTATCGCAACTTACATATCTGTAGTAATAACACTTCATTTGTTTAGTGCTTTGCTAATTTCCATGTTGATGATGGAGTTAATTTCTAAAGAGGCCATTTCTTCAAGTTTGTCGTTACAGCTTTCAGAAACTGTGGGACAAACTTTCGCAAACTCGCTGGTAGCCCTAATGAATGCAATCAAAACATTTTGAAGATTATCTCTGTTAGCACAATTTGTGGAAAGAGTGTTCCAAATCTCAGACATTTGCCTCTTCAAATCATCGTCCAAAAGCTCAAATGTTTTCAAGAGTTTTGTGAAACCTTCGATAACAACCAACTGAGTTTTATAGGTTTGTTGGAAACGATCATCGTCGAAATACTCGACTAGATTTTTCATGATGTGCTCACAGAGCTTTCGGTTGGGCTCGGCTGAATTCAATGCGCTCAATTGGTTTTCAAGTAGCTGGATCTTCATTTCTTCCAATCGAGCGTCTTTAGCTTTTTTATTCAACTTTGCTTTATCGTCTTCCGAATCTGTATCCATATCCGACTCATTTTTTGGTTTTGGTTGAATGAAAGAGTCAATCAAATCCAAATATTCCTCGTACATTTCCGCATCAGGGAAAGTACCCAAGAAAATACCCAGCGATTGTACGCTGTGAATGGCGTACTCTCTGTTTTTTCGTCCAGCTTCAATTAAGACACAACGCTTAACCTGATCAAAAGTCTCTGAGTTTTCTGCCTCATGGAGAAAATTCGGGGTCTTTGTTGCCAAGAGAACCAGAGATCTCAACAGATTCTCCTTACCTTTGTAAGACCTGCCCCTAAGAGAAACAATTAGGATTTCATAAAGCTGATTTAAATAGTTGCTCAAAGAGCTAATCTCTGGTCCCAATTTGTCCACTATCTCAATAATTGAAAGTGCAATACTCTGCCTAATCTGTAAATCTGTAGAGTTAATGTTGAGCATAATAAGCTCAATGATTTCTTTAAGATAGAGCTTGATTGGTCCACTTCCTCCAGAGGAAGAGTCTTCCCACGCTTTAGTGAATAAATCGGAGACCTCCTGGACAGGATCATGTTTTCCAACAAAGATCAAGGGAAGATAGCTGACAGCAATTGACTGAAATCTATCACCAGAGTACTTTGAAATGGATTCCGAAGCGTTGGCGGAAAGCAGTTTAAGTTTTTCGTTATCACCGGCTTCAAAATAGTAGGCTTTCAACTTCTTCGCCAAACTATCGATTTTTTTCAGTGAAGCTATACGGACACAGTATCCAGCAGAGATTGCGAAAGACTTTGACACAGTTTCATTTCTGTCTTTAAGTTGACTCATGCAAATTTTGAGAAGGTCATCCCCATATTTTTGCGAAATAATGTAGTGCCTTGTGATTAGACTGATGATAATTTTCGATCCTGTCACTTTGGAGGGCAATCCAACAGACTTTTTCACTGCATCTGAAAGATGAATAATAAAATCGGCCATCAAGCCTTCGTCCAAGAGATTCATCAACCGTTCAATTGCTTCCATTAGAGGGGAGCTACTAAGAGCGGCAAGTCTTTGAGAATCAATATCGTCTGATTTTATATTATACTTGTCCGCATTTAACGCGAGATAATTGGCGATTTGAGGTTCGATAGATGACATCATCATCGTCAATTGCTCAATCAGGTCGCAAATGTAAGGTTTCAGCAAGATTGATGATGACTTGGCAAGCTTTATAATGATTTGCAGAGCAAAATTCTTCACTTCATCGGAATCATTCAACAAACCATTTGACCCTAGAAGGAAAGGCACTAGCTGAGATAAAATCTTTGATTCATTCGAGGTTTGATGATCAACATTTGAGATCTTATTGACCATCGTCGTTGCAAGATACCGGGTCAGCGAGTTTGCCTCCACGCGCACACTCTCTTTGATATCGTCCATAACTCTGAAAGCCATAGTCCAGATCTTTTCCAAATAAGTCTCATATTCTTCGAATGATACATGGCGAAGTAAATCCTGAATGGCAGCCGTTGAAGCCTGTCTCACTCTCCATTCTCGATTGCCCATATTTGTAAGAAGATCCCTCAAAATGGTCTCGAAGTTGTCGGTGATCACTTTCGAATTTGGAAGCAGAGAGTTCCATATATCATTCATGGTTTTGGCAACTGATGGACTTGGATCAAATCTATATCTAAACAGCTTTGGGATCAGTCTGGATGACAGCCTTTGATCATTGGCAATTAGAGCCTCCAATTTGGATTTGTCTAAAATTGCGCCCAGACCAAATGCGATACCTTTTCTAGATGACCACAAAGCAGAACTTTTGGCAATGGACATGAATTTGTAGACCAAGCTGGGATCTCCAACTTCAGAAGCAAGATTCAAAACGTCTTTGTAAGTAGACACGGAGCTATCACCCGTATTTAAAACCCCAGGATCGAATAGTTCAGTTTCTTCATGAAGATATCCACTGGTGACCGATTTTCGGGAGTCAGTGAACGAGCTGAGCAAATTATGCGTTAGCGTATCTTTCAGCTCTGCATCCCCCATTTCATAAACTAAACTCAAACCTCTTGATGCCGACTCCTGTATAATTTCGTCCTTGTCTGCCAGAAACCTCAGGAATGAGCGTTGGAGGAGGCTTAAGTTATTTTGTAGGGGTTCAAGATGTCCACAATGCTGAACAAGTGATAAGAGCCAAATACATCCTGCTCTTTTCAAAGCAGGCTTCGTATCTTCGCAAGCCTCAATGATTGTGTCCAGTATGATAGGCACTCTAGACACATCATGTTCTAATGGAGGACTCACAGATTCTTCTCTGATATCCAACTTGTTCATTACCACTTTGGAGTGAACGCCTGCAGCAAGGATGCTAAACGCTTCCCCCGCCGTGAAGTGAAAATCGGTCTGCTTTGAAGTATAAGTCCCATACAGCGCAGACTCGATCAGAGGCAAAAACTCTGTATCTGAGCGTAGCAATGAAAGGCTCACACAAGAGATAGCGATAGTAGCTTTTTCGTTAAGCTTTTTGACGAGGGGCAGCAACAGTTTAATAAACTTGCTCTTGTACGACTTTACTTTTGATGACAAAGTCAGGATTGGTCCCAGACACCCAAACAAAGCCAGCTGTGACAAGCTTTCAAAGCCTTCTCTTTGAATCTTCGAAGATGAAGAGCTGAGGGAATTTTCTATTTTCATCAGAACTTCATCAAACAGGTCGGTGGAAACAACTTTTAGTTTTCCATGTAAAACCAACTGGGAAATCAAAAACGAACAAGCCATGATTTGATCATCGCTCAACAAGCCAGTCAAGAGAGACTTCAAATCCTGCTCCTCTAAGGTATCCTGAGAAGCAATGATAGCCAAACACTTCGAAACGTACAATAGTACCTCGTCCGAAATCGACGTAGTGAGCATGGATTTGAGTTGATTAACTGAAAAGGCCGTACTGGAAAATGCTTGCCGAGGACTGGATATAAGAATCTGATACAATTGTCTACCTGCTTCCAAACTTGACTCAGCGACAAAAACATCGAGCTGCATCTTCAAGTATACAGAGAGAAGGGATGGACCCGAATCCGTCCGTAAGGACTTATCATCTAGACGCTGCAATTCTTTGACGAGTAGGCTTTTCACTTTTTCATCGTAATCTAATGCATTTTCGAGTCGAATTTCCCACTGCTGATCAGGAACAATAACTGTGACGCATCCTCTGAGAGCTTGCATCACAAGACACCTCCAGGCAAAGGTCATTAGCTTACCAATGTTAACGTGATCAATGTGTTGAACTTCTTGAATTATGGATTCGAAATCAGGAAACTCCACGGTTAGTTTACAGTCTGAAGACTTTATGTTCTGTATCAAAGAAAAGTAATAAGGATGCAATCCTTTTGATGCTTCCTCTAAGGTTTCAGGTTTATCAAATTGAGTTTGCGCAAGAACATCCAAGATTCTGGCCTTCGCATCATTGAATGGGAAACAGGCATTCACCAGTTTCACTGCCGCATAGCGACAACTCAAAATGTTGTCCCTCGTTTCGAATGTGGGCATTTGCTTGATATAGGAAGCAAATATCTCCATGAGCTTGTGCTTCTCGTCAGATGGTAATTTTAGCAACGAAGGGGATAAAGCGGAAAATGCGTCTTGAATACTGGATATAAGGTCAGGAGAGTCTCGCTCCATCATTCGAAATAAGAAGTCGACAAATGTACAGTCTTCCTGATTTTTAACTCTTCGTAAAACCACTGCCAAAGCCTCGTACTGAAAACGACGTTGCGTTGTGTTCGTTGTGTTGTTCGTTACATCTTCTTTTGCGAGATTGTTCTTTAACTGAATGGCAATAGTCCTGCAAAGAGTTTCGTCTTGCATAGTTTTATTTTTCAACATGGCAGTTGATAGCCATTTGATGAATTTGATTGTCGAGTGTTTCAACCTTGAATAGTCAGACTCCAGTCCAAGCGAGCATAATTGAGCAGCTTTGGGAGAGGAAGCTGCCAAATGCGACTGACTGCAAAAATTCATAATTTTCTCTTGTAAATACAAGGAGGCAGGAGGCCGATCGCTATCGCCTATGAATAAATCTATCAACTGGTCGACCAGTGGTTTACTTTCATAGTCTACCTTGATTCTCTTTAAAAATGATTGGGCATCATTGGCAAGTGACGTTGAGGTATCTGCTGAAGCAATGATTGCAATCAACGTGGCAGAATTGGAAAAAACTGCCTCAGAAAACCTTAATATAGCTTTTTTGTAAATCGTCAAAGTGCCCAGATCAAACGTAGCGCCTGCCTGATAGGTAAAAAAAGAGACAGACGAACTTGAAAGACCAGGAAACGTAAGATCTTGAGGAATATTGTGAGATTCATCAGGAAGCACTGGACCCATCAGCATGAATTCCGAAAACTTGGTGATGAGGAAAGTCTGATCCGAATCGTTGACATTCCAAGAGGAGAGGTACGAATCCTTATGTGAGTCATCTGCGTGCCAATCTAGGAGTAGCTTGCAAAGAACATTAAACATTCTAGAGGCAATTGCATCCTTCATCGTCGAAATGCCATCTATTATTAAAGGTATCAGTTCAAGTCTTTCTCTCTCTGAAAGGCGAGGCAATCCTTTAGAGATAAAGAGTATTGTATAAGACTGAACCACTGTAGGATCCACACTTGCTGCCACATTGGGTGATTTGACTTGGCTCAAAAGATTCCTTATAGGAAGTTTGACATGTGAAGTGTTTATTCTGGTGAGTAGATACTTCACAATTTTGTTGATCTGAGTCTTAACTGCAACATCAGAGGACGAAAATTTGAGGAGAATAGGAGCCAAGTATAAATTCAAAGCACTTTCAAATTTCTCGTCTGTATCTGCCAATGCTAATCGCAGCTCTACCTTCTCGACAAGTGCCAATTCGTTACTCATGACAGATAAAGTTGTAGACCGAGAAAAAATACCAAAGGCAAATAAATTATGCCGAACACTACGGCTCTGAGTTTAAAGTTGGATCAGGGCAGTGCAGATAAAAGAGTTAGTTTTTCGAAGGCTCGGGGAAACAAAAAAATATCCCGGCAAAGAGATTGGGTGTACTACACATAATCTAAGTAGTGAAATGTTCAAGGTGCCTTACAAAAGCCGTAACCTAGTGGTTCTCGATTGGAATAGAAGTTCCTGATCTTCTATTCTCTCTCATTCCCACACTTGATACCCGATTGCAATCTTGTGTCCTGCAAAAGGTAGGAGTTGCACATGTAACATGGCGTATTTAACCAATGTAGGGGAGCTGCGCCCGTATATTATATTGGAGATCCCGCTCACATTATCACACAATCAGATCTGAACAATGGATGCATATGGAATCTAGTATATGCAATATCTAAATTCTTGTTAAAAAAAAATATCCTGTACACAACTCAAACATCATTAAGTCAAAATGAGCATTGGCCTGATAGCTTAATTTGGTTGCCCAAACAACAGACAAGAGAATATGCAGGTAAACTTGTCCCAGTATCATTTTGTTTCTGATACTGTGGCGTTTAAATTAACCTTCTTTCTCCAATGCATTTAGCGTGTTTGTTTGTGTGCTGTATACACATCTGGAGTACAGAATTATGTTGTCAGGTGTGAGCTTTGCGTTCAGTACACTCGTGCTCAGATCAAAGTGAAATCTTACAGCTGAAGCCGTGACCTAGACACAACTGATATTCTAGTACCGAGCGGTACGATTTTGCGTAAACACGTGTTCGGGAGACTACGATGCATCACTAACTGGTGTCTCAGATCTTCGTCTTAGATCTGCCATTAGATCGAGCGTTTTTTGTAAACAAAGCCTTTTCTGCTTGATCCAAAACTTTGTGGTACACGATCCACATTATCAGATACCACATTTCACACATATTGCACACTGTAAGAAGGGAAAAAGCCATGGGTATAATTTCGTGCATTCTGTCATTGGGAGATCACGTTCTTGTTCTTTTGTTCCATCAAGATTCTTGTGGGAGAACTCTCTTCTGGAGTTTTAATCTTTAGTCGATTAGCTTTAAAGAAAGACCAGAGAGGCTTAAATTTGATAATCGGGTTTGCATTCTTCTACTAATCAGCTATATCTTCTTATTGCACAACATCTAAGTCAGTAATCTTACTTTCAAGCGCTTGAATTTCTGCAAAGTGGTATAACTAGGTATTGCAAATTACTAAGATGGAGGGCATTGACGAAAGCAGTATTCAGCTTTTCAAGAACTCCGAAATTGAGAAACATACAGAATTGCAGCCAATGGCCGATAACGGGCTCTTAAGATCAGAGAACTTGAGATTCCATAGCGATAGTGGTAGCGAGCAGTCATCGGACTACTCAGAGGGTGCATCCTCTTGTGGTGAAGATGATGAGCTTGAAGAGGAAGATCTCAATTCCCAGCAACAACCACTGACACGTTCTGATGAGCAAGCTACTGGAAAATCAGAGAACACAAACGTCTCGTATGAAGATGACAGTTTCAGTAAGGAAACTGAAAGCTCTTCGGCCGAAAGAGGGCGTCCTTCAGCTTGTGTTTTTGTGGCCAGTTTATCATCCAACTTGTCGGATGATATCCTTTGCCAATCGGTGAGCAACCATTTCAAGCAATGGGGCACCATTTCATTAGTGAAAGTGTTAAGAGATCCTGCTAACAGGCCATATGCTTTCGTTCAGTATACCAAGGAAGAGGATGCGAAACGCGCAATTGTAGAAGGCCAACACTCTTTGTTGAATGGGAGAACCATCAGATGTGAAAAAGCTCGAGTTAACCGCACCCTTTACATCGAGACTACAAATAAGGCGTTGCCAGAATCTTCAATAAGGTCCTTTTTGGAAAAGTATGGAGAGATTGAAAGGTTGGTTTCTGTGGACGAGAAGTCAAATCTAGTTGATCTACATACAGGGTCGCATTCTTATTGGTTTTGCAAGTTTGTGTACCGTCAGGATGCAATTAGCGCGTATGCAAATCTTAAAGTCAAACCATTTTGGAATGTTGAATGGGCGCAAAATCTTGAAGATGAATCAAGTGACACTCCTGAAGTGACAATTGACAAGTATTCCATTTTTGTTGGCCAGCTAGATCCAAGAATTAACAGGGATGAACTTATTGAAAGATTCGAGCAACATGGTAAAATCAAAGAGGCCATCTTGGTCAACAGGCCATTGAATAACTTTGCTTTTGTAAAATTTGAAACCAGGAAAGCTGCTGCATCTGCAGTTGAAAGAGAGAACCATTCAATGTTCAAGTTCAAGACCATACATGTGCAATACCGTGAGATGTACAACAATTACAAAAACAAATATTCAAACGAAAGCGGACCGAAATTGAATTTGGCTCCACCACCTGTGAGTTTCAGAAGAAGACATTGTTACAATTCAAGCAGCGGCAACAACAACAACAATCATAACTTCACGGGAAATAAGACTAAAAAAGCTCCTACTTTTTACCGGCCGCGGTTTGGTAGCTTCAGTGGTTTTCCCGAACAAGAAATGCAACCGTTTTCTTCATTCAAGAGAAATAATATATCTAACCCGCCACCACTGAGGAGGTTTTCATTTGGGGATCACGTTTCACCGGCAGGTTCATCAGGAAAGGCTTACAAGAATTCCTATGATTTTGTCGGTGCTGGTGCAACTCGCAAAAACACTAACGGTGCCACTAAGGGCACTAAAGCATCTGGTCCTCAAGCGGAGGATGCAGATGCCATCCTTAGTGACGAGGAACGGCTATCAAATAACGGGATGACAAGAATTGAAGAGAATGACGATGCCACTGTGGGCCGTAATACCCATACCGCATATTCATCAACTACCAATGGAGCTTCCAAAACGACTTATTCGTACACATCCGTCGACGTGGACGAGTACTCCCCTAAGTTCCCTCCAGTGCATCCAATGGTCGAATCCCAAACAATTCCTAAGATGGGAAGTGCCGGAGGACCTAGCTATTATCAGTCACCAGCACCATACTATTACCTTGTCCCAACGAAGGACATTGGCGGTTACATGGGCAATACAATTTCTTCTGGGGTCCACAATCCAGCAATCATGGGAGTTCCTGGAAATGGTGCTGGAATCCAGGGAGTTGGGGGACCTCCAGCAACCGGATATTATTACACCTATGCCCCATATGATCCAAACGCCAGTCCTTCACTCTACCCCTGCTACATGTACTATAATCCAAATCCGGCCCCTGGCACGCCGACAGAACAAAACCAGGGATATTTCTCCGAAACATACGATCAGAAGTTTTCAACCGTTTGATATGAAAACTTGAGATTTAATGATTGCTACAAATTGTGTTATGTCCGATGGTAGCTATTGCAAGCTCCGTTTTTTTGTTTTTTTCTTGCAATTCATTGCAATTTAGGTTCATTTTTCTTCGTTTTATTGATTGTGTATTTGCTGATATTGTTATAATTTTTATGGTTGAGGAAAAAGCTAGAGTGTGTAGCCAGGATTCGCATCACATATAAGCCAAACCATTAACGGGACATCCATTATTGAACTTCCCAGAAGCAAGGCTGTGCAAGTTTAGAGAAAAAATTAATGTGACAATAAAGTATCATAAAAATGCCCCAGTTCTATCATTTTGGATTTGATAAAGCTCCCAATCCCGTGGGGTCTAAAGCTCTGGAAAAAATTCAGAGGCCTCAGAAGAAGGCTTACGATTTGGAACATGCTGATTTGAAGCCTCTTAAGTTCCCGAATTTTATTAGTCTACGAGATATAGTTCCCATCAGCGGATTCGACACAGTGTCGTTGCATGGTAGTAAATCGAAAGAGGACGGCAGCGAATTAATAAGCCCTGAAGAAGACTCTCAATTCAACAGCGAGGATTACGAGTTCAAGCATTATATCACCCTTAATTTATTTCACGACGACACTGACCCAATGAAAAGTCTTCTCACAGTTGGAGTTGAAGGTCTTCCAGATTATCTTCTTCATTCCAATTATCTCACAGACGATCTATTGACTTACACAGTGACTGAGCTCCTCACATCGGTGTCAGTCAAAGTGAATCACGATAATGTGCATATTAACACCAAATTCAGCTGGACTGCGCTCAATAACGACACCATCAACTCCAAAATAATATTCATCGAATTTCATGACCTCTTGACCCTGTATTTGTTTGAGAAAATGGTGAACAGTGAGAATATAAAGGTCCGTCTGAAACAGACTGCACGCATGGCATGTGAGAAGTTGGCGGATAGCATTGAAATCACAGAGATTGACTCTTTCAAGTTCAACGAACGATTGAGTCAGATCGAAAAACATGAGACTCTACGAAAAAGGGGGACGCAAAATATCAATGGACAAGACCAAGTATATATAGTGGATTCCAAAGATCTTGAAGACGTTCCTCCAGATATGCTTGATCTGGTCAAGCAGAATTTGATCGATTTTAGAATGAGAGTGTTGTACTTGGAAAGTCAGAAGAAAGAGCAGCAAATGATTAGGGACAAACAATTGAGCAAGATGAAGTTGCGTAGAATGCTGCCCACGAGCAATGATAGGACGGACGACGAGTCTGACGATGAGATACAGGACGATGGAATTGACGATGAGGAATTCAAGAATCAGCAGGAGACGCAGGCACAGATAAGGGCAGAAAAAACCTTTTTGATGCGGATACAGCAGACACGAAAGCGCGATGAGGCACGTTTGAAATCCATAGAAGCTTTCCACAAGAACATTGAACACCATGCATATGAAACAGAGTACGTTGTTAGCGCTCGGAAACGCTTCCTGGACAGTTTTGTCAGCGGAATTAAGGACGCTTCGAACAAGATCGATCAGAATTTCAGCTACTATGTGAACCATAGCAATTACCTTGCTTTCCGGAGCAAGAAGAAACAAGAGGAGGAGCGAATGGACGCTATAGACAGAGATGAGGAAGCAAAGGAACGTGACGCAACTGCCGAGCAAGAAGAGTTCATGGCCTCGTTCACAAAGAAATCGGTCAAGATTTCACTTCGTAAGAAGGGGGAGGCGCCTGCTCTATCGGAAGAACAGGTGGAAAAGGTCCGGCGCAAAGCAGAAGAGGTTCTTGAAGAGTTTCTTGGTGTTAGAGAGGAGTCGCTGGTGGATTTCATTGTCAGCTTCGTTTCCAACAATTACTACCGTGGCAAGGATAATGACGAATATCGCGCGTTTGTGTCAGAGTTGGCCGAAACCTTGGATGAGGACGCAGAAACTGCTGTGGATCAGGTGTATAAATGTATCACGTAAGCCAAACAATAAATAGACAGAAAAAGTTGGTTTGAGGGTAAAATGAATGAGAGCGTGGGGAAGAAGTGCGGGCCATTCTTCCTCGAGCGTACGATAGCCGGGTCTGAGGCAGTCATTGCTTATTTCTCTGACTTCCGAGTCCGCGTAATGGTTTATGATTCACGATACAAAGATCTGAATCCCTTGAACACCAGATCCAAGCGCATCTTGACGAGTGCTACATGGCAGGACCTTTTAGAACCATCAGATTCCATGGACATGTTCAGCAGCGAGCCAGATTACATTAACGAAGTGTGGCAAAGCAAAGCAAAGGCACCGGAGGCAAGCAGTCTTGCCGGGCCTGGCGAAGAGCGCACCATGTACGTGAATATTGCGATCAGAAACACTTCGTTTTCTATCAATAACAAGAATAAGGTCTTTTTCGAGTCGAGTGTGTGGAGCTGCGCGGTAGTACCTGGCTGCAGGGAGTCTTGGTTCGAAGATTCTCTGCTTGTATGTCTGGAAAATGGGACGATCCTACTGTTGCGCGTAATTGTTTCTGAAGGACATTTCGAGCCAATTGTTATTCAGAGACTTCGAACAAGCAGTTTGGGGTCCTGTGACAAGACGGGCATGATTGGTTACAAAGTGACAGTGTACAAAACAGGTAAGGTGGTGGCCATTGCTGCCTTCTCCAAGGTGATACGAATAATGCGCATAGAATACGACTCGCGCGGTGTTCCGTCTTTTGGCTCGTCGCAAAACATGATCATTGGAGGAGCTCTTGTGGAAACATTGTTTATGGAGCCACTGGAGCCGGTGGACAAGGAATACATGATACTAGTTAACTTGATTTCAACAGACGAAAATATTATGAGATTGGAATACAACGAGTTTTACCAATACGATAATCCTTTGAATAGCATCAAGACTCATCCGATGTTGCTGTGGAACTTAGAGGAGGTCCCATACTTCTTAATTTCCACAAAGAACACACAATGCCTTCTGCAAGTTCAGGAAACCAAGTGCATTGTCCATGGTGTACATTATATGCTTTCACGGGACGAAGCAGATGTTACTGAACAGGCACTTCCTATGATCGGTGGAAAATACATTAAACCGAACTCTTACTATATTCCCCAGTATCCGATAACGTGCTTTCCATGCGACGACTACGAGGAAGAAATTTACGACCAGATCCTTCTGTCGACTGACGTCTCTCTTTGGCTAGTGGAAATATTTGGATCTTCGCGCAGACGAGAACGCAGAATTCGTTTTAGTGAAATGTTTGTTCAGCCGTCTGTGTTCAGTCATTTCGCCCTGGAGGAGGTTGCAGAGAAAAAGTACTCTCTGACATATTTCAACGAGCGAGGATCGGCTGAATATAAAATCATAAGCCTTGTTCCGCGTTCAAATGGCTCTGCGTTTAAGATGAAGGTGATTGAGGACAGGGGAAGTCTAATGAACTGGTTTCCGACCTTCGATTTCAAGGTGGTACCGGCACAGCGATCTAAGTTAGTCAACGCAACATCCAGCGAGGAATTATGGTGCGTTGGCCGATGCGAGTCCCGTGGCGCCTTATTTAGTATGCACAAGGGCTACAGAGCTGAAAAATCAATTCCTGAAACTGGATATAAGGATGTGACCCAAATTTATGGATTCGATCTTAGCGGCCAGCCACATTTTGTACTCTCCGGCTTTCAAGAGTCAAGGGTAATTGCTTTCATTACTGAAGGCGACTCGGGGGATATTACAGAACTGTCTCAATTTAGGACCAGCCAGCGCACTATTTATTTTGGGATGCTTCCAGAGGGCAGGTTCATTCAGATATTCGAACATGGCTGGAGGATTGGCACATTTCAATCGAGCGACTTCTTGACCACCTATGTTCACGAAAGAATAATTCTGAGTGCGGTCTGGGAGGACATAGTAGTGTTGGCATACGAATACGGTCAAGAAATGATCCAGGTTAACATCGAAGCAGTTACTGTGTCCGAAAAGCCTCTGACTGTAAGCCCAGGTATCATTGGGATCCAGCCGTCGATGATGAAGTTCATCACTAGACACAAACAACCATACTTGGCAATAGGAACCTACTCCAATAAAGTCCACTTCTATCGTCTTGAAGACCATCGGCTCCTGCTCGCTGACACACTTGACCTTTCGGGTCATATCAACGATTTCGTGACTCCACACGATATAGTGTACACTAAACACCACTGCCTCATGACATCGAAAGATGGAAGTCTTTTGCTATACAAGGATGAGAAACTGCTTTCATTACTGAAAATCGGCGAGACACCAGCTAGTATTCTCCAACAAAGCGAAAGCGAATTTTTCATTGTCACTAAAACTTTGTGGAAGCTTGACTTGACTAAATCGTGCTACCCAGAGAGAATATGGGTTGCAGAGACCATTGATAGAGGATGTCACGCGGCAGTGCTTGTTCCAATGGCACATGACGATCTGCTTCCGCAATACGAAGAGGATCAGCTTCTTGCTATTCGCGATGACGGTCTCTGCAGTCTGTTTGTGTCACGCACAATCGACTGGAGCATTAAAAAAATCAAGCTCGGCTCTACGCCTTTGAAAATGATATACTACGGGTACCACAACGTCTTTGTCGTACTGGTAGGTGGCCCTGAAAAGCTACTTTTCGTTGATCACAAAACCAAAAGAGTGGTTGCAACAGAGCAGGAAGAACAAGTCTTTGCTGAACACGAGCAGCCCTTATCAATATCCGAATGGCATGTGAAGTCTCGTAGAGTGGAAGAATACACACATAAACACCTACTTGTTGGATGCGTCGACAAAAGAGACGGGTCAGGACTTGTCAAAATCATTGAACTCAAAAAAGACAGAGATACGGTCTTACTAAAGGTACTGTACTCGTGGACCCAATCCGCCCCGGTCGCCGCAGTAGCACAGCTTCCAGACTCCGTTATTATTTATTCTGATCGCAATTCGGTGCGTCTTCGGAAATACAAGCCTTTGGAAAGTAAGCTCAGTGATACCTTTGGCCAACAGTCATTTCCATCCGAGGTCAAAGAAATTAATTGCGTTGGTAACCACGTCGCTGTGGTGACCGCTAAAGACTCGGTGTACACTTTTCATTACCTTAAAGAGTCGAATGGATCCCTTTCGCCTCATCTTAGTGATCCTGTCAGTCGCGATCTCATGGGCCACTGCATTATAAAAGATCATTTTATCATTGCTGCAGACAGGCAGCAGCAGACAATCTTGGTGATTCCAAATAACACGGACTATTATGCTAGCCTTACAACACAGGAAGTTTATGAATGGAAAACACCATTTATTCCCCGGCTGTATCAGTGCGAGTTCGAGCCCTTATGGAGGGTCTCCCAAAATGGTACAAAATTCCTGGCCATGGGACTCAATGGAGAAATCCGCATGTACTCCGAAATTACGAGAGGAACCTTCGAAAAAATACTCGAACTCAAGGCCCAACAAGCACAGAAGAATAAAGAGCGATCACCATTGCTATTGAGCGACATTGCATCTCTATGCCCAGAAGATTCTCCAATTGTCAATGTGGACTCGATTTCCGATAAATATGGAGAGATAGGCAATTTCGAGCTGGACACTTTGATTCATAGCACCATAATATAAATAGAGCCTATTTTTCAACCTCTTTTTTGATTTTGTCGAGAAGATCATTGATTCTTGGAGCCATCAAAGGTTGTCCTGTTCTTGTCTTTGCATTCTTGAGGCTCTTTGTCTTCTGTTCTCTTTGTTTCTCCTTCTCTTTCATATGCTGTAACTTTTGCCTTGTCCTCTCTATCTTTTGCAACCTACTACGTTCCTTGCGTTCCTGCTTTATTTTGATCCGTTCTTGATATGTGAGTGGTTTGGGTGGCTTCGGTTCTTCGGATTGTGTTTTTTCTTGATTTACCAACTTGAAATAGCTTCTCCTCAGATTTGCTCTGTGAGCAAGAGCCTTTTTGATTTCACGAGCTAAATGTTAGTCTACCTTTGCAAAAATACGTACTCTTTGTTTCTCTGTCATACTTCTTAGACATGATTGTAGCTATTCAGAAGTGTGAATTTAATTTTTTTTTTCTGCGGCTGAAGACTTTCTACCAACAAATTTTACGAAAAAACAGGCTCTTTTATCTGACATGAGCAACCTTAAGCTCGCACTGCAGCGATGTATAGAGCTGCAGTCTGCTACGAAGAGAGAGCTTGCTTTGCAATGGTGTCTTGATCTGACCACATCATTGTCCCGAGATAAGTTTCGCTATAATGGTCTTGTCCCCACGCTTTCAAGAGATCGACTGCGCTACGTCATCATCCAGTTACAGCAGTTCAAACGCAACATATCCATGACAAATACCAAGTTTTTTGAACATAATTTGAAGATTATGGCAGAGCAGCCATCCTCTTCCAAATCATTTAAAGAAGCTCACGATAAAGTGGAACAATATATAGAGCTAAAAAACTCATCTAGCGAAAAAGAGCACGAGAACGAGAAAGCCGAACTTTTTGACTACTTATACAAAAACCGCTACGAAAGCCTAATTGTGAAACTGTTTAGAGATTCAGTCGATAAATTCGCAGGTTTCAAAGAGTCACAATTTTATCAGCTTACCAAAATCATTGACCAGTATGGAACTCTAGAGGATCTGAACTCTTTTCTTGAGCAATACAGCACCAAAAAGACAAGCCATCTGCTTCGAAGGCTCGAAAACATGAAGAACATGCGCGAAATAAAAGCGATACTACAGTTTCAAGAATCTATCGATCCCAACTTACTGAATCATATTAAAAACTACCGAGGATTATCTTTAGCTCTCACTAAATACCTTAGACACCAGATATGGACTTCAAAGTCCCTAGAAAAGAAACAATCTATGGCCAAGTCGGCACTGGACATTCTGGGTCCTGAGAACTGCGATGTTCAATTCCTGGCAGAGGCGTATCGTGTGCTTCGCTCTGGGGATCTGAAAACTAGGTATAAGTTGGCAAAACAGCTAATCGATCCACAAAGAAAAAATGACATTGTATTTGCTATGCTCTCCAGCACTAGTCCGACTGAAAGCTGCTACTTATGGGTGAACGAATTTCCCGACGTAAAGTTAGCAGATCAAGTTCCCAAGGAGCTTTACATTCTTAAACACCGGTACCTTTTCGCTGGAAGGCTCCCCAAAAATTTTGCTCGTCATCTTGATCTCGACCGCGCTCAATTAGAGAAACTCATCAGTTGCCTCATTTTTGGGTACTCGCGCTGGGGTGACCATCAATATGTGTTTGACCTTGTCAAACTGAAGGGTCAGTTGGGGCTTGAGATTTCAGTAATCGATCAAGTTGGGATTTTTTTAGCCACGCTGCAGCTTGACAAAAATGAAGCATACAATGCTTTCAAAAGTCTCCCCCAGGAAGCGCACCGTTACGTTGTCAAAGAGGTGATAGAGATGCTCGGCAAGGCTAATAGGTGGGATGAATTAAATGCATTTTTTTCTGGTTTGTCCCGACTGAACTACACCCCAACTGTGGAAGATTACACTATGATGTTCGAGGCTCTCGCGAGTCGTGGAGCTACGGACCAGATTATGGAGCTGTGGGAAATGTTCCTAAGAAGGGGATTGATTCCAACTGATAGGGTACTGCAGGCGATTATTAAGTCACACATAAGGAAACAGGCATACGCTGACTGTTTGCAATGGTTTGCTGCCTATTCGCATTTTAAGATTCCTTTATCACCGAAAGCTTATGGGCTCATGTTACAAGCGCTTTCAGGAACGAACGAGTTGGTGGCCTGTTTCCAGCTATTGGATGAGCTAACCAAGATAAAAAATGCTACATTAAAGAGAAACAATTTCTCAGGGTTCGCGAGTAATTGTGCAATAGGAGGGGATCACAAGAGCATTGAGACGTTATTGAGCGTGTACTACCCCAAGTTTGGACTCACGCCAGAGGCACCTGATTTTACATGGATTTTGAAAGCCCATTTCAACTCACAAAGGTACAACACTGTGATTGATATTTTCAGAAAGCTGCAAGCTGATAAATTGGACTGTTATGGCAGTTACGAGGTGGCTTTGTTATCGGCATCAAGATTAGGTACCTTGCGCACCTTCGACATTCTGTGGGACGAGTTTTCTCGCAAATTCAAGGACGAGTTGAAGATCGAGTCGTATGAACCATTCTTGATTGCGTACTGCCGTCGTCACAAGTTCAACCGCGTAGTGAAGTTTATGGATGGTTTGAGGGAACACTACAAAAGGTTCCCTTCAAAGTTGCTCAACCAGGTTTTTTTCCAATACATGCGAATGGGAAACTTGAAGAACGCCTTCAGTCTCATTGGAATTGCACTCTCCAGGGGTATCGAAATAAGCTCCAAGACATATTCCTTGGTTCTCCAAGCTGGAACGGATTTGGTGAGTAACTTTAATGCTTCGCTTATGGAGGAACTCTTGAATAACAAAACGAAAGACTCTCTGGGATTCGCAGAAAAGGATTTGAGTCCAGCGGCTTTTAAAACGGCCATAAAGTGTTTGCTAAATGAGAACCAGACTCGGAAGGCTCGTTTCTTATTTGAAACGTACATCGAAACGTCTAGTTCATACTTTTTGGACAACGTTCATATCTTAGCCCTAGAGTTGATGATTCTTGGTAAGGAAAACCGGTGGCAGGAATTTGACAGCTGCTTTAACAGATATTATTCCATTGTACGACAGAAAATTGTTCACGCTCGTCTGAAAAACACGCAGGTGTACGACAAGATGGACGATCTCAATTTCCGTTTGCATACAGGCTCTACCTTGCAAACTCTAGACGAAATCAGACTGCGAGATAGATCGCTGAAACCCGGAGCGATTGCCCGATATTTGAGGGAAGCAGTTGTTGACGTGTGGCCTTACCGTTTGAAGCAATTGGATAACCAAGGCCAGCTGAGAACCATTCCGCAAGCCGTCGAGCAGATGTTGGCCGACGGTTTCGTGCTGAGCAGCTTGAACGTTAACGAAACAGCACTGAAGTTAAGTACGGATCCATCTCTGGTTCGTGAGACCGTCGAATTCATTGAGCGTTACCTGTTAGGTGACCTCATGAGACGCGGTAGATTGCGTTTCTTGCGGTTGCAATTCAAAAGCTCAGCTACGGTGCCGCCTGTTCCGTTTCGTTCGAGCCCCCTTCACTTCCAACTAATAACAATGAATCTCAAAAAGCATCTCAAAGCAATGCCGCGATCGGAAGCTCTGGAAGTGTTACGGTCACCGGTTCTGGCCAAGAGAAATATCGTTTTGCGTCACAGGTCACATATACAAGAGAACTTTAACAAACTCAGGGCCAAAGCTATGTTACAAACCAGTATCGCCAACAAACACATGCGCATTGAAGCTTATAGAGAAATCCGCACAAGGCGCCGCGGGTACATTCGCTCTCGAATGAATGAGATCAACGAGTACTCGAGGCTGCTCAATATGCTACTGCAGAAGATTTCAATTTCTGCACGCAAGGCGAAGGGGCAAGAGTTGCAAGATCTACGGGAACACATCAAGGCTTACAAGGAGAAACTTAATTCACTGCAACAAGCCAAAGCGGGGCTGCTTAAGGAGGCCAAAAATATCGTGATTGACGTTCGGACGAAATATGACAAAAAGCACATGTACAATAAGATGGTCAAAATCCACCAGCAGCAAACATAGTCTGTATATAAATCAATTGCATTAGTTAACGTCTGGGAATTGTAGCTGTGTAAATGCGTCTGCTGTGCCCCAAATTAGTGGCCCAACATGCGGTTGAATGTTATACTCTAGCTTGAGGGTGGCCGTTTTATTGTGGAGATCAGGGTAGTAGTCCCACACAGAATACTTTGAACGTACATCGGTCAGATCTAAAACGCTATCTTTTTTCGTCGGTATGATTTTGTCCCAAAACACAACTTTGGACAGCTCGTTCTTTTTTCCAGGGTACTCTCCAATTAAATACACAAACACCTGCTTAGTGTTCCAATTAAACAGTGACGACATGTCTGTTGTGAGATCAAATGCCAGTCTGATATTTTCTTTCCCAGAGTTTGGACGGCCTCCAAAGTTCCTTGAATACTTCATCGTGTTCACAGCCTTGTTGACCGAAATGTGGGCCGGAATCGACCCGTGTTCACTAACGTGTAGCTGAATTAGCCACGAAACAGAGATGACTGCAGCCATCGTCATCACAAGTGTCAGAACATAGTTCGATACGGTCTGTACCCGTTGGAACAGAGAGAACATATTTTGAGTAAAATAATTTAGGAGCCGGGTAATAATTAGCCAGACCATGCTCGTACCTCTGCTTCTAGCGTTGACAGCTGTAGTGTGCGTCCTACTCTTTGGTGATCTTCCAGTGTTTCGAAACACCTTCATCTTTGTATTGCACTCAAAGATTACCCACATTTTGGGTAACAGTGTCTCAACGCTAAGATTCCTCGATTCGCACTATTGCAACGGAAACCTGCGTTGCATAGCTCGTTTTGCAAGATGGACTATACCGGCCTTCTACATCATAGTCTACTCCTCAGCTCTGTGGCTTTTTGCGAAGAACACGTTGCCGCTATTACAAAACAGACATCTCATTGTCGTCATTCCCTCTGTCCTAATAAATTACTACACGTTTTTCATGGCTGTGCTGCTCGATCCGGGGTCAAAACCAACATGCGTTTTTCCATTTGACGAGTTGATATACACTCCTTCGACTTGTCGGACATGCAAAACCCTGAAACCAGCACGAAGCAAACACTGTTCCACTTGCAACCGCTGTGTCCAGCTATTTGATCATCACTGCGTTTGGCTGAACAATGAT
Source organism: Ogataea haglerorum (assembly GCF_019207285.1). NCBI lineage: Eukaryota > Fungi > Ascomycota > Pichiomycetes > Pichiales > Pichiaceae > Ogataea > Ogataea haglerorum. Next base: position 228,902 of record NW_025065160.1, read on the forward strand.
GTTGGCTACTACACCTATCGCTACTTTCTGGCCTTCCTGTTATCAAAGGTCTGGACGTTCGCATATGGGGCATATTTGTGCTGGAGCGCACTAGCTACCACTCCACGCATGTTTTGGCATACAGTAACGAAAACGAACCCCACCAATAAAGTTTCCGGAGCTCTATTTTTATTGTGCATTTTATTGCTGCCATTGGTAGCAATATTTTTAGCAGAACATCTGCGGTACATTTACTTGGGGGTCACCACCAACGAGACTGCTAAATGGGACTATATTCGGTACTTATTTGAACATCGCCTATTGTACAGAGCTGACACTGAAGATGGTTGTAAATACATCATCGCCAATGAGACAGGATACACCACTTTGAGCGGCGCTCAAATTTATGCCCTTGAACCTAAATTGGTCCGTTCCTGGAACGACCTACAAAATGTTTACGACAATGGGTTCATTTTGAACCTCGTTGAACGAGTTTTTCCAAAAGCTTTATAATTGTACATAGAATGAATCATTTTCTTTCATACTCTCTTGAAAGACGCCCTATCAAGTTCTCAGCTGTCGTCACACCAGGAATTTCTAGGCTTGAACGCAAACGTTGGGGTGAGGATTCGCGGCCTTCAAATTCATCCATTTCGTGTCTTGCTGAATCTAAAGACCTCTGCCTATTCGCGTCCAGAGAGTTCCCGCTGATTCGACTTCTGAGACGGGCCATTCGGTCAGCATCCGTCATAATTCTAGGGTCTCTTTTCACGGTCATAGAAGGTCTCCGCAAACCATCCTGGTTGTAACCATCCGTGAATTCCATTTCAATTTCTTCTGTAGCTAGAGTATCCACAGATTCAGAAATTGGGATTGGAGACGCAGTTGAGTCCCTGTGTTTTTTGAAGAACCGTTGGAAGACTGAAGCACGTTTTCCACCAGTTCCATTGATCGAATCTCTGAAAGGAGAAACAGGAGTGTCAGGTAGATGAATAGGCGCCTCTGCAAGATGTTCCTTGGTGTAATTCGAGATTTTTGCTCTATCCGGATCCGTGGGGTCGTAATCCTCATGGTATTGGTCAAAGTCTCCTTTGGCAACGGCTTCCCTAATAATGTCAATATCCTTCGGATACCAGAGTTTGCAAGTGAAGTCATACGCGAACCTTGGTAAAATGCAAGTCAACACGCTGGGGAAATAACATGCCCAGAAAGACGGAGTGCCATACATGCGGGCAGCGGACTTGTAAAACTCTCCCGAATAGGTAGATGAAGACCAAATACCGGTCCATCCAAACACGACAAGGATCGATAAAGAAATGATAAGAACGGTCAGCCAGTCCCATCTGTGAATATGGAACAGAACATATAAGTCACATGAAGTCGTGGCAATGGTGGCGACCAGTGCACCAACCAGGTATCTGTGGTCCAAACTCAATCCGTTGAAAGTGACAACACTATTCTTATAGTAAAGGAAGTAAGGGTAGAAAAATGAAATCAAAGACTGGTAAAACCCATCCGTCATATACCACCAAAACTTTTCCATTGTCCATTCGCTCCTTAAAATGCCAGTTTGATAGAGCTGAGGCACCAACAAGGATATATGGGCAGGAACATCTTGGTCGAAAATACCCATGAAGATGACTGGCAGCGAGGTATAAGCCAAATTGTAGAACATCAAGTACGTGTACTCGAACAAGTATGCTCCGTCGAAATCATCATAAATTCCGTACCAAAAGAGTGCCAACGTAAACACCACATTCTTGTAGAAAAAACTTGGAATCATTTCTGCAAGCCGTTTATAAGACCATCTTCCGTGGACTAAAACCAATCTCGCCAGATATCTGAATTGACCAAGAGCATAATCTGCTGACATCACAGCTTGCGTTCCTTCCTCACCAGCAATACCAACGCCGACGTCGGCGGCCTGAATCATAGCGACGTCATTGGATCCGTCCCCAATAGACAAAGTCATGACGTCCAAACTTTCCTTAACAAGCTTCACCACTGCAGCCTTCTGTGCGGGAGAAACACGACAACAAAGGACAGCCTTGCACTGTTTGCACAAAAGCAGGAATTTATACTTTGTTTTTTCGTTTAATGCTAACTTCAAGGCTTCACCGTCAATGACCAAGCCAAAGTTTCCAGAGGGCAAAGAATGATTCTTCTTGGCAAGTTGAAGCTCATCCAATGAACCTTGCATGTCAAAATGTGTACTCAAGTACTTCTGGATAAGCGCCAAAACCAGTTCCGCCTTGTTCCCAGCCAAAGACTTCATCTCACTTTCGGTGAATAACGATTCAATGTCGTCTCCGGATGTCTTAATGACAAGCAAATCCATACCGTTCTCCAACATATTGCAAGAAAAGCCAATGTTGATAGCAGTTTCAACCTTGTCACCAGTCAGAACCCAAAGCTTGATACCTGCATTTGCCAGAAGTTGAATGGAATCAGGGACGCCATCCTGAAGACGATCCTCAATAGCAGTTCCTCCGAGAAGAGTCAAATCTTGTTCAATGGAAGAAGCAACCTCTTCCATTTTTTCTTCTCTTTGATCCAAAGCAGAAGATGCAACATTGTGTCTCGCCTGCCATTCTTCATATTCAGACCATGTTAGCTCTCTCTGAGCAATGCATAGGGTTCTCAATCCCTCGGTTGCAAATCCCTCTAGGTGAATCGCGGTTTTGTCTAGCAGCTGCTGATCGTTTGATTCGCCCAATCGAGAATAAATAATGGAGTCGGCACCTTTACATATCAAAAGAACAGTTGGCTCTTTGTTTTTATCGGTTGGAGGAATCTTTATCATAACACTCATTCTTTTTCTGGTCGAGTTAAACTCCAAAATGTTCAAAATCTGATATTCCTTCTCAACACCTTGAACGTTCAAAACTAGACCCTTCTTAGTTCTTCTCACAAACTCAAAACCGACATCTTTCGCTGTGGCCACAAGTGCGGCTTCGTCCGGACTTTGTGCCTTCAGCTCCATTTTTCCTGGGTACTTTTCCGATGGCTCAGTCAAAACACTGTGACACAGTGCTAGCGCAAGCATGAAATGCTCCAATGCTTGCTTTTGGGCAATTCCAGAATCTCCTTTCAAATCTTCCGCGAATGGCTTCGAAACGAAAGTCAGTTCATCTTGGATATCTGGTGATAATTTGCCTTGATTGATGACTCGCAGCATACTAATCATTTCGACTTTATCCTTGGCAATCTCTTCTTTCTCCCTCGCAGCCTCTTCTTCGACATCAATTCCTTGACGTCTCCTGATACCCGCATAAGCTTCAGTATATGCCCGTCCATACGTGACACCATTTATTGTACATTTTTTGAACTCCATCACATTCTGTGTTAAAGTCCCTGTTTTGTCACTGAAAATGTACTCAATCTGACCGAGATCATCCGAGATATTCCAAGACTTTGGAGTACATGGATAATCCAACCTCTCATAGTACATGTGAACATCTGAATAAATGAAAAATGCCTGTGCTGTTTTGATGATCTCAATAGAGATGTAAAGAGAGATTGGAACCAGAGATTGGTACAGAATCAGGGCAACGAAAAACCCAAGAATACCATTTGCAGCTGGCGAACCTGCAATCGTTCCAAACTCAAAATAGTCCCTGATGGTATTCCGTTTGTGGTAGTAAATTCCATTAACCAAACCACTGACAAAACATAAAAGGAAGAGCAAAACGAAGTTGATTATAACACAAGCATTCAATTCACGTGATATTCTTGATCTTTTGGAAGGTGTCACTCCAGCATTCATCATAATTTTAGTATCATCGCCGGTAAAAACAACTAATCCAACAACCCATTTAGTATTTCTCAATGTACAGCCACGAAGGAGCATGTTATTGATTGTGACAGGCTCGTTGGATATTTTGCCGGCGGAATCGTCACCAGCAACGTAGTACTTTAGGTTTCCTTGATAATTGTACAAGTTGGCTTTTGGTCCCTCGCTCTCCAGCCAGAATTTGCATCTGGCTAAGTCATTAACGGATTTGATTGATGTTGATGAACACTTAAGAGCCTGTTTGACTTTCAGGTTAGTTTCACCGTCCAAATTCTTGGTCTCAGTATAACAAGCGCCGTCTGCATCAGAAGTCGACAATATTAAAAGATCAACTGGGATTGACTCATTAGCTTTGATCTTAACGATATCACCAACGTGGACATTCTTCCAGTAATCTTTCTTGAAAGTTGGGTTTAAACTATTGTGACTGGTAGATGAGGGAGGGGCTGTAAATGGTTCAATTCTGGTAGAAAACAAATCCCCTCCAACATCCTCATTCTTATCCGAGAATGGATCTGCTGCTGCATCACTCGTCAGCGATGTGGAGCTTGCAGCTTGGTCGCCCTGAAAACTTTTTCTATAATCAAAGCTATCTATTGACTTTCTAGTTCCGGCTGCATCCTCTCTAAGAGGGTCTATAGTCTTCTTGCCTTTGATTTTATGGATCAAATCCAGCATACGGTGAGAAGAAAATTTCTTTATTCTTCTCCACAAACTGATATGCTCCCCATTAAAATTAGGATTATCCATGCCCTTCAAAATGTGGGTGACTTGGTTGTTGACTTCAAGATCTAAGCCTGTACGTCTAGAATCTTCAAGTGCATCTTTGAATGCAGTGATAGCCACGATAACGATCAGTGGAACTGCTGATAACGCAGGACTGGGAACTCCGAAAATCTCAAAGGCTCCCATTATAATCATGGCCAAAAAGTAGATGTTAGCGACGTTCTCAAATTGGTAATACAGGTTCTTAGGGATGAATGACAGCGGTGTATACTTAGTGGTCCGGATTTTGTTTCTTGTGTATTCTGGAGGATTGCCATCACTGTCCTTTTCGTTGTCCGGCAAAGCAAGGTTCCAATAGATGTTCCTCTTTTCTGACGATCGATCTTGACTTCCATCATCGTTGTCGTCGTCCCGGTCTGCAGAATCTCCACCGCTGAACATTCTCCGGCCCGGCATTTTCTTCGAGATACTCCGCTTGAATGTCTTATTTCTGGACAACGGTTTTCCGTCCTTGCGTCTCTGTGTACCCCATCTGTGTCTCTTGATGGCCGTGCTATTTGACCGTGGCAAGTCACCCACGTAATCATCGTCTTCTTCATCGTCTTCACTTCCCTCACCTTCAAATCTAACATGTGCATCCTGCAAATTGACCGTGGAAAACTTCTTTGAATCGGACTTTGTCATTCCAAACACATCCTCTTCAAACTCATCCGCGGTGTCAAATGATGTGTCCTGGAACTGCGAGTGTTGCGATCTTTTGGAGGCTGACCTCCCACTAGGAGGGGCTGTAGAACGTGGTGTATTTGTGATAGAGCTCCCTGGGACAAACCTAAAATCTGAATCATCACCCGTAAACTCATAGCTGTCCTCAAAGGGACTTCCCACGCTGATATCCGGATCCTGCGACATGGCTTGTTTATCAAGACAATTGTTGGATCACGTTGATCTGTCCTTATCGACACCTGAATTTGCCCGATACCTTGAAGTTTGACAGTTATTCAAAAGTTGTTCAATTCCAATCTTTGAAATGGTTGGATAAGTAACAGAGCTTCTTCGCCGAACAATAACCAATATTCGGGCCTTTGAACAAGGATTTCCTAAAAGCAAAGTGGCCCTTGCAAAAAAAAATTTGGACCTCCTAGGGATCCGCACCTACTTTATCCGGGCCGAGCGAAAAAAAGAAAGTCAGCCCGTATATTTGTAATGAATAAAATATAGCTAGCTTTCACGGACAATCTACGTATTTCATGCGAATCTAATAGCATGAGTTAGTAACTAGGACGCTCCAAATCCAGCATGATACTGGTGAATTTTCATCATTCTTTTGCTTGCAACGTCTTTTGCAAATAACCGAGCAACTGTGTATGTGTATGCGTTCCTAGTACATCTTAGTCATCACTTTTGAAGCCTAATAGACCATTTTTCTCACGCTATTTGATTCCATCTCTTCCGAAGTACTAATCAGCGTGATGTGAACGTACAGGGTGTCTCATGGGGAATCCTATCATTCGACGCGTCGGTAGTCGCTTTTGAGATTTTCTGGTGCCCTCGTTTTTCTAGGGGATAATAATAATTGTGCTTAAGCGATTTGGCGTCGTTTCCAAATTTTATGGAGTTCGGATTGTAGCCAAGTTGCATATGAATGGAAATACTCAGAGGAAAGAAGGCTCTTCAATAGATATTCCGTGTTACTCTTTTACGGCGTTCAAACTCCGATATGGTACCGCCAACAGATTGAATAGAACGACAACCATAATCTCGCTTGGACCAATTCCTAGATCATGGTTATTCTATAAACAATCTGCCCTGCTATCAACTTTGCACAAGATAGGTGAGAAGACTGACGGCTCTTTTGCAAGATCTACTGAAATGTTCGACAACGTTGCTCGTAATTTTGGATTTAGGTCCAGTCGACAGGCCTCAGGCAGAACCTCCTCTGGTATGTCCAGTGATTTCTCCGATTCAACGCAGTTGATAGACAATGCTAGCACCATGAGTTCAGATTCAGTGACGATCCATGATCATCCAGAGGGAAATTTGACGGTCTCGTCCCGAGAACAGGAGCAAAGGAACAGAAATCATGGTGTCATTCGTCGCCATCCAGATGGCACTTCTGGTTCCCTCCTTGGCAGATCTCGTACCCGGAAACCCAATAGTCACAGAGATCCCACCAAAACTCTTGGGTGGTCCAATGATGACTTCTTAGCATTCAATCAGAAACTTTCTTCCCGTTCCAACCTGGGGAATGATGGGGCAAAGAATGCCACAAACAATTTGTACTCACACAAGCATTTATATCGTGATATCGCGAAAGCGCGTATCATGGGTAAAGAAGTTCGAAATGCAGAAGATGTTTCCTCCAATGCCTCTTTCGTTACCGCTAATGAGTTCATCTACTCCACACCCCAGGCTAGACAACCACAAGATTCCAGCTCCCACAGTGGTATTAATGACACTTCTCTTGGTTCGTATGATACAATAATGGCATCTCAAAGGGAAACTGGTACAGAAAAAGCTGCTGCCCCAACGACAATGGTGAAGTCCGTGACTTTTTCTACATCAGCCAAAAAAAACCACTCTCCCAAAAAGAAGAAACTCATGGAGGTAGAGCTGCTGAATCCTGAGGAGCATGTTGGAGTTTTAGATACAAACGATCAACAGCAAAGTCACTCCCACTTTAGAGACCTCTATGAGCAGTTGAATGAGGAAATGATCACCATTTTTGACAAACTCCAGCATAGAACTGTCGGTGCTCGCCATAGAATCAATAATGAATACTCCAAGATTGAACAACGGCGAAAGCTGAGAAGAATGTTTCAAGAATTTTCTGCCGGCAATATAGTTAAGATGGAGAAGATGCTTGTTACAGTCATCATGAAGGAGACAAGATATGAAGCTGAAGGTCCCTCAAGGCTAGTTGAGAAATGGAAAGAGTATATTGTTGTGGCACGCTCTACAGGTAATCATGAATATCCTATCGTGCTCCAATTCTTCAAAAAGCGAAACATCCGTTTTGTGGACATAGAAGGGCTTACTCAATTTGATGATGAAGAATCAGTGTTTGAGGATGTTTATCAAAAGAAGTCCGCGAGAACTTCGCGTTCACATCTGGAATTTGACGTCCTTTTATCGATCTCTGATACGAGAATCAGATTTCGAAACGTCTTGGATAAAACCATTTCGATCTCAAAAGTGATGAGAAAGCACAGGGATTTTGAGTACATCCTTCTTCCTCAAACTCAATCATCGGCCACTCGGTGGCTTAGTTTTTTCAACACTGTCTTAAAAAGTCAATCAAGAGAGGAGCAGAAGACTCTTTTACTCAAGATTCCAGATCTTGATTTGTCGCTGACAATCAAAAATTTATCCAGGCATTTGCGCCCTGAAGATTATTGTATCAAGGAGGATAATTTCAAAATTGAAATGCTAGAGAACGGGTATAGTGTTCCTCGCTCAAATGCATTCAATAAATTAGTGGATACAATAGTTGCTCAGTTGCTGATCTTGAACGATAAAGGATGCCTTCCGCCAAGAGGAAACAAATTTATAAGTAATTTACCCTACAGGAAACATCTTTTGGCTTTCGCTGCCAAGAAATACGATCGTTTGGAATGGATGGTTGGTGAGTCGGAGAAGTTACTTCAAGCTACATGGCTGATTCTCAGTAATACGCATGACATAGAATTGAGAGAGTTAAAACACGAACCACTGGCCCTGATGAATGAACCCTTGGTGGAACCGAGACCAGTGGAAGGCTTTTTAGTTCTCCTATCCAACAGGAGGGGAACGCTCAAGTCTTCTTTTGGTCGAAATTACTTTAAGCTGCACTATTTTAGCAGCTTTGATAATCTTCTCATGTTTCAAGACTTTCATACTGCAGTTCCTCCTTTCGAGGATTCCATGACTGATATAATGAGCCCTTTGGGGAGAGTTTTAGATGAGAAAGAACTGACAGAAAAAGTGCATTCTAGAAACTTATATTTTGAGAAAAGTCCATTTCCTTTAGCTCCTTCTAATCCTTCTCATATATCTTGGTTGAGGCCTGGTATCTCAAAAGAAGAATTTGACAAACGAGACATGGATGCCTTATATGAGGCAGAAAGACGAGCGTCCATTATTGTCAATTGCAAAGGAACGATTGACCTGTGCAACGTTTCTGAAATCAATTGTATCCCTACTTCCGAGGTCCCAAATGTTATCCGGTTGGCTGGGTCGCTTGCATGGGGTTATCAGCAAAGCCGATTGGATGACGAGAGTTATGTTGACTCTGTTTTCGAACTGATACTAAAGTCTGGCTGTCGAATCCGGCTTCAGGCTTGTAATAGAAAAGTTAGAGACCAATGGGTTTTCAACCTTCTTCAGCTTCGTGAATATTGGGTCAAGAAGAAGCAGGAAGAGTTGAAACGTATCATCAATCTACGGGAGAAAAATATCATAGCTACACATCTTCCGGATGACAAATACGAGTCTATTTTAACTGTTGATGACAACCCGAACAAATGGGAGCTTTCCAAAGCGCACACGGATCCATATGTTCATAATATATCATCTCTGTCGGTAGAAAAGCCTTTGATGATGAGTGGAGTGCTATACCAAAAAAGAAAGAAGCACAAAAGCTTCAAAACGTTTCTTGTTCTACTATGTCCAGGATTTCTTGTGCTTTACGATATGTTCAACAGAAGTTTCAAGTCAGGAACTATCAAGCAAACTGCATACTATAAGCACTATACAACAATCAGCCTAGGGAACTGTTACGTTTTTTGCGATTCCACAAATGACTTGGATGTTTCGATTCGCGATTCCACATTGAGTGAAGTTTCGCCTGGAAGCCACCAGGTTCCGCGAATCTACTCAGATGGATGGAAAAGCAGCGAGGACGAGCACTGTCGCCGATTTACGATATGGTTTGGATCAAAAAGAGTCATGATGAGAAAAAACAATTCAAAAAGAGTGATTTTGAATGACCAGCACCTTGATTACTCCTCTGACGATGATGAGGAGACAGAGTCCGAAAGCGATAGAATGAGTTTGCATGACCGGGGTAAAATGCTGAAGACCGTATCTCGTCTAGGAGTGACCGGTCATAGTATGGTATTTTTGGCTAGATCGCGGGTTGAACGTGATCTGTGGGTGACTAAGCTTCTCAACGAGGTTGAGCGCTTCAGAATTGTTGACGACGAAGAAGTCCAATTGTCTTAATAAATATTGCTACGAGTTAATGATCGCATATTATACAGCCTTCCAAATGTAACACATTTCATCCCATCCCACGCTAGCAGCGAAACCGGATCCCCACAGGGACCAGTCGCAGCCAATGGCAAACTCCCTGTGCTTATCGAATGTCTTGATTAAAGACCGGCCATGCCATAATCTGTTATTCATGAATCGTGCACTACTGTCAGTCTGATCTTTCCAAACACGACACGTCATATCATACGAACAGCTGAGCAAAGTGTCTGAGTAGTGTGGTGACCAGCTGACTTTGCGAACAGCAAAATCGTGTCCTATGAATCTATTGACAGGCGACGGCCCAGTCTTGTTTGCTGTGCCGAGAACATGATGCTGGACATTTGGAATCATGCGGAGATCCCAAACTTTTATCGACTTGTCCACAGAGGCTGTCGCAATAACTGTTGGTCTGTATTTGTTGTAATCACAAGATAGCACTTCCATGCCGTTATGAGCTATGAAATCTATCTGCAAAGGTTGCGGGGCCCTGATATCCCAAACCTGGCAGTGTGAAGATGAGCTCACAGAAACCAGCTGTGACGGATTGTGTGGAGAAAAGGTAGCTTGGTACATGCAATCTGTGGGATGCTTTTCTGTTTGCTTGGTGGAAAGTGGGACGAAAGGTCTGTCCACCACTAGGGAAGAATCCGTGGACGAGACGAGTGTGAGCATGGACTGCTGTCGATTTGGCGACCAGACTTTGATTGTACCGTCCCATGACGAGGAGCAGAAGATTCCCTTGTCCACCATGTTCCAATAAACCGAAAAGATTTCTCTCGTGTGTTCCTGGTATCTTTGAATAGGGAATCTTTGCAGCGAAATGTCGAACAGAGAGATGGATCCGTCACCGGCACACGTTAAAACCTGGTTCTCGTGAATTTCAGACCACGCAACGTCGAACAAGCCGTCTTGTGTCTCAAACTCTGTATCTTGTACCACCGTGCCATTGTCCTGAATAGACAAGATGACAAGCTTTCCGTTCCCTACAAGCCCGTAGTTGGCTGCAGTGGCTACTGCCAGCTTGTTGTCGTAGAAAGGCGAATACTTGCAGGCATAACCATTATATCCAGTGGTCCTGTATTGGAACATGAACCGTTTTTGTATTAAAAATATTTAGCTCAGTTAAGTAATGACTACTTCTCGTTAGACGTGACAGAGGTGGTAGGCGACGACCCGCTATTCCAGACGGAGCTTATTTTTTCTGTGCGTGAGCTGTCTCCGTCACCTGATTTGCCGTCATCCTGATGCATTGAAAAGAATGGTGAGCTAGGCATCATGAGACCGTGTCTACGATCGTCGGGCTGTGCAATCCTATCTTTTGATTTATCAGCTTCGTGCGACTCATTGGCCAGAATCTGTGTCAGCAGACCAGTCAAGTGATCTCCGCCGTCAATGCATTGTGTCTGGACAGTGTCCGCATCCTTTGGAGTCGATTCGAATTTATCCTTGGGAGTCTTGTCAAATTTAAAGTTCAGAGGAGAGCTCGTTTTGGATCCTCCCTTCAAAATGTTGTAGACCTCAGGATCGTCATCAAACTGACCATCAACCGGCTCTTCTTCTTCGTCATGGGTAAACAGGTTGCTGATCCATTCGTTGCTGGGCGACGTTTTGGTCGGAGATCCCGGTTGCTCCACATTGGAAAACGATTCTATGAGGCGGTGCAGACTGGGAGAGATGTCGTGGACCATGAGAGATTGCGGTTCGTCTCCCTGTGTCTCGTCCGCAGGCGGGTTATTTTCCTTATCATCGTCGTCGAGAGGAATCAGAGTGGTGTTTAGTTTGGTGGCATTAATCGGCGAATCGTTGTCGCTGGATTCCGGCGACTCTTTTTTGGAATCGTAGAGCGGGTCGAGGTCAGTGAGCGGATTCTGGGCCGGCGATGACCTGTCGGACTCCAACTTGTCGTATTTTCTCGTGCTCGTGGCCAGTGAGGATGATATAGTTTCGTCGCTGGCTCTGGCTTTGTTCACCTTCTGTCGTTTGCGTGCTGCAGTGGCAAGATTATCTGCTGCTGGCGACATCTTTGCATAAGGGCTGTCCACGAGACCTTTTACTCCCAAGTCGCCACGCTCGCGAAGCTTCTTTGTGTCATTTTTTGCGTGCAAAGTTGAACAGATGTTGCAAAGCAAGCCAGAGTTACCGAACTCAAATATACCGTCTTTGTGAAACCGGTACGGGGGGTTAGACGTGGACGTGCAATTGACGCAGCGTTGGACTGCGAGGGGTTTCGAGAATTTGGAGTGGTTGCCCGTACTCACGTCGCCTATCTTGACCACGCTACTGATGAAACTTTTGTTTTTCTTGGCTTTGGTCGGAGGATCCGTAGCTTTCATGAGTTTCTCAAAATTAGAGAACCTTGATGCAATAGCATCTTCGCGTGACTCTAGGGAGGTATTGTTCTGATCGGACATCATGATGCGGTGCGCAAGACTATTTTGGCTAATAAAGGGGAGCGACTGAGTTCTGGTGGCTAATTGCGGAATGCTGGCGAGAGAATTAAAGGGCCTTTTTCGAGTCTCGCTATTAGAATCTGACGACTCGCTAGGCAAGAACATGGGACTGCTGCTTTCGGAGGGATTGGCGTTCGACGTTTCGAGTTTGGAATATGAGAAAGATGTTGCATGCTTGTTCACCACGTTGAATCGTAATTTCACCTCCAAGGTATCGGCGCCCACACCAGAGCCATTGATAATGTTGACAAAATTTTTGCACACGCGTCCGGTGATGATCACGGGCGTCCGTCTCTCCATGAGCTTGGAATAAAGCCCGAAACCCACAAATGGTTCGTCCACCTCGACGACGTCTTTGGAATAGATCGAGTAGTCCAAACCTTCTCGAAAGCATTCCGGAGACATGTTGTGAATGAGTTCTAAACATTTGCGTATGTCAATACACCCTATAACGGCGCCATTGTGCGGAGGCTGTTGCGGAAGTTGAATGATCTTCGATGAAAGAGGCCGTTTAGATCTCACGAGGAACTGCGTTGTGTTGTCGAATGTGTAAAGAACCTTGAGTATTACGCTTTGAGTATAGGTTTGTACCTGGCTGTTACTCATAGTGAGCAATACAGTAAGTTGCTAAATTATAAACAATCTCCAATTCCCTTGAACACAAGACGAACCTGCAAATGACATAAGCACAGATCTGAAAGGACTTGTCTGCTAAATTTCAAACAACCGTTCTTGGTCGTACCGTGTTTTTTCCTATTTTGGGACGCGTATTGCAGGTATAATTTTTTCCGGTCGCGTCTTATAAAGAAAGGCCTAAAACACGAGGTTAGCAAAGGTTTAGGGATCGAATTTAATGATCGGCCAAAGCAAAGCAAGAAGATGTGGCTAACGCCTCCTAGCACTCTAAGCCACTTTTGTGACTGTAGCGAACGGAGGATGAGAAAGACTTTTGATTGGCTCTTTGTATCTCTTATTGATCTCCTCGTCGCTGATCTTCTTCAGTTGCATCGTTTCTGCGTCCTCGAGAATCAGCGTTTTGTAGTAGCTCCATTTGAAAATTGTCCACCAAGTGTGGTAAAACTTAAAGTTCGGCCAGAGCGTGCTGGAGAACTCAATCACGCTATCTTGATGACACTGCCATAACATGTAGTCGCTGAGACGTGTGTGACCTGATGTTCTCACCAAGATGTCCACTTTCTCCGCTTCTCCACAATAGTAAAAGTTCTCCTCTAATGTGCGTGTATCAATGCTGTCCACACTCAGCTCGTTACGCTTTACCTTCTGGACGATCTCCGACATCGAATGGACAATGTCATCCCTGGAGGTGTAGGGAAACGCAATGAATAGATTATGGCTACCATGCGAAGCAGTTAATTCCTCAATTTTTTCTAGATCTGCCAAAACGTCAGAGGGCACGAGACTACGATTTCCCACTATTTTGATGGCGACATCGTAGTTCCTGAAATCCGTGTCTTCATTGGCAATGTACGCAAGTCTGCTTTTCAGAAGAGAGAAAATGGTATCTATCTCATTCTGAGGTCTGTTAAAATTCTCGATTGAAAAAGCATAAACTGTGACATCCTTGACCCCCAACTTGAAGCAGCAATTAAGTACTTTGGCCAATGATTCGGCACCTGCTCTGTGGCCTTCTTTCAGTGGAAGACCAGCATTCTTGGCATATCGCCTGTTCCCGTCCATCACAAAGGACAGATGGTTAGGGACCGGTCCTTAAGATTAGTGGGAGACTTTTCCTTACTCACCTGTTTTTAGCACCGACAATAGAAAGTCCTGGAAGAAGCCGTTGACGTAGTCGACGCCTGGTAATCTAGATAGTACTGAAGTGATCAAAGAAGACATAAGAACTGAGTTGCAACCAAAATCAAATCTATGTAAATGCAAGTTGTGATTTATCGATCCCTTTTTCCAATTATATTCACACAAAAAGCACACCGGCTTAGAATCTGACAGATCCAAGATGCCCGTTAGGAAAACATACAAAACTCAAAGCTTTTGGAACCTTGATCTTTCTAGAAGAGAGCCATGGTAGCGGGAACTTCAAGAGCACCTCCAGTGATGAGATAAGGTAAGCTTGAAGTTTGTCTGCTCCAGATCCACTGGAGGTGCTGCTGGACGAGGAGCTGCTGCCGGCAGATGAAACATCATATGAATCTCCAGATCCAGAGGCCGTGTGAGTGCCCCCATAGCCCCCCTGAAGCGCCTCCTCTGGGTCTGACACCGCTAGCTGCTCCGGAACCTAACCCTCCAAAGTAGCTAGAAGCTTTGCCAATTGCAGGAGAGACACCGGAGGTAGCACCGGGTGCGGCTCCAGAAACAGAACTGCTAGCTGAATCTACTTTTGAAGCTGCTTCGGAGGAATCTCCGGCGAAACTTGCGGCATCTGCGTTCGGGCCAAGAGCAGCCAGAATCGAAATCGATGTAGCGTATGTGAGATTCATTCCAGCAACTGCTATAGAAATTCAGGACAGGCAAGTCGGTCGGAAATATTTCTAGCTTCAACACTACAAGTGCAAGGCACGTTGACGGTTGCTAATCATAGGAGATGCCTTGCGCATGTTCGGAACCGCACCACGCTCCTGATATGGTTAGAACAGTTCTAGCTCGGGTAGCAAGCAGCATTGTCTCAAGTTATACGATCCACGCGTTTCACAAGCCTCCAAATAGTCAAACACACAATTCTGATCTTTCCTTTTGACAATGCTGACAGGGTTAGAGCATCGGTTGCTATTTTTGTAACGTTCCAGAGAGTGGTCCTCAAAAGTCCTGCCAAAAGTACCTGCTAGGCACAATTCCTATGGTGTAACACTCAACCGTAGTTGCTCGTTGAACAGATTCTAGTTGTGAGCTTGAATACCACATTGAAGGTCTCAGGTGTACACTTTCCGAATATATCAAATAATTTTGCCATCCAAATAAGAACAAAATGTTTTTGACGAGAAGCGAGTACGATCGTGGAGTGTCCACTTTCTCCCCAGAAGGCCGCTTATTTCAAGTGGAATACTCTTTGGAGGCCATCAAGCTCGGTTCGACAGCCATTGGAATCTGTACCGGCGAGGGAGTAATTTTGGGAGTCGAAAAGAGGGTTACCTCATCTTTGCTCGAGAGCGACAGTATCGAGAAGATCATGGAGATCGACAGACACATTGGATGTGCGATGTCTGGGCTGACTGCAGATGCGCGGTCGATGATCGACCATGCTCGAGTTGCGTCTGTGCAGCACGATTTATATTACCACGAGAAAATAGGCGTTGAATCGCTGACGCAATCTGTGTGTGATTTGGCTCTACGTTTCGGCGAAGGAGCATCTGGCGAAAAAAGATTAATGTCTAGACCATTCGGGGTGGCTTTGCTCATTGCCGGCTACGATGACGACAAAGGCCCTCAGTTATACCACGCGGAACCATCAGGAACGTTCTATAGATACGACGCAAAGGCCATTGGATCCGGATCGGAGGGGGCTCAAGCGGAGTTGCAAAACGAGTATCACAAATCGCTGACGCTGGCAGATGCCGAAGTTTTGGCATTGAAAATTCTGAAGCAGGTCATGGAGGAAAAATTAGACTCTACAAATGCGCAGCTGGCAAGTGTGACTAAAGATCACGGATTCCGAATTTATGAAGATAAAGAGGTCGCCAGAATCATTGATATTCTCAAAGACCAAGAACAAGCAGAGGAGCAAATCTAATATAAGGTATTATAACATAGCTGCTTCTATTATACATATTTAACTCTGCAACATGTCGATATACTGAGAGTATTCGGGAAAGTCTTTCAGCTTTGTGACTACAGCTTTTTCCAGCTTATTCGCGTTCTTGTAGAAAGTGGTGTTTTCACCGTTGTATTGCCTGCAATTGTTGAAAATTAGTTTGCAATCGTATATGAAATCGTCAAAGGTTTCATATGCGTCATTCTCCAACTTCACCTCCATAGTGCTGAGATCCATCGGCTCCTTGATTACCTCGTAGTAGTCAGAAACCTCGTCTTTGTTAACAGGTTGTAGGAACGGCCAATTTGAAGGATGGTTTTGCATTTCGGTAAACAGTGTTAGCATCACGACGTGATGTGGACCGCGTTTAGGTTTTTGTGCTAGTTCGTCCATTTCGGCCGTCCATCCGGCCTCTTTGACTCCAGGAATTGTAATCGGGTCTAATGGTTTAGCATTTGGCTTTGAGAAGTGTTTCAGACCCGGTCTAACCACGTGCGACTGGCTGATGGATCTGATCTTGGAGAGAATGGCAGCCTTTTGCAACATCAGGATCTTGGCACTATCCAAATATCGTATTCTGGGGAGAAGTGAGCATTGCATCAATGTTCCCCCTTCATAGTCCTTTATGTAGCCCATCCACACTTTTTTCGGTAACGTTATTTCTTTGGTAAAGCCCTGCTTTTTGAAGTATCCAATAGCATAATTATCAGCGTACGTTAGAAAGTACTTGATTTTTGTGGTCGATGTCACATAATCCTTCAGATGATTCATCATATGGGCGCCGTAACCTCTCACCTGTTCAGTAGACGAGATGGCACAAAAAACAATCTCTGCAAACTCGTGGCTTTCAAAAGGACGATATGTGACTCCTCCGACAACATGAAGCGGCTTGCGCACCACAGCAATTGACACGTGCGATCTATCGTAAACAAGCCGAGCAATATATGCTTTGGGCATCTCGGGAAGCTGTTTTTGAAACACATTTTTCAACCCCGTCAAGATCATCATGTTTTCCTTCGTGTTGTCATTATTGACGACCCGCAACTCAATCTTGCCTTCCCGTTCTTCAATGACGCCTGCTTTTTCCTTGTATGTATACGTGTGGCCGTCAAATTCGAAAGGAACCAATCGCTTTTTGTCATCATCATCTGCGGTCTCTTGCTCGCCATCTTGGTCGGCATTTGCATCTCTTCCAGCCTCCGGACTGAGATCCAGGTTGTGCTCAGGCTCCTCGGATTTGACCTTTTTCAGATATCGCCCATCTTGATCCTCAGCCTTCCTTTTAAGGTCCTCTGTCATGGCTATAATCACAGGATGCTGGACCTCCGATAATTTCTCCAACGAAAAGAGACGGTTCGGGCCGATCGACGTTTTCGTCCAAGTCAAAAAAAAGTGATAAAAAAATACTCTATTTAATTTAATTTAATTTAATTTTCAGACACTTACAATGGCTCATCCGAAAATGGTCGTTTTGCCAGGACCCCAGGCCCTGTCGAGCTTTAGAGTGGCCACTTTGGTGAATAACATCAACACGTTGGTGAATTCGTCCGTTGTTATGAGTGTTAAATCGTGCCAGATTCACTATATTCATTGCAAAGATGATCTTGATCCTACTTCTTTTGAAAAGTTGGTGACATTGCTCAAATATGACAATGAGCTCGACTTCAGCGACCCACTTGTGTCCAAGCTGAGTAAGCTAGTTCAGGTGACTGACAGAGGAGAGGATTTCAGTCTGCTTCTATCGCAAGACCAGAACTCTGATTTGTACCTTATAAGAGTCCTCCCGAGACCGGGGACCATTTCGTCGTGGTCCTCTAAGGCTACCAACATCGTTGAAGTATGTGGCCTGGGTGACAAGGTCGACAGAGTGGAAAGAGGTTTGGCTATTCTTTTACAGATGAGACCAGGCTTTCCGATTTTGCAGTACTTTGCGAGCGACAAGTATGCCTGTTTGAGTTCCATCTATGACAGAATGACGCAGTCCCTTTACATCAACGAGAATGTGCCGACGTACGACGATCTTTTCATGGAGCATGAACCGAAACCGCTGAAGTACGTGGATTTGATTTCTTCCAAGGACAATCTGCTTTCAGCTAACAAGGAGCTTGGACTGGCTCTTGATGAGGGCGAGATTGCGTACTTGATGAACGCGTTCAAAGATACATTGGGAAGAAACCCAACTGACGTTGAGTTGTTCATGTTCGCTCAGGTTAATTCGGAACACTGCAGACACAAGATTTTCAATGCAGACTGGCGTATCGACGGACAAAAGAAAGACATGTCTTTGTTCCAAATGATCAGAAACACGCACAAGCTGAATCCTAAGTATACCGTTAGCGCTTACAGCGATAATGCGGCAATTTTCCAGGGACCAGAGGCCTACTTCTACGCTCCAGATGCGTCCAACGGAAATAAGTGGAGCTCCAAGAAGGAGACTGTTCACACTCTCATCAAGGTGGAGACCCACAACCACCCTACAGCAGTGTCGCCTTTCCCGGGTGCTGCTACTGGGTCCGGTGGGGAGATCAGAGACGAAGCTGCTGTCGGCAGAGGTTCCAAGTCGAAGTGCGGACTGTCTGGATTTTCGGTGTCCGATCTAATTATTCCAACTCTTCGCCAGCCGTGGGAGCTCGATATTGGGAAGCCTGGACACATTGCATCGTCCTTTGACATTATGATCGAGGCGCCCTTGGGATCTGCTGCTTTCAACAACGAGTTTGGAAGACCATGTATCAACGGGTACTTTAGAACCTTGACCACGAAAGTTGTTAACGGCGACGGCAAGGAGGAGATTCGCGGGTTCCACAAGCCTATCATGATCGCTGGAGGTATGGGGGCTGTGAGGCCGGAATTAGCGCTGAAATCGGAACACAAGATCACTCCAGGCTCTGCCATTATCGTTCTTGGAGGTCAATCAATGCTAATTGGTCTGGGTGGAGGTGCTGCTTCCTCGGTCGCGTCTGGCGAGGGCAGTGCAGACTTAGACTTTGCTTCGGTCCAAAGGGGCAACCCAGAGATGCAAAGAAGAGCACAGCAGGTTATTGATGCATGTAATGCTTTTGGCTCCAACTCTCCTATCCAGTGTATCCATGACGTGGGAGCAGGAGGATTATCTAATGCGCTGCCTGAGCTAGTTCACGACAATGACCTTGGTGCCAAGTTTGAACTCAGAGAAATCCTCTCTCTGGAACCAGGGATGTCGCCTCTTGAGATCTGGTGTAACGAGTCTCAGGAGAGATTTGTCTTGGGAGTCAGCCAGCAGGATTTGCAGTTGTTCAAAAGCATTTGCGAGAGAGAGAGATGTCCTTACTCCGTTGTTGGCGTTGCAACCAACGAGAAGAGACTGGTTCTGACAGACAGGCTGCTGGGAACCACTCCCATTGATTTGGACATGAGTCTGTTGTTTGGTAAACCTCCAAAGATGTCTCGTGAAGATGTTTCGAAGACACCAAAGCTCGAGCCCGTGTCTATCCCCTCGGACACTTCTCTCGATGAGGCTTTGAGCAGAGTGTTGCAGCTGCCCTCTGTGGGATCCAAGTCGTTCCTGATAACCATTGGTGACAGAACGGTCACGGGTTTGGTTGACAGAGACCAGTTCGTTGGTCCATGGCAGGTACCTGTGGCAGACGTGGGTGTCACAGCCACTTCCCTTGGCGACGAGGTGGTTTCTACGGGTGAGGCGCTAGCAATGGGCGAAAAGCCTACTTTAGCTCTCATTTCTGCTGCTGCTTCGGCCAAGATGTGTGTCGCAGAGTCTCTTTTGAACCTCCTCGCCGCAGATATTAAGGATCTTGATTTCGTCAAGCTTTCGGCTAACTGGATGGCCCCTGCAAGCCACCCTGGAGATGGCGCTGCACTGTATGAAGCTGTTCAAGCCATCGGATTGGAACTCTGTCCTGAACTTGGCTTGTCGGTCCCTGTGGGTAAAGACTCTATGTCGATGAAGATGTCTTGGGATAAGAAAGAAGTGATCGCACCTATGTCGCTGATCATTACTGCCTTTGGCGGTGTCGAGAACACCTCTAACACATGGACACCTGTGCTGCAGAAGGTCGACAACTCTGTGCTTGTGCAGGTGGACCTGGCTGCTCTGGCAACGGCCTCGCTTGGTGGCTCTGCTTTGGCTCAGGTGTATAACCAAGTTGGTGATTCGTGTCCAACGGTTCATGATGCTCGGCTTCTGAGAAACTTCATCCATGCGCTCTTGGCCCTGCACAAGAAGTTTGAGGTTCTTGCCTATCACGACAAGTCCGACGGCGGGTTAGTCGTCACTTTACTAGAAATGGCCTTTGCTGCTAGATGCGGCTTGGAAATCGATATTGCTGACCCCAAGAGAGATATTTTTACTTCTCTTTTCAACGAGGAGCTTGGAGCTGTTTTCCAAATCAAGAGCGAAGATTACGCAGAGTTTGTGCAAATTCTTGCCTCCACTGGTGTTCCAGAGTCGACTGTGTCTATTGTTGGAAAGCCTGTGTTTGGTGCTGAGCAGCAAATCAGCGTTATTTACAATGGATCGACTGTACTAAAGAAGTCTCGAGGCGCACTGCAACAAACATGGTCTTTGACCTCGTACCACATGCAAAGACTGAGAGACAACCCGCAAACTGCCGACCAGGAGTTCCAATCAATTCTGGACAACCAGGACCCGGGTCTCACTTATAAGCTGACTTTCGATCCCGCGGACGATCTCATGCTTTCCTCTGTGACCAGTCGTCCAAAAGTGGCCATCTTGAGAGAACAGGGTGTTAACGGTCAACAAGAAATGGCCTGGTGCTTCCAGCAGGCCGGCTTCGACTCAATAGACCTTCACATGACCGATATCATTTCCGGAAGAGTGACCTTGGACAGCTTTGTAGGAATTGCTGCCTGCGGAGGATTCTCGTACGGTGATGTCCTGGGAGCTGGTAACGGTTGGGCTACATCTGTCCTTTACAACGAGCATGCGAGAGCCGAGTTCTACAAATTTTTCCAGGAGAGAACTGACACTTTTGCTTTCGGAGCGTGTAACGGTTGCCAATTCCTGTCCAAGATCAAGGAACTTATTCCAGGCACTGAATATTGGCCATCTTTTGAAAGAAACAAGTCTGAGCAGTACGAAGCCAGAGTTTGCACGATTGAGATTATAGAAGAGAATACCGAAAACCCACTGATATTCTTTGATGGCATGCGTGGATCGAGGATTCCGATTGCCGTTGCTCACGGAGAGGGACGGGCTTACTTTGGTAATGCAGAGGCAAACCTAGGAAAATTTGTCGATCAGGGTCTGGTTGCCGCAAGATACGTCGATAATTATGGCCTTCCGACCGAGAAGTATCCGTTCAATCCAAACGGTTCGCCAAACGGAATTACTGGTGTCCGCACTCCAAACGGCAGAGTTCTGGCTATGATGCCTCATCCAGAAAGAGTTTGCAGACTAGAAGCGAACTCATACTATCCAGCCGCTGAAGCTGCCAGCTGGGGGGGTTATGGGCCATGGATAAGAATCTTCAGGAACGCCAGAAGATGGGTTGCTAGTAATGAATAGCTAATGTATAGATAATGCAATATTGAGAATTTAGGACATTATAGTTTTGCAAGCGAAATAAGAACTCCGTCCTCAATTCTTGTGCCCAGTGGTATTTCCAATATACAGTCCATCATTTGTGTGGCCTCGGTGACCCCTTCAATGGTTTCAAATTTGAATGCTTTTTGAATGTCGTTCCATTTGGCCACAACCAGCAAAAGTCTTTTGTCCGTTTCTTTCTTGTAGCTTGGAAGTCCAGTTACAGGCTGTTCATTAGAAAAATAGTCGCCGCTACTCGCGTAAATGCACCGATCATATCCTTCGGTGTATCCTGGCTCAGTGAATAGGCTACTAAACTTGGTAGCCACTCGAACGTGATAGCCGAAAGTTTTCAAGGCGCCTGCTTTCCCATAAGCCTCGTCTGGGGACACCACTCTTTTGGTCTTTGTATTCACGGTAACTCTTGTATTGATAGGTATTTCCTTCTCGAGCTCCAGCATCTCGCGCTCTCCTGTTTGGACGTACTTGGTAGTGGCGGGCTTTTTCTTTTTCACCACCTTGCCTTCGGCATTTTTCTTCACTATTGACTTTCTTGGAATCGAGATTCCTTCTCTGAAGCAAGAAGCGGCTTCATTTTGCATATATGGAAGGTTGGGAATCTTGGGCAATTTCTTGGCTATCTTGAAGTATTCTGTAACGGATGCTTGAAACATGGTTTTCACAAGATACGAAGGGGTCGTAAAGAACTGAAGTAGAGCAGCAAGAAGCCGAGATGAGTCACTTGCGGTAGTACTCTTCTCCTCAAATGTGATCTTCTTCGATTCCTCAGGTTCTATGTTTTCTGGCACATCAAGAATCACTATCTCGCCAACATTGTAAGTACAAGCTGCTCTGGCAATTTGATAGGCAGTGAACGTAGCTTGTTCCAAGTTTTTACAGCTGCGGCGTGAAATACATGACGATGGTATACAAAGTGTAATCGAAGATGTCATCCTAGGAATTTTTTTTTCCTTGGTCGAGTTTATTTTTCCGCGGCTGTGCGCGATCTTCAAAACTAAAGATAAGAAAATGGTCCTTGTCGCTGCCGGACAACTCTGTGCTTCCAATGTTCTGAAAGACAATGCTGCTGCTGCTATCAATTTGATTACAAAGGCTGCAAGCCTCAAATGTAAGGTTTTGTTTTTACCGGAAGCTTCAGACTACATTGCACGGAACGCACAACAAAGCAAGGAGATTGTAAAGTCCGTCTCAGAGTCACCTTTCGTGCTGGCCATCCAAAAAAAGCTGCAAGAGCTTCACGCTACCGGGAATTCCCTTTCTGTGTCCGTGGGTGTTCATGAGCCTTCTGAGACTTCTGACCGTGTTAAGAATACCTTGATATGGTTTGATGAAGCGGGTCAAATCGTTCAGAGATATCAGAAAATCCATCTGTTCGATGTGGACATCAAGAACGGACCGATTCTGAAAGAGTCGGAATCTGTTGAACCAGGATCCAAAGTTCTTCAGCCGTTCACGACCGCCATTGGCAACGTCGGATTAGGGATCTGCTACGATCTACGTTTTCCCGAGCTAGCCTTGAGATTGAGAAGTGAAGGAGCCCAAGTTCTAACTTATCCCTCTGCCTGGACAATGAAAACAGGTCCTCATTTTCAGATCTTGGCTCAATCGACTGCCATATTTACTCAATGCTATGTTGTGATGCCTGCACAAAAGGGAAAACACAAACTCGAGGATGGAACGGTGACAAACAGGGAGTCTTACGGCCACACTTGTATTATCGATCCGTCAGGAACTATTCTTGCTCAGTGCACAGACATCGACGACGTAGAAGATATTTGCATCGCCGATATTGATCTTGACAAATTGGAGGTTATTAGGAGAAATATGCCTCTCTGGAATCAGAGAAGACCGGATGTCTTCGGCTACAAAGTCTAAGATAGTAAGTAAAATTATGTAACCCTCTAAAAAAAAATAGGTAGCAACAGATAATACTATATCCTACCATGTCTATGCTGAAAAGTCTACAAAATATACAAGGAACCATTACTATATTGTAAGTAAACTCACTACGTGACTAACTTGTGGCCATTCACCGAAAATTGCGAGCTCAGTCAAGCTGCTGGGTATCTTACAGCAACACTCAACAAACAAGTCTCAGATTAGCGAGTCTAACAGATCGCAATCAAAACTTACCCAAATGCTTTTCGGGTCAAAAGGCTTGCGCTACAACTACCAGATAGATGTTTCTGAACGGTTTCCTACTCTTGACCAGCTCAGATTCATCAAGGATACGCTCTCTATGAATCCGCAGTGCAAAAAAGCATTTAAGGCGGCCTTTCCATCAATTGGATCAGCAAATGACCATGTGATTGACTTGCAATCCACTGACTCAACAGCATTAAAGGAACTGGAATCAAAAAGCATGGATGAATTGGTGGAGAAACATCTGTTCCAGCCACCACTTGTTGTAGACTGGGATCATCAATTGATAGCCTCTGAAGAATCTGAGTTGCTCAAAATATTGAAAAACTACGACAAGAACGAAGAGGGTCTCTAATACCCCATCCGTTTGATTATGTACGTTTGTGCAAGCACCCCAAACATCATATCCAGCCCTCTGTTGATCCAATCGGCTACCCACTCACTAGGATCAACCTCTTCACTTGCTTCGCCCTCTACGAATTTGCCGTCCAGCCAATTGCACCATTTGAGAGGAAACGGTTGCGATCTGTTGACTATGGTGATATCGTGAGTCTTATCGACCAGAATTGACGTAAATGAAAAGGATGATGGCTGGTACTCGTCAATATTCACTATTTCAGATTCTTCTGCCGGTGTGTCCTCCTTACTTATTGATATAGCTAGCAGGCCAATATAGATATTGGTTTTCTTAATCTCTGTAGCCTCTGTGTCTTTCTTGCTGGCGTTCGCTTTGATAACGCTCTCGATATTTGCATAAATGAGTTTTTCGCCGTCGGATAACTTACCAGCAAAAAGACCTAGACTCTTTGATTGATCTGCGGTCTCTGCCGACGAAGATAAAATGCCGCTTTCCGCAATCCTCACCTGAATGTCGCCGTCCACTTGTGCCCTCATGACAGTTTCAAAGTTACTCTTGACATATTTTGGGAGGGTTTTGTAATTCTTGAGGTCGTGAACTAGCTTGATGTCCAGTATCTCGTCTTTGTTAGCATCAATATCAAGCTGGATTTTTTCGAGAGCTGAAGTCAGTTGAGAAGACAACAAATTGAATCCCTTGTTCAAAGAATTCAGTGCCTGCTTGGTATCAGGCAATTTCAGTAGTTTCTGTTTTTCGTCGTCAGTCAATTCACGATCACCCTCTAACACTCCTGTGATGCCAATATCGTGAAATGCTTTTTTTAAGTTGTTCTCCAGTTTCTGCTCCTTCGCATAATTGATAGCGGACTCTGCCGTGCCCCAAAGAGAGGAAAATTGGGACGTCACTTTCGTACTGCCTTCTTTAGACCACCACGAAGAAAACGAAGTAATTGGGTCTCTTACTTCTTCAGTCGACGAATTTTCATTTGGTGCTAGTTTAGTAGTTTCTTCGGATTGCGCATGCCCGATCTGGGGCTTCTTTTCGGCTGTTTCATCAGGTTTCGTTTCTTCCCTGTCCTCCACTTTTGCTTCAGTCTTATTATGTTCTTGTTTCGTCTCGGGCGTCTTGATTTTCTCCTTGGCCTCTAGTTCGTCCAGAAAATCCAGAATATCCTCATCAGGCTTTTCGGCCGCCTTGTTTGGTTGACCATTGTTTTCAGGCAATGAATTTAAAAATTCAAAAACCTCTTCCTCCGTCTGTTGATTAGACATGGTTAATAAATAAAATTGATGCCAATTTTTTACAAGAAATTATAAGATCATAATGCATCCCGTGTTGGATAGAGACCAATTTATAAGTAAGTAGAGTGTCTATGTGGGTTTCCATCTATGGAACTAACTGGGAAGAATGCGAGGACTTGATAGACGCTCTCGAAGAATGTCACAGAACTAGTTTCTTGGAGAAGGCCTTCGGAAAATGTAATATTGTTAAACAAGACTTGACCAACTGTTTGCACGAAAACCGCCTTGCAGCTGAGCGAGAAAAGATAAAGGAAAAGCGGAAGAAGGCGAAAGAGTTTGAAATGAAGAAGAAGAAACTTGAAGAAGAAGAGTACGGCAAGAACGCATACCTCAAGAAGGTTATCGAGATTGAATACGAGAAAAGAACCAAAGCTGGTCACTAGTGGATCTTGTACATATAGTTTATACCATCTACTCCATTTTTATTAATCTTGTCTCGATTTAAGATATCTTTTGATCACCTTGTCTTTTGTGATCACATACACTACAGCTCCCCATCCAGAGAGAGCATCCCTATCGGCAGCGTTCAACAGTGCTTGTGAAATGGTTTCAAATAAATCTTCTGGTTCGAGATCTGGCTCGTATAGCGACTCGCACATTCCGTAGAGCTGGTCAGTTGCAGTGCCCGAAACAACGAAATCTTTAGCGTAATCTATGCATCCAATGAAGTCAAAACCACATATGAATGGTTTGCCAGTTTTGGAATTTATTCCTGCTACCAAAGGCCCCACGAACCATGGGCCAAAGCGATGTTCGTATAAGGATGATGACACAAGGTTAGCGAAGCTTTCTGGTTCAATTTCTCTTTCTTCTCTCATTTTATACAAGTTGGTCTTCATTCTGAAATTCTCGTACACAGTGGTCACATCTGTCGCCAGCCCTGTTAGACCAAGGAAGACATGACCCAGCTGGAAGATCTTCTCAAAGTTGTTGGCAACTCCCAATGATTGGTTACCAAGTCTCAGATCGCAGGCAATTGCAACGCAATCTTTGCCGACCATTGCCACTGCAGTTCCACCTGATTGGTTAGCTCATTGTCTCACCCATCCCACACTTACCATTTATCGATGAAGGGTCAGACATGTCTAGTATAACTTATTTCCCGATGTTTTACAGTTTATTTCGCCACCAGAAAGAAGATTTGAAAAAAAGTCGCGTCGATCGAGGTAGAAATTTAAGTCGCTCCTATTACTACAATAGCATTATACATTTTGGTCGTTAAACTTCTTGCCTCGTAATGTGATTGCTTTCTCAAGAATATCAGCATAACATTTGAGTCTGGCAAGCTCGTTATCAAGGTGATTGAGCTTGTTCGTGTAATTGACTCTCATTACATTTACATTTCTCACCACCAACTGCTTATCTGTCTTATCTGACCCATGGAAAACTTTAGACAATATACTGGCCCCGACGTTTCTTGAAGTCATCAAATCTAGCTGCGGAATCAGTTTTTCCATTTCTCTGTGTTGTTCTAAAGCCAAGCGGAGCTCCTTGTGGTGTCCCTTAATTTTGGCAAGTTGTTCAGACATATTAAGGTTGGTTGGCACAAGACCATTAGTGATGGGTATCCAGCTTGCAACCTTGAACTTAGAGAGGTACTTCTCACTTTCACGCACATTGCATGCACTCAAAGCTGTTACTGTCTTCTCTGACCAACCAAAGTCTAAGGACGACAGAGTCTCTAGTGGAGGGATAGCAGACGACCTGCCTGCCCAGAAATTGCATGTATCAACAAATTCCTGAGCAGTCTCTGGGGTTCCGGCGCAGAAGTAAGTACTGTAGTAACCATGGCAGTGATCAGCACTTGTTACTATATCTGGGAGAGGAATATTCAAAACCCAGTAAGTTTCAAGTCCGGTTCTTTTGCGAGCAATTCCGTGCCGTTTGATCATCGAAGGGTAAAAACGGGACTTTCTATCAAGAACTTGGGCAAAGCAAGAGCAGAGATTGATTGTATCCACACAAGTTGCAAACTTCCACCATTGACCGTCACCAAAGTTTCCAGCGTTGGAACCAGACTGATCAAATTTGAAGAACCTCAGCTCACCTTCGAAAACGACAACAAAAAGGCTTTGCCAATCAGGCTTGAATGCCGGCAAAGAGAGCTTTCCAGTATAGCTGCTAAGAGTTTTCTCTGGCAGAACAACACTTTGGATGCCTTCCTTAGTCCAAGGTGGTCCTACGAGCTCTAATTGTAGGTCGCCTTCTTTTTCAATAATAGGACTGCCTGTCGGACCAGACTCCAATCTTTGGTCTTCGTTAAGAGGCTCATCAGAATGCGGCGAATTGGAGCTAAATGAAAGCTTGCTGTTGTTATTTGTCTTAGTTTTCAGATTGTCTTCCATCATTATCACTTTTGCAAAACCGAACGACTTTGTAGCATCTTCCGGACTTGCTGGACTGTTTTTGTCTGTATCGGAATTATAGACAGAAGTCTGGTCACTCTGTGATGATCTGTTTTGAGATGTTGTGAATTCTGTATCATAGGAGGCAATGGAGTCGGTTCTGGAGTGTAAATTTGAAAGTTGGAATAGGCTTAGCTTTCGCTCTGAGATTCTGTCGTAGAAATTCTTGAGCTCATAGCGCAACCCATCAGGTTCTTCAATTGGAACTTGATTTTGTTGTAATGCTTCAAAGGTATTTTTGACAAATTTGGAGCGGCTGATCTTTTTCAGTTTTGCAATTTCCTCGGTGTGAAGATCGGTGTTCAGCAGGATCAAGGAATAGGTAGTCAAGTACACTCCATTTGAGTTTCCGTATATCTTTTTTGGTTTACTGCTGCTCGCACTGTAAAACCAACTATCAGCAAAAGAGTCAAGAATCTTGTCAATGAATTGTGACTCACCCTTGAAAAATAGTTTGCGGCATAAGACTCGTAAAGAGCCCAACAGGTCTGTATTCCATGTGAACATGCTCATGTAGAAACATCGAACTATGTCGATATCCGTCTCTGACTCGTCCTGGTCCCTGAAAGCTCCCCCCAGAAATGCAAGGTAGTGTTCGTTTTGAACCTTGTGGTAGTTGAGCTCAAAAAGCTCTTTAGCGACATCATACAGTTCCGCAAGCCGCTCTTCAGATACAGTGCGTAACAATTTATTTTTCGTGAGAATGATGTTAAGGGAACAAGACGGGTCGCGTAATTTGGACATTAATAAAGGGTCGCTCTCTTTGGTGTCGGGCTGAACAGTGCTAAGACGACTTCCCTGGGACTTTTCGGCAACCCCCGTTACGCTTTTCGGCGGGTCACGGTTAAGCTGCTGTCTCGCAATCTCGCAGTCTAAACTCATAAATGTCGGAAAACCAAAGAAAAGTTGAAAAAGAAGACAGGTTCAAAATGGGTTCAAATCGTGAGTTTCACTCTGCTATTTCCCTTCTTGGACATAACTGCCTGCATCGATTACTTGGAGGAGATGCTGCTAATGCAAGGTAAATGCAGATAAACAGCGTTTACGAAGATTGTGCCGACGGCAAAGGTTCAGTTTTTACCCGATCGAGATAAATAAATTGCATTATTTTTTGTCGATAGGGGTTAAATTAATACAGTAGGAAATACGCAGTTGTGCGGACAATTGCCTCCTTGAATCAGCAAGAGTATTTCCGGATTGTGATCTTATATGCAAGTAGCAAAGATCCTTCAAATTAGCTCTTTTGCGATCTTCAGGGCAGAGGTTTGCTGGATTTGTTCGCGAATGAAATAACATGCGCGTGATTTGGCGACGCGAAAAATGCACAAATTTGAAGATCACAGCCACATTGAAAAAAGCTTCTCCCACATTGAAAAAAGCTTCTTTTTCAATGCCTTTGAATTTTGATAATTGTGTTTTATTGTACAGACAAAATACACGTATATTTGTGCATAGATCATAAGCACTACGAGTAAAAAGAAGTCACCTCATCATTTTTGGCATATTACGAAGATTGTTATGAAGCCGGAGGCCATGTATAGCTCAATCAGAAATCCTTGCACATAGCTGGCTCCTGTGGTTAACAGCGCCGTTGCGAAATCGACCCATACGGCGATTCTTCAATGCTACGTTGAGGCCTCCCTCCTCTGTTTGTGGCACAAGCTAGACCTCCCAATGCTGTATTGTAAGCAGAATGTGCATTCGGATTATTTGTGTGAACACGCGTAGTCCGCTGACTAAGTGATTTTTCTCAAATTTTTATCGACGCGCCGATCGCCGCGTGTGCATTTTCGCGTTGTTTATTTTTCGCTGAGGGAAAATTAGGTTCGCAATGACCCAAGTCGCTGAAGTTAACCACACTATATCCAACGAGCAGCAGACTAGCGTTGGCGAACAAGAGCTGGCCGCGGAAAGCCATGAGGACATGGTCGTCGAATATGATGAAGACTACTCTGCTGGACCGGTTCCGATCCAGCAACTGGTAGGCAATGGGATCACGCCCCAAGACATCAAGAAGCTGAAGGAGGCGGGTTTTCATACAGTTGAGTCCATTGCATACACTCCCAAGCGACACATCGTTACCGTCAAGGGAATTTCTGAGCAGAAAGCTGACAAGCTGCTCATGGAAGCCTCGAAGCTGGTGCCCCTGGGCTTCACTACCGCAACAGAGTTTCATCAAAGAAGATCAGAGTTGATTTGCCTCACGACTGGCTCCAAACAGCTGGATACCCTTTTGGGAGGTGGTATTGAGACAGGAGCTATCACGGAGGTATTCGGGGAATTTAGAACTGGAAAGTCTCAGCTTTGCCACACGCTTGCCGTCACATGCCAACTCCCTATTGATAATGGAGGAGGAGAGGGTAAATGTTTGTACATTGACACCGAAGGCACCTTTAGACCTATCCGTCTGGTTGCCATAGCTAGACGGTTTGGGCTTGACGAGAATGAGACCTTGGATAATGTCGCCTATGCTAGGGCTTACAACGCAGACCATCAATTGCAGCTTCTGCACCAGGCTGCCAGCATGATGACCGAGTCGCGCTTTTCCTTGCTGATTGTGGACTCTATAATGGCGCTCTACAGAACCGATTATAGTGGAAGAGGGGAATTAAGTGCCAGACAGATGCACGTGGCCAAGTTCATGCGTACGCTTCAGAGACTTGCCGACGAGTTTGGTATTGCGGTCGTGATTACAAACCAGGTTGTTGCGCAGGTTGACGGAGGGGCGATCTTCAATCCAGACCCTAAGAAGCCTATTGGGGGAAATATTGTCGCCCATTCGTCAACAACAAGATTGTACTTCAAAAAAGCCAAGGGTGCAAACCGAATTTGCAAGATTTACGATAGTCCATGTCTGGCAGAAAGCGAGACTGTGTTTGCATTGGGCCAGGGTGGAGTCATCGATCCTTCAGACGAGACTGAGGCCGCGGATGATGAATAAATTTATTATGAATATACCTTTTAGCTATTACGAACGTGCTTACCTTTAGAACTCGGGAGCCATATTTATATCAAACCACCCCAAGAAATCATCCGTGTTGTCCATCCAGTTCGCACCACCTTGTTGTTGAAATATGGAATCAATGAATAGATTGTTGTTTAGCGCATCAGAGTTTGGCGATTGCTCATTCGAGTTGCTTCTGGAGTTGGAAGCGGAAGGTGTCTGTGAAGTTAGCTGTTGTGGAATCTGGGTCATCATTGAGGCGTCTATAGGAGGTCCAAAAAGCGATTGTTCCATTGGCAGAGGGGTTCCAGACTGTGTTCTAGGAGGAGCTGGAGCTATAGGCCTTGCGGAGACAGTAACAGCATTTGTGCTTTTGCTCTTCTTCCGCGACTTCGTGGCCATCTTATTATGTGGCTGAACTTTTGGAGGGTCCATTGAATCAGATTGCGTGCCATTTCCAGCGTGTTTGTTTTTGCCAGGCAGAGAGCCAGTGGCCTCAAGCATCGCCAGAGGAATCCCGTTGATTTCGGTAGGGTCTGAGAGTCCAGCAGCAGATGCGTTCGCCCGCGCATTCGATATAGCCTGGTGAGTAGGCACGAGTGTGGTGACTGTAGTTCCATTAGGTGTTGTGGTAGTAATTGCCCTGAAATCGTCTTTCGTGATCTGGTTGTAAAAAGGTAATGGGAGCACTTTGCGACTGCTCTTTGGTTTGCTGTCTTTGACAGGAGAGTTTTGTTCAGCGATCAATCTCCTTCGCGCCTCATGGATGCACCAAACTAAGTCATAGAACAACGAGCCTGTCAGATGCGACCGCATTCTCGCAATGATACCATCCGTCTCTGTGAAAAGCTCTGGGTGTGTGATGATGACAAAGTTTAGTTTCTCGAGCACAGTGGCAGTTCGACTGATATCATTCTCAACGTCTTTCCAAGCTGCGAGCATGTTACGGAACAAGCGGTGGACGGTGACTATGGATTGTCTGGCAGAGTCGATGTACTTGGGTAATAAATATGGTGTCAAATGGAGTCTGAATAATACAAAAGCAGCCATGGAAACCGACTGTCGCACATAGATAGGATATTCAGTGAGTTGCCTTGACTCAGTCAGTTTTGAAACGATTGTAACAATTCTGGTTGCCGAAAGGTAAGCTTGCGTGACGTATTTCGTTTGATCTTCGCTGGGCGTCTCCGGAAGAAAAGCGAAGCAGCACACCATTAGCTGAACATAAAG
The DNA here is from genome assembly GCF_019207285.1 of Ogataea haglerorum. Classification (NCBI taxonomy): domain Eukaryota; kingdom Fungi; phylum Ascomycota; class Pichiomycetes; order Pichiales; family Pichiaceae; genus Ogataea; species Ogataea haglerorum. The sequence continues at coordinate 260,746 of NW_025065160.1, forward strand.
ATAGTAGCTTTCCACCACTATATCGTTAATTTGTAGTTTGTACGCCAATCGTTCGAGCTCTCTCTCCAAAATTGCCAGAGCCCCTGCTCTGTTTCGCGGATCCATGAGCCCGTCAGGACTTGTCACACTCGACCCCATCACATTCACAAGTTTTGCCTGAAAAATTGCCAACGAAATCAGGCACCTGAAATTCTTCGGGAGCGACTGGTCAATACGGGCCTGTTCAAGCAGAAAGTCTGTCTGCATGGAGGATGGGAGACCCAAGTTTGAGGCCCAGAACTGGTCAGCAAAAAATACAGCCAACCATGTTCTTGTGCGCCACTTTTCCGCATCAGGGAGAGCCACCTGGGTTCTCGAAAACTCGCTGATGAACTTACCTCTGTGTAGCCCCAGCTGAAGAGACAAACTTTTTGCTAGTCCCACGAATCTGTAGGAACAGTCGTCCAAGACTTTCTGGTTCGGTAATGGCCAGGTCCCAAGTATCAGGAGCGCCTGTACAATGTGAGTACTTCTGGGAGTCTTGATCCAACATGTCTCGATGGCAAGCTGCTTGATGAGGGACGCCAAAGAAATGTACAAAGATGGCTCAGGGTCAGAAAGACATGCGGTAAGCATCACAGTCCAGAATAGAAGCTGTGATTGTTGGTAGAGCTGAACACAATCGTTTGATATCATAATAGGGAGATAAGGCAGATAGTGGACGATAAATCTCTGATGTAGTTCTTTCGCTTTTTCATGCGGGATTTTCACGTCGCCCAGTATGAACTCGGATACCGAGCCGTTGCTCTTCACAGAGTTGGTTTGGGACACAGGAAGAGGGTTTAGCTCTGTCACTGCGGGTCTTGGAGGGCCCTGATTCTGTTCAACGACCGGCGCTGCCTGCGAGGTCTGGAAATTCTGTATTGGCTTCTTTTCCTTCAGTTGCTGTAAAAGATCTGGGTTTGAAGACTGGAGCACATTGGAAATCAGCGATTCATTCTTGGTCAAAAACTCAATTTTTTTCCGTAACTCGTCGACATCATTACGAAGAGACTGGAGCTGGGAACCTTTTTTGGGCCTGAACTGGGGGTCTATCTCGCATTTGAGGTCCATGCGCTCACAACGGGAACAAGGAACGGGGAAACGTTCGGAAGCGTTACATTTGATTTTGTGCTGGCGACAGTGAGTACATGAAGTCACTGGGCGGTGGCCAGCGGCGTGACCGGAACAGGAGGGTGAATTTTCCTCATCTTTTGTCCTTTTCGAGTTGCGCGCGCTATCTGCTGACGAAAACGCTCTTTTCAGTCTCGGAGCATATGGAGAGTCAGCGAGTACTGATTCGTCGTCGGTTTCAACTTTTGGTGCGATCATGGGCACCTCTGGCCTCTCGACTGATCCACTTATCGAAATATTGGACATGATTTGAATAATAGGTTTAGCGCATCGAATCGAGATTCAACAAACCAATGAATAGCGAAATATAACTCTAGATAACCGTGAACAGGTTTTGAAACTGAATATTCACGCTGAAGCAGATGAACAGTAGACGATTATGTTGTAAGCAAAGTCTTCAAAAAAAAAAACTGTCTGTCTCAAGCTTCTTTACACCAAATTACGTCGAGAATGATACTTTTTCCCCCACAAAATGTACGTAAGCCTATGTAACGCCAAACCTGTGCTAGATAATTAGGTAACTCTAATTGGCCGGTTCTACCGGATATATATTATTTGGTGTGGGACACGATTAGGGTTATGCGCAAGTAAATTGTTAGATAATCTCGGAACGGAGTAAAAAACCAATTGGGAACCAGTACAAAAAATGTCACAATAAATGGTGGTGTACGGGTGATTTGTATAGTAGACGTTCGTTCCGGACCGGTGTATTGAATATTGTATACACACTTAGACCTTGGTGAATCTCAAGTATGGCTTGACCTCCTTGAAGTCACCAAACTTCTCCTTGGCAGCCTCGTTAGAAACGGAAGGAGGAATGATCACGTCTTGGCCAACAGTCCAGTCAATAGGAGTAACGACACCGTTCTTGTCGCCCGTTTGCAAAGCATCAATGACTCTCAAAACCTCAGCACTGTTTCTACCGCAAGAAGCAGGATAGGTCATAATGAGTCTGACCTTCTTAGCAGGGTCGATGATGAAAACTGATCTGATGGTCTGCACAGGACCGTTGCCTAAATTCTTAAAGCCTTCCTCGTCAACCATGTCGAACAAGTAAGCAACTTCCTTGGACTCGTCGCCGATGATTGGGTAGGAGAAAGGCTTGTTATCCAAAGCAACCTCTTCAATGTCCTTGACCCAAGACTTGTGCTTCTCAACACCCTCAGCTGACAGACCAATGAGTTTAACGTTTCTAGCATCGAACTCTGGCTTCAATTTGGCAAATGCACCCAACTCAGTAGTACACACTGGGGTGAAGTCAGCTGGATGGGAGAACAACACGGTCCAAGAGTTACCAATGTATTGGTGGAAGTCAATGTCACCGTGAGTTGTTGGAGCTGTGAAATTTGGAACAGTGGAGCCAATTCTGATTCTTGGCTGGCTTGCAGCATCGAAAGTGATGAACCGTCTGAAAGCTGGAGTAGCTTTAGTAGTAAATCTCAGCAACTGTCTGGAAAACATGGTGTTAGAATTGATTGGAACTTTTTCCACGCTCTGGCAGCAGTATTTAAGATTAGAAGAGCAACTACGCTATCTCACGTGACCGCGGTCAGTTCCTCGAATCCTGGCCAATTTTTGTTTTTCTTATTCATCGTCTTTTTTCTTCGTTTTTGCCTTAACCGTGCACGGGTGTTTCTCGGCTGATTGGTTGGCAATATTACAGCAGTAGCGGCTCAGTGCACAAAACAGGGCAGCCAAATTTTGCAAAGCGGTCCTCCAACCATACAACACAGCATATATATGTCATTTGCGGTGTCCTCCAGATTTGGGATTCGAAGTACATACTAAGAGCGAGTTGCCACCACAACCCCGGTTTTTAGCCCCACATTGCACAGCCTTGTCCGCGCCGAAAAAAAGATTGAAACGGACCTGTAGATCTGTTTTTTCCCCATTCTGCACTTCCAACGGTTTCCGCCATGTTGATGCCAATTAGCTGTGTTGAGTGCCGGAGGCGGAAGGTCAAGTGCAACAAGCAGGTGCCTTGCAACCAGTGTTTAGTACGGAATCGGCAATGTTCTTATCCAGAAAAGTTCCGCTCCATTCGCGTTGACCAGTTCATCGTAGATGCTCCAGAAAATGAGAACGCGGACACTCCCGGCTCGGGCTTGGTGCTGCCTACCACTGGTGCTGTCAAGTCGGAGCCTCCGACTATCCCTGCGAAACGAGGAGCCGAAGATGGCCCCGAGATAGTCGGAGACGCAGGAAACGACAAAGACGAGATAATACAAAGCCTGCGCAAGGACAACGAGGCTTTGAAGTTGAAAATTAAAGAACTTAAACTGAAGTACAAACGCGATAAACTGAAAGAGTACGATGAGGACAACGGTGCAGAGGATTGCGGTAGTCCCAAACCAGCCGGCGCCATGTACTGCGGTCCTAATTCGACACGGTTTATGATTTCGAGAGCTTTATCGAATGCGGACGTCGGAGAGTTTGACGACTTTATCAATGTCAAGAGACAGATGAAGCAAAAGCGCCAGCTACCACTTCTGTACGAGATCAACCCGGAAAAGGCCAAGTCAATGACCGCTAAACAAAAAATGCAAGAAAACATCTCACTGATTCGCAGGCTTGTGTGCAAGTTTTTCCACCTTCGATTCCACTATTTAAACTACCTTGAAGAAGCCCCGTTGTTGGCCTTCCTCGATAATTACAGGAACGCCAAAACCTGGAAGGACGATGATGACACTTTGCTACTCATTATCATGGTGCTGATTGTTGTGCTGCGCTCAGTGCCCGCGAGCGATACGCTCTTCCAAGAGTACAACCTCACTTACGAGCGCACGAGGCCGCTGCTGTACAAGCAGTACAGGAACTTGAAATGCGGCATTCAAATAGAAACCACCACCAGTTTGCGCGCTTACATTCTTGAATGTGAAGATCTTTATTTCAACAACCAGATAGAAAGGTCATGGAGTCTGCTCTTCCGAATTGTTAGTGCTGCGTACTCACTTGGGTTACATGTGTACGATGAGACCATTGCCGATACACTCAAAAAGGAAAATAGCGAAACTGCTCTCGACATTGTGAAAAAAAACCAACGGGCATCTCTGTGGTTCGTTATCAATTTTGTATCTGCCACTCTTTGCTCTGTCTTGGGCCGCCCGAATCCCGTCACATTCACGTTCCAGCCCTTGCTAAGAAACTATGAGATTAGGCTAAATTACAAAATAGGGCTGGCAGAGTTGGTGAAGAAGTCTACCAACATCCTAATTGACTCATACAAAGTCAACATTAATTTTGACACCATCATGGAAATAGATGAGGCATTTGTTAGCGAGGCCTTAATTTACGAAAAAATCCTAGCCGATACACGAGAGGTCCGAAATTTCAAAGGACGAGACAAATCCAAGCCCAGCTATATCACATTGCCCATCATTGACAAGAAAGCGAGAAGGAAAAATTCGTTCAAGTCACTGAGTCAGCTGAACCTAAACCAGCTTCTCAATAGCTGTCCTTTGGACATCCGTTTCACGATTTTGCGGCCATGCACAACTGAACCTGAAGAAAGATTCTGCCTCCTGGATACCGATTGCGATACACTCAATGATCTCATCATGCTGTATGGTAATAGAGCTAAATTTCACCAGCATTTCATGTCGAGCTACCCAAAATCGTTAGAGAGCTGTTTAGACTCAGTTTTGAAGGTTTTGGATCACGCTCGGTTGCTCGTTGAGTTACACAACAATTTTTTCCACAGACCATTATTCCATGACATATACCCATTCTTCTACACCTTTTTCTACCAAACCCTGGTCGTGATGTATACTGTGATGCATCTTGGGTACAACAAGTTATGCGCGTACTCTGATACCATCGGTGCTATACGCCAACAGCTTCTACATCTTTTTGAGATTGTGGAACTCAACTACTGGAGGCCTAATGTCGTGCGAATTATGCAGTACATCAATGAAATGTGCGACAACTACTTCAAAATGCACGCAGATGTGCAAAAACAAAACCCCTCACTGAACGCTAGGAACTCTGAACAGAAAGCTGAAATGGGGTCTCAATCTCGAGCCTCTGGACTGTACCAGCTCGCAATGACGCCAATCCAGGAAGACGGTCTCCCTCTTTCCTCAAACTCAAAAATACAAGTTCACAACGTGCCTGAGCATCTTTCGCAGAACCCTACTAGAATGGACAACGTTGCAAGTCAAAACTCTCCAGAACGTATTCCATTTTACATGTGCAATAGTGGCAACTCATTATCTCAAATCAGTCTTGGAAATTGTACTCTAGATTACTATGATCCTAAACAGCAACTGTTTCCGTTGCCACCGCAAACCAAAAGCACGGATTGCCAAACGTCGGGCGTTGACCAGCTCGACTCATCGATAACGGTCGATCCGCTGTTGGGCTTCGATCTCAGCGACCCCTTTTGTATTCAGAATCCTTCCAACTTCAACTACTCAGCTGCTATAGATCAGGACAATGACTCGGACAGCGACGCACCACTGACCGTACGGCCCAAAAATACGAGATTCAATTCCAACGATTCTAACGACTTCACCAACTACCTCTCGGCTAGTCATAATAGTCGTGGAAATACTCTCTGAACGGTTGATGACGTCATATGATAAGCAACATACGGCGCTATGCAGCGCAAAACGATTTAGGTCATTATCTCCAAAAGTACAGCCTTTATTTTGCACAGCCGAGAGTCGTGGGTACTTTATTTGTAAGCTATATAAGAACAATATTCTGCCCCTTTGTGGATAAACATGACGTCTAATTTCGAACCGACCCAAACGGGATCTAATGACTATGAAAGCAATTACCCTGACACTGTCGACCTGAAGAAACCTTCTGGTCCAGACACCTCGAGGCCTATCATCACTCAGCAACCAAAAGCAAGAGAGGACTTCCAGATGTCGTATGCCTTTGAATGGGACACGCCCGACAATGGCTGGTACGGTTCATTCATCAACGGGCTTGGATCCTGTTTTGGAGCCCTAGGAACGATTCCGTGCTGCTTCTGCTTCCCTAATCCATACAAGGATGTCGACCAAGGACACGTCGGATTGATTACTAAGTTTGGTCAATTGTACAAAGCAGTGGACCCTGGTCTAGTGAAAGTCAATCCATTAAGCGAAAAGCTCCATCACTCTAACGTGATGCTCAAGACGATGCAGATCCCTACGCTCTCGTGCTACACCAAAGATAATGTTTCCATCACGCTGTCGAGTGTTTTGTATTACCAAGTGGTTGAGCCTCACACCGCATTTTTCACTGTCTATGACATTGAAGATTCGCTGAGAGAACGAACGCAAACTACATTACGTCAAGTTTTAGGTGCCAGAAACTTGCAGGACGCCATCGAAAGACGGGAAGAAATTGCGCAGTCGATCGAAGAGATCATCGCAGAGCCTGCAGCCAACTGGGGTGTTAAGGTGGAGAGTCTGCTTATCAAGGACTTCAGTTTGCCATCAGGGGTCTCCAACTCGCTTTCCATGGCTGCAGAGGCAAAGAGAATTGGAGAGTCCAAGATTATCCAGGCCAGGGCTGAGGTCGAGAGTGCTAAACTTATGCGAAAGGCTGCAGATGTTTTGGCTTCCAAAGCTGCTATGCAAATCAGGTACCTGGACGCAATGCAAAAAATGGCCGAGAGCTCAAATGCCAAAGTGATCTTTATGCCTAGTCAAAGCGCCATTGAGCGAACGGCACAATTTACTGGAGGAGGCGACCCTCCGGCCACAGAATCTGGTCCTGACGATTCGCAGCATCTTTCTCGAATTATCAGTCTTCAGGAAGCCACCTAATTTATGTAACGATTGTCACAATATTAGTTTTTATTTCCGTACCTTGAAAACCGTTTATCAGGCAGTGTGAGCATTTTCACACCTTATATTTTTGAAACACACATCATTATCAATTGTTTCATACGCTTATCAATATATCGGATGGCTCCAACCTTATCCAAGCGATATGAGTAAGGTAGGAGACTCAAACAAGAAGTTCCACGTGAACTCAAGCGGCTTGCTGGGGGCAGAGTCGCTGGAAAATTTGACTAGTTCACTGGAGAAGTCTTTCTTGGCTTCACCACGTACCTCCCCATCAAGACCACGTAAAACTCGCAAAGAAACACAAATATCGCCCTCTCTAAGGATAAATCCTCAATCCCAAACTCCAGCGGGGTTCAGTCCTGCAGCATACGAAATATCCAAGAAGTTTGGCAAGTTCACAGAGAAATTCAGCTTCGGCTCGCCCCGAAGCGCGGTCAGTAACTCGGGCAGCTCACTTGCCTCTCGAAAGGATCAATCCAGGCTCTTGCAGAGCGGGTATGTGACCTCTCCCAGGTTCCAAGAATCATCGAAATCGCCCAATATATGGGTTACGCCAACATCGTCGCATCAAGGCTCACCCGAATCAAAACGCAAGAACTCAATACCGGACTCGTGTATTTTTTGTGATCTGCCTCTGCAATCTATGCTGCTATATAAATCAGAGAACATGGACCCTGAAGGTATCATAGAACTTAAGTGTCAACATAGCTGCCATGAGAAATGTCTCCTGCTGGAGATGGAATTCGCCAATATTTCCAAGTTGCAATCGACAGCTTCAGTGGCACCTGTGTATTTCCCTCATTGTTCCAAATGTCATCAAAACGTGCGGGCAGTTCCTGCATCCCAGGTAGTTGCCGACCAAATGATCACCAATATCTTGACAGTGCCTTTCAGAAAACCGGAGCCTGTACATAGTGTTCATTATCGGCAGACAAACTCTCAACCGAGCTCGAATGGATCTTCTCCAAGGGTAACACAGCGCAACAGGGCCGAACAATGGGCGCCCCAAAGACACTCAAAAAAGCTTTCGCGCGGCTCATCTATCTCCGCTGTATCCTCGGTCATATCATCGGTTTCCGTACAAGCAGTTCCGGAACTAGGCAGCACGACAACTTTGCCTTTGGATTCCTCAAGGATGAAGAGCTCATGGACGAGCGATTTCCCAATATATCTTTTGCGGTCGAAATTCGTCAGGGAGTTGATTATGCTACAATCCCAGAAATTCGGTACGGTTAGGCTTAATAAGTTGGCGATAGACTCATTGGGTGATCTACGTCTTGTTGACAAGTTGCAGGTAAGTGAAGACCTTGTGATGTGGGATGAGTGCTACTGCTACCTGTTTGAGCGCATGTTCGTACTTGTGGATCTATGCGCTAGCAAGATCAAGACTTATTCCGTGGACCACTCTCTGAAATCTCAAATACCTTCGCCAACAGTGGTGAAGGTTCAGTTCGACTTCCAGGTGCTTTATTTGACTTGTTCGGAGGAGGAGGTTCTGGAAAAATGGGGAGTGGCGTTGGCCAACCTCAACACGGAATTTCCTAGCGGTTTGATTACCACCACAGTGAAAGAGGACGAATTTTACGAAATACTCAAATTTAACGAAACCGAAACACCCCAGCAGCTTCCGCCAGGCGTGAACCCAAAATTCTACGAAGCTACCATCAACTCGCTGGCGTTCAGTCGTAAGCCGAAGGCAATGGTCATCGTAATCAACCAACTAATTCCGTCGCCCCATTCCTTGGTATCCATTAAAAACATTGTGCGCAGTTTATTAATGGTCAAGATTCAGATTTACATGATATTCACTTCTTCTTTGCAGTTGTCTCCCGAGTCGCAGGTGTTGACCACGCTGAGCTTTGACAGCAGGGTGGATGATGAAGAGAAGGAGGCTCTTTTCAGTAAGATCGACGAGTACCAGAAGTTGCTAAACGATGTGACTCCGACTGCAGACGAGAATAAGGTCCACTGGGCAATGGACGATACGCTCTCAGCAAAATTACAGAACTTAAGAGACAAGTGTCCTGATCCTGAGCTTGACGACCTCGCTACCGTGGTGTTGTCGGTTACTCCGCTGAGCGAACTGAACCGGCTCCCCACGTCGAAAAACATTTTTGTTGAAATAAGCACGCCCCCAAATCTGAACGTATCGCATAGAAGGTCGAGTGTTTTCAACGTCGCTGGTTGGGAGGATGCCATGGAAGCCATATGCAGCTATATTGGTCTAGAATTTGACGACAGTGACTTCGAATATACCTCTGACGAAAATGACGATGATGAGCGCGAGAAGCCAGCAGAAATTGGCGTTGGCTTGGCCTCTAACCAGGCCAAGGAGGGACCAAGATGGAGCACATTATTACGAGATTTAGATAAGGCATTGGAGGAAACAAAAAGTCGCTCCAGTAGATAGCAATAAATGTATTATAATTCACACAATACGACTGAAATATTTTAGGGTAAAAGTTGATCCCCTTTTCCCCTTTACCAGGTTGTATTTATATTATACTCGACGTCAACATAATTGCACCGCGATGAAGCTTCAATTCCTATTCGCTTACTTAGCCCTAACTCGGCTTACTTCTGGGTACACTACTAGAGTAAGTAGATACTTACCAATTGATGAATACCTTTTGTATCAAACTAACCCCTTTTAGTGGAACCCAGATTTCTCATGCGATGGCTGTATCCTAATCACTACCCCTTCGTCTTTGCAAGGAACTATCAACACTGATACATTTGAGCCTACCTCTACTACCTCTTCCTTCCTGACTACCTCTTCACCCACCACACAAGAGACAACAACAGTTGCAGAATCTACGCCATCAACTATTTCAGCCCCACCGTCTTCAACCATTACATCTGCTGTTGAACCTACTACAGCGTATACCTCCATTACAACCACGAGCTCCTTGCAGACAACTCTAGCCACCACACAGCTCACCGAAAGTTTCTCTACGGCCACCCCAACAAGCACAAATGAGGTAGTCACAACTGTGATTGGCAAGTTATCAACTAATACATATGTTATATCCACCAGCTCAGCTATTGTGTTGCTCGTGACCCATACAGAAACACTTACGTATGTGAACTCTCAGGTTTCCACTTTAACACAAACTATACCTGGGTCATCTTTGATTGTTGAGCCAACAGCGACATCAGTTTACACAATTCCTGTGTCCACAACAAGTTTCCTCGGCTATTTTAATCACTCCACCAATAGTATTGAGTATGAGACCGTGACATCCATCTTTTATGGTTCTTCCTACTCTCTTTACACAGACTATAGCGAGCACTACTTTACCACCTACGACACTACAATTACAGAAACGGTGGTGACAGGAACCTATATTGCCTGGGACACCAGAATTATCGAATCATATAGCCTGACAACTGGCTACCAGACGCTGGTTTCAACTTTATATCCAACCACAGTGGTTTCCACCGTTGCATCTCCTGCTCCATCCACTGCTCAGACAACTGCACAACCTAGCGTTGCTCAATCTACTTCTGCTACCGTTCTGCCTACCATTACTGAGTCTTCTTACTTTACGGTCACCTCGCTGATCACTGCTACTGAAAGTTCATGCCTTGTTTGGGCCAATAGTGCATCTTCATGGACTGTGGGTTCCATTGATATGGGAACTCAGAGCTCGCCCACTGTTCAAGCTTTAGCCAACGAGGCAAGAAAAATTAAAAATATACCCGGGATGGCTCTTTGGACCACTTTGATTGCTTGGGTTGCAATTGCCTTATTCGTTTAATGAGTAGTAGTGCTGTTCTAGGAATGTGTCCTCTGGATGATGGCAACTTTGCTCGACTTCGTTCTAAAACTCATGCATTGCATAATCAAATACTTCGTATAATTAAAAATCAAGCAACTTTATTTTCGTAGCACGGATTAATTGTGAAAGCAAGTTTCATTCATACAGCTGAGAATGAGAAAAGTTCCTCATCGCTGAGAATATCTGGTAGCAGCCAATTGAATCTATAAACAAAGTGGACTTGGGGTCCTGGCGTTTCCGATGCCTCGTTTTCACTCCTTTCTGGTTTAGCTTGGATTGTTTTGGTAGCTTGTTCTTGTTGCTTTCGGTATTGGTTGACAAAAGAAACAGCGCTCGAGGCCAGAAAAGTGCTACTGAAAAGGTAAGTTGCAAAAATAATGATGGAAAGAGCCATAGAGGATTTTTTCAGCTGGCAATTGGTTGCAAGTTTAAGTAACAGAGTCGATTGCTTCTCCAAGGTAGTGAGATTATTGGAATCATAAGAGTCAAGCAAGCTGGAAAGAGATCCCGAGAAATCGGAGGAATTTGATCTAAAGAACAAGTTTTCAATGTCGTCGTAAAGCTCACTGTCAGTCGATGTCGAGTTGTTAGGTTCGTCCTCATTGTAGTAATTAGACAATATCAACTCGGAAAGATCAGAAGTAAGGTTATAGCTGCTGATCAAGCCTTCGACACTGGAGCAGGATTGAGAACCATATTGACTGATTTGCATAATTACATTGGTTATCCACAATGCTTGCGAAATCACCTCGGATCCAAACAATGATGATGCATAACCAGCTTGCTTCAGGGAAACTCCTAATGCCGTCTTAGAAACAAAATCTGTAGCGCTTGTTGACAAGGTTCTAAAGGCAGAAGATTTCCACAAGAGGGATTGCGTGTTTGAATTTGTACTTTTCTTAGTGAACATTTTTGGCAAAACATAGTTCACGGAGTTGGAGCTAATACTAGTACAAGCTGAAGAAATCACAACTGCGGATTTCTTCCAAGAGGGGTCAATGTAAAGGGATCGTTTACTTACATCCCTTTTAGACAATGAAGATGAAGTTCCGGATGAAGTGCTGTTATAAATTTCCATTAATTCATCTGCCAGAGAAGTCAAAGAGCCTCGGTCATTAATGATTTTTGCTGACAAGCCAAGGAGGATCACCCCAAGGATCAGTTGAGCATATCTTGCCGCGGAAGAGGAAGAGGATAGAGAAACCATTAGAAATGAGGGAGTAATGTTTGAAATTGATGTGAAAAAAAGGGGGAGACTGTGCTATATACCCCCGCGCATGTTATAAGAACAAGAAAAAAGGGCTACAATCCCACAACAAAAAACACGTCGCAATGTAGGGATGTAGATATTATAAAATATATGCAACTTCTTAAAATGTCGCAAGGGAATATAATGAGTTTTGCTCGCGGCGATATCATTACTCCTTCTACAAACCTTCAATTGGACACACCCTCGAAAATCAATGAGCTGCGACATACCATTAGCACCAGTCATCTGATGAATTCTGCACATAACTTGCACGAGTTAATCGATCAATTATTTACTTTCGTCAAAAACAGGCGAAATACCGACTCAGCTAGCATTCAAGACCTTCTGGAGAGTGGCAAGGAAATCAAGATATTCAAGGGATGTCCCTGGTCCAAATACAAGACGCTCAAAACATTGGACTGGACTGCTTATGATGAAATTGTAGCTTCGTCGATTTCGATCATGCAGATCTATTATGTTTTAACATTGGAAGCACTTGAAAAACAATACAGTTCGGACGATCTCGCTGACGACGTATGGAAAAAAATAACTAATATCCTTAAGAGCGCATTTGGGCTTGCAAACGAGATCCAAGGTCAGGTGTCCAAGTTACATCGACCCAACTTCGATTACATTTATCATCTGAATCAGATACTGGTGCAACTTCTGATCGTATTCAAGAATATCCACGTTACACATAGAGAGATCGAGGTAAAATTTGGCGACTTTGAAAAGGTTCCGGAAAAACTCAATACTTACGTTCGTATACTGATATTTGTCTACAACGAATGTGCGGTTCTGGAACAACTGAAGAAATCTTCGCAAGTTGCAACTTTGAAGAGATTTGTGGAGATTCTGTTTTCATACTACAGAAGTCTCTTCTATTACCACAAAAATGAGCTGGGAATAGCGCTCGCTATCAACAAATATGGCCTTGCCAACAGCATCGATCAATCCAAAATTAGGTCGAAGTTGCACATTAAGGCCGTAAAATCCAACGTTAAGGACAAACATCTTTGGAGGGAGGAAATCAGGTTTATGAGAGAATTTCAAGATTCAACGTTCCCAGCCGCATTTCGACAGAATGTTGCCACTGTCGTTGATATATTGCGCATTCTTAATTCCAAGTATGAGAAACTCAACAATAGCATCAATTTTCAGAAAGTGCCTTCCCTTGAAGAAGTGAGGCATAAATACCTGTTTGACTCTCCAGACTTGCCGTCTGGACTTCAGGTACCACTGGCAGATATCAATCGTTTTGTTCCAGCATGCCTGGTCGAGAGCACCAACGTACAAGATGTTTACTTTTGAAGCAACTCAACCATATAAAAATCCTATACCGTTGCACCAATTAGACAATTTTCCATAGAATCCCTGCAGACTCTTACCTTGAGGCACGAAAAATTGACGCACACCTCCCCCTGTTCCGCCAAGCATCGGGCTCGATTTTTTATTGGTCAGAATCTGAATAGCATCAACCCACGCTCCACAGCGTATGGTGAACCCAATTATCGTTTCATCTCCTTCCAGGAAAAAATCTGTGTGATGACTTTTAAAGTTTCCAAAGTCCAGATAGGTTCGATCAATGAAAAGAACTCTGATACCGTCCAATGCCAAACCGTGTGTAACCTGTAGCCCAGTGATTCGCTTATCCGGAAACGTAACCAACAAATCACGGCCTTGACCTCCTCCGTACACTTCGCTTTTTGTAAGAGATAATGTGCCACCATTCACCAGGATGGGAGAGCTTAGCTCACTAATAAATTTTCGCAAATCATGAATGTCCTTTTGAACAAACCCACGCGCAAGAACCCGAACATTGATGGGCTTCTTAGTTTTTAATTGAGACTCAAGTTGGAAGACGGACAAGCGAACGACAGGACGGCAGCCCGAACCTTTCAAGAACACAGGCAAGAACTCGTATTGCAGGTCTGGAAACTCACCAGTCATGAACTCAACAAGATAGATTCCAGAAGGTGCCACCAAATCCAAGGTATCTTTGTCGATCGCCAAAACGGAGATTTCACAGACCGCATCTGCAGGTAGCTTCATTCCCTGGTTGCATCTAAATGCAGTCGGTCTAAATGATTCCACATAGAAGTCAGCAGGAACAGCAAAGGCTGGATGATACAGAAACCTTATTTTGTCCAATCTGTGCCATCCAGGCTCTGCACCCGTATACACAGGACCCCATTCTGATTTATTTGTTCGCTGACAATATGCCTCTTTCGCTAGGAACTTGCGGTTCATTGTTAGGTAATCACGAAGCATAACTCCATTTCTTTGATGTGGACAGCCAAGCAAGTGTCCTATTTCATGCATAAAGGCCCCCAAAGTCAAGGTAAAACACTCCCAAGCGGTGCCACATTGGTTGCAATCATTTGCCACTTCATTGGTGCTAATCGGTGTGGTGTCGGTCAATGCCATATGCAGGGACTCCATATTCATTGGCCAAGAGTGAAGTCCGTGGGACCCAAAAATAGCAAGCTTGATCCTATCATTTCCGCCACCGAGTGCGGCATGCCCCAAGATTAAATTCTGTGCCTTGTCCCAATGAGCATCTAAAATCATGACAGCCGCCATAGCTGGTACGCGGGAAGTTGCTGACTCTGCAAATGGGCCACCGTATCTAGTCAAAGAATCCATTGCAATTCCGAATAGCTCGCCAGCTTTCTTTGCTTTAGGATTCTGTTGCGCATAATCGGGGTTTCGGAGTTCAGCAACGGTGCGGTTGGACCGAATAACATGTATTTTAATTTCGTTGCGCAGAACTCCTTTTCGCTCTTCAATGTAGCTGGTGGTGCATCGGGTTTTTTCTTCAACGAATCGGAAGCTCCTTGATCCAAACTTCTCTAGATACATATCATCCTGCGTGAACGCCTGCATCAATCTTCCACCCATGCGCAACTTGCGTACTGCCGCATCAAGACCGTTTCCCTCGTATCTTTTAGCCTGCGGACAATCAAATAATTGAGGTGAGTCCTTGCCAACCAAAACACACAGATGTATTTTTGGAACAAGAGATTCGTCTTTTATCGGGTTGTAGTTCAATTTGATCTGTGTTTGATCGAAAACAGTTGGCCCATCTCTGGGAAATGCAGGCTGTCCGTTCATCCATATGCCATCCACATGCTGCAAAGTGAGACAATTTAGCCCATCTCCGAGATGGACCATTGCTTTGAAGTAGCCATCTACTACCTCGTAATATTGCACGCTAAATTTGTCATTGAACACTGCAAGCAATCCCTTGCGGCGTGAAAACGTTTGCCCTTTTAAGATGTAAACAGGTACCTGCAGCTCCAGCTCTTCTGGAGGCAGGTTTTCGAATTGAAAAGGCATGAAAACAAAAAAGTTAGGACGTTTTTAAAATCGATTTTGAACGAGGCATGCGGATTAAAATAAGGAGATATCATGTGGGTTGAAATGGCACAGACCGAAAGAATAATAGACACTCCTATTGATATTCTTAATAGAGAAATGTTATTCTTTTTTTGTAAGGAACTGTGCATACTCCTATTATCGTAACTGCAGATTTACAAAGCTGTTTAGTTCGCTGAGTTACATATGTTTCTTATTTACCGTAAAACTCTTGCTGCAATCTTCAATAGAAAATAATGCGGGATCTGCTAGGAACCCCTAGATCCAGGGGATGCAACAATCAGGGCCAATCGAAACTCTTCTGCAATAGTGGTAAGATATCCTTCCAGTTATTTTTAGAATAATTCAGCTTTTTGCAGTCTTACAATCACAAACTCTACGCGAGGATTGTAAACTTTTAGTGGAGATCAATAGGGCGGCTCTGTAGTGTGTCGTCATAGGCCCTAATTATTTATAGAAGAGACCGGCAGAAGCCTTATATAAACGTTGTTCTTACTCGGTTAATATTTAGTGAACCCTGTAAGTGTGCATCACACCAACGGTAAAAACAATTTTCCTTTCAAGCAAAAAATTGAAGTCTTCGGATTGTCGACCCGAGCTTCGACGCGACTACCCGTAGAGGATTGAAATTTGCCAGGTTGGAAAAAATATACAAAAAATCGCAAGCAGTCAAAATTTGGTGAGCTTAGCTGAGGTGATTCAAGTGCGAATACAAAGGTCCCAGTTAAAAAAGATCCCAGAAATACGTTCCGGCTCATTCCCTCATCTTATTATTCTACTCGGCGGACCATATCCAGCTAACGTAAAGCCTAACGACCAAAAATACAGTGACATCCGCCACTCCAACCCGAACTGTTCAAATCAAGCGTTGTCTCGCGACATACCGAGTTTGGACATTCAGAGCTCCAAGACCTACATTCCTTACATCTGATTCACATTTTACAAGATGGGAGACAATAGCGACCTATCTTCAAAATTACAAGATCTTAGCATTCATAATCGAGGCCTTAATCCTAACGCACAGGCGAAGCTTCTGGCCTTTCAGGCCAAGAGGCAACAACAACACTCAAGTGAAGAGCTTTTCAGCCCAGCAAAAAATGCATCGCCAATCTTGAGCTCGCCGTCGACTCCGCGCACCGAGGATGCTGGCGACCTGGGAACACCAAATCCTGATGTAGAAGAGAAGACCGATGCTCAGTCCTCAGAAGGCCTGATGAGGCGAACGTCTTTTAGAATTCCAAAGAAACAGCCTGAAACTGATGAGAAAGCCTTGTCAGATTCGAGAAGTCGCAGCCATAGCTTCAAAACCATCAAGGACTCCGTGGAGCGCCCATTCGGCGGACATGCTTCCAAATCTTCGGAAGCTGTTCCCAGTCAGGATAAGCCTTTACCTGAATTACCTGACCTTAGTTTGTCTGATAAGTTGGATGCCATCGTCCGAAACGAACTTAATCAAGCGCCTTCTACAGAGGCCAAACCCCCTCAAAGAAAACAGTCATTATCTCAAAGACGAGGAATGAAACTTGATTTCAACTCCTTGACGGAGTCTCAAAGTCAAACATCCTCCAACGATACAATGAATAAGCTCAAACTCAATATGCTGCCTCAGAGAGGAGTTCCAAGTGTTCCGCAGAGTAGCGCGCCTGCTCCTATCGGAGGAGCAAGAACTAAACCAAATCTTCGTCTTCCACAGGCACAACCCAAACCTTCAGGCATGTTTGCTAACTATGCGAAATATGTGGACATCAAGTCGGGTTCTTTGAACTTTGCTGGTAAGGCATCTGTGCATTCGAAAGGTGTTGACTTTTCAAATGGCTCCTCTTTTAGAATATCACATGACGATTTACAGTTTCTAGAGGAATTAGGACGTGGAAACTACGGAATAGTATCCAAAGTATTGCATAGACCTACGGGGATTATTATGGCAATGAAGGAAGTCCGGCTGGAGCTGGACGACTCCAAGTTCAGACAAATCCTAATGGAGCTCGAGGTGCTCCATAGCTGTGTGAGTGATTGCATTGTGGACTTCTACGGCGCATTTTTCGTTGAAGGTGCAGTTTATATGTGCATGGAATACATGCAGGGTGGTTCACTTGACAAAATATATGGAAATGGGCTGAATGAGCCTGAGTTGGCATATGTTACTAAATGCGTTGTCAAGGGTCTCAAGCAGTTGAAAGACGAGCACAACATAATCCACAGAGACGTCAAGCCGACAAACATCTTGGTCGGAGACTCTGGGAAAGTGAAGCTATGTGATTTTGGTGTTAGTGGTAATTTAGTTGCTTCGTTAGCCAGAACCAACATTGGATGCCAGTCATATATGGCCCCAGAACGAATCAAATCTTCAACGCCAGACGACGCTACCTATACAGTCCAATCGGACATTTGGTCATTGGGATTATCAATACTTGAGATTGCAAAGGGCAGCTACCCTTATCCACAGGAAACCTACGACAACATATTTTCGCAACTGAGTGCAATTGTTGATGGCGAACCACCAACATTGCCCGACGATCGCTTTTCCAAAGAGGCACGTGATTTCGTGAATCTGTGCCTTAACAAGAATCCAAATAAACGTCCTGTCTATGCTGAGCTTTTGTCGCATCCATGGCTGAACAAGTATGACGATGCTAAATGCCAACAACTCATGGCGGAAGTTGTTGCGGACGCTTTAGAGAAGAAACGCGAACAAAGCGAAAATTCTCCCGATACTTCAAAGCCTCATGTCATGCCGCCATTGCATAAAACACAGCTAAATAGGTAGAAACTGTTACATACTATCATTATCGCTGATTATATCAGCATTTTCTAATGTTTTTACCCAGTAGTCAAGTCGGACTCGAATTTTTTGCCCGGACGATAAATGTCCAATGAAGGCCCGATTACATAATCAAAGAGAGAGAGAGTGCCAGGTAAAAAAATACGTTAGAGCCGACTGATATACCAACTATGGTTTTGTGTAAGAATTTGATCTTTTCTCATCTCAGGCCTGGTATTGTTGGGTTCAGAGGACTTGCATCAGTTTCAAACAATGGTCATGTGGGAGAGCAACGTGCGGAAAAGAGTCTTGCTCCCAAGCCTAGAAGAAGACGAAAAGTTACCCAGTTCACTGACAAGCTGAATAAAGGGCCTTCTTTCGAAGATTTTGTCAGCGGCAAGGCTAAAGATTTATTGGTGGATCCTCTAGAGTTGGCGCGCAAAGACCCTGATGCCAGGTTGCCCTCGTGGCTCAAAGTTCCAATTCCTAAAGGTAAATCATTTCATTCGCTGAAGAAAGATGTCCGGGAGTTGAAACTGGCAACTGTGTGCGAGGAAGCCAAGTGCCCAAATATCGGAGAGTGTTGGGGAGGTAAGAAGTCAGAAGCAACTGCCACAATCATGTTGATGGGAGATACTTGTACCAGAGGGTGTCGTTTTTGCTCGGTGAAGACGAACAGAAATCCTGGGCCGTTGGATCCCAACGAGCCCGAAAACACAGCAGAGGCAATAAGCAGATGGGGGCTCGGATACGTGGTCTTGACTACTGTGGACAGAGACGATCTGCCCGATGGAGGCTCCTACCACTTGCGCTCTACAGTCGAGAAAATCAAAGAAAAGGCTCCTCAGATTTTAGTTGAATGTTTGTCAGGAGATTTCCGTGGCGACCTGGAGATGGTTAAGGTCCTCGCATCTTCACCCCTAGATGTTTTTGCTCACAACCTAGAAACGGTGGAAGATCTGACGCCACATATCCGAGACAGGCGTGCCACGTACAGGCAGTCACTTTCTGTGTTACGCACGGCAAAAGAAACGAATAGTGATCTGGTTACCAAGACTTCCCTGATGCTTGGATTTGGAGAAACTGATGAACAAATATTGCAGACTTTGAAAGATCTGAGAGAGAATAACGTGGACGTGGTGACTTTCGGGCAATATATGAGACCTACGAAGAGGCATATGAAGGTTGTCGAATATGTTACTCCAGAGAAATTTGAGCACTGGAAGAACGTTGCCCTGGATATGGGATTCCTTTATTGTGCATCGGGACCGCTGGTGAGGTCATCGTATAAGGCTGGAGAGGCATTTATCGAGAACGTGATTAGAAAACGGAGACGTAACGTGGGTGTTTCTCGCGAAGTGGAGGTTGGAGACGATGTTTTCGTGTCCAAGGAAATTATAAGTAATATATAACTCACGCGATAAACGATAAAGGTAAAGAGTACATTATTATGGAAAGTTAACGCCCATCAATCAAGGAAGTAAATCTTTCTATTAACCAGCAGTTCAGTGAATATAGGAACATGTTTGCCTGTTGGGTCGTAGGAAATGTTCGCACTAAATAGCATCGCCAAACTCTCAATCGAGTTTTTGTTCTGATCTCGGTATTCAAGAACCTTATCAAGATAGATAAATAAACATTTTAACATTTGGTAGTTCTCCGACGGGAGCGATTTAAGAACAGAATCAAACTCGCGAATTCTAATGGGAACATTTGAAAGTTGAAGTAGTAAACCAAGTTGTGTGCAGTCCTCCTCATTCAGAATCCTCTCTCCAGAACGAAGCCATCGTTTGAACAGTGTCGTGACGGCATGTATGCTAGGTTTCGGTTTCAAGTTTAACAGGTCCACATCGCCTAAACTGTTAAACATTTCCTCCAATTTGTTGATCTCGGATTTCACAGACGATAACCGGAAAATTCCAACTTTGTTATACCCTAACTCATGATCCAAATATGTGAAACACCTATACATCATTATCGGGACCTTCAATCCATCGTAGTAGAAGTTTGACATCTGTGAGGATTCCTTGATCGTGAGACCAAAACATTTTGATCTAGGTTCTAAAAATTCACTTGCTTTCGCCTGATAATCATCTGGTAACTGAGTGGTTTCAGACTCCTCAGGAGAGTCAAGGGATAGCGCGGGCTTATCAAAATGTCCTCTACTCGAAGGAGACCGCAATACTTGTGAGTGGTGTCCATCGATAATGATTTCTCGACTGTCTTCGCCCATAGAATATATGTGAAATTATGTTCAATGTCGAAATTCTAAACCAATGTTGCAGGTAATGGGATATACCCAATAACCTCAATGACACCGCTAGAGAAGAGTCTACCAGGTTCAATGTGAAATTTTGAGTTTTATAATTTTGAAACAGACCGTGCTCCCAGTTAAGGTTCACACCCCCAGGTGATATTATATTGTGTAATGATGAAGTACAATCGAAACAAATCTGACGTTCATCCAAACTGGCGTGAGATTTGTTGGTGAGTACAAGCTTATCTTATTTTTTTCTTTTTCCTTTTTGTTGAAGGGCTAGAGTTGATTTCGTACTAAGTGGAGCTTGACACAGCCTGATTCTACGTTTTTTTTTTTTGTTTTTTTTTCCTAGATGAGTTTTGAAATTTCATCTGGCAGAATTTCCAAATGTCCGTATTTACGTTTCGATCTAATCTGATTTAAATGGATCTATTTTGTATAAAGAGGAAAAGCTTGCTAATTACTGACCATTAACGATTATTCGGCCTCCTCACTCGCCTTCACGACTTTGGTTTTTGCCTCCTCCTCGATCTCTGCATCAATCTTAGCAATCTCAGCTTCAAGATCGGCTGCCCTCTCGTCAGCCTTGGCAATGTTCTCCTTGGTCTGTTCCTCTTGCTTCGACTTGTACTCCTCCAGCTTGGCCTTCAGGCTGCTAATCGTATTTGGAATCTCGTCAGCTTTCGATGGCAATGAGATGGACAGTTCAGATAGTTGAGCGATGACATTAGGCTCGATGACAAACGCGGAAGAATGTTTCTTCTGTGTCTTTTTTCCCTTCTTGGCCTTATTCCCGGCAAAGAAGTTTTCCTTCTCCTTCTTGATAATGACAGCATCCGCAGGCATTTCAATCTTACGACCATTAGAAGTAGTGTTCGAAGGAACTTTTGATTCTTCCAGTGGCTCCTTGTCGGTTCTCACATAGGTAGGATCGAAGTAGCCAAGTAAAGTCTCAACTAAGGTGATCTCGCGAGTGAAAGCAGGTCTCTTTGAAGTCTCCTTCAGAAGTTCAATTTCAGCTTGCAAGTCTTGCTTTTTCAAAGTGAGGTTGTAAATCCTCTCCTCTTCTTCTCTTCTTTTACGCTCAGCCTCCATGTCGGCAACAAACTTCTTGTGCTGGGCATCAAACTCAGATCTCACCTTGTTGATCTCCGCGTAAATTCCATCCTTCTTGGAGTACAGAGCCTTTCTCTTGTCGAACAGTGACTGTCTCTTGTCCTGAATGCCCTTGTTCTTCAAGCTCAGTGAGTCCAAGCTCTTGGTAACTTCTTCGAATTTGGCTTGGATTTCCTTGTTAGAAACAGAAGATTGCTTTTTCTTCAGCTCTTGGATCTTGAGCTTGTCATTGTCTATGGACTTCTGAAGTTGCTCAATAGAGCCGAAGTCCTTTTTCAACTTTCTCAGAGAAGTGATCTCCTTGACATACCTTCTCTCATCGACAAGCTTCAAAGTACCAGAACCAATGAGATCTTCCAATTGGTTGATCTTCTTATCAATTTCCTCGACATTCTTGAAGCTGTTCTTGGAGTTTTGGGCCTGCAATTCACCAATTTTTTTCTTCATTTGGCCATCAATAGCTCTGATCTGCTCACTCAACAAATTTCTCTTGTTCTTGATCTCACTCTGCTGCTTGATGATCGTGTTGAGCTCAGAAGTCAATCTCTTTCTTTCTTCCAAAACATCTTTTGGAGTAACAGTGACCTCGATCTGCTTGTTCAAGTCAGCAATCTCTTTGTTGTACTTGTCCAACTCCTTATTGAGCTCAGCAAGCTTAGCATTTCTTGCTTTGACGTCAGGCTTTTTGATAAACCGTCTGTTTCTAGGAGCTTTGATCGCTGGCACTTCGTCAGACATTTTTCTACTTATCAGTTCTTTTGGATATCAAATATTCACACAGATAACAAATCTAAGTCCAACAACAAAGTCTATGAAATCGATGATGGTAAACTTGCAACACTTGGTACTCAAAGTCTCTGAGGGAGATTGAAAACCAGTCGACCTTTAATTTTTCAACACTTCAACGATTTTCAATCTCGAGGTTTTTGTGGTTGGTACACGACCATATAGCACTAGGATCTAAGTAGAAACTTATTTGGAGACCCGATGCTAGTACGGAATAGCAGACACCTATTTTCATACAGTAATAAAATTAGACAAACCATGGAATTTCGTAGCCCTCTATAAGTCCCCAAAGAAACATATCTTCACTCCCAAAGAGAAACCCACATGGGCTAAAATCAAGAGGCCAAGAACCAGCACGGAAAGCTTTTTGTCTTCCTGACCAAAAATAGTTCCAAAATACTGGGATATTTTGACTGTAATACTCCATCCACTTAAGATTGCCCCTATACCAATGCATGTCCATTTTAGAGCATTGTCCAAAAGGTGATGATTGATAAGTAATCCACGGAATATACTCAAAAGCGTAGCAGGAATCCACATGATGTTTGAGTATGAGTAGATCGAAATGAGCTTGGTCAAGGGAATAAGCACGACGACTTTAAAATAGAAGCGTAGAACTAAATATAAGAGCGTTGGGATTATTGCGATGTATCCGTAGAGCAAGTTGATGGATGTGATGATCATTTTGAAATAGTTGACGCCTAATGTATCATTGTGAAGAAACCACTCACTTATTAGCTCAGCAAATGAGTTACAAAAGAATAAAAGGTAAACCAAAGTCGCGGTGATCCAAACTGATCCGTAGAGGTCTCCAACCTCCCTGAACTCCTCCTCGGGAAGCTTCACCAAAGGATTCAAGCTTCTGTAGCAATTGCGGAAGAACTCACTTGACTCAAGATCAAAGAATTGCCGGTAATAATTGAGGGTGAATATCCCACCGGAATAGGTCTTTTTGGACTTTGAACCCGTAAATGTTGTATTTGCTGTTGACGGTGCGGGCGCTGGTTCTGGATCTAACGGAGAACCTAAATCTGCTTCGTGCGCTTCTGACACACCGCTATCCGGCTGGATAAACACATCGTCGTCCTCAAAGGGCTCAGGAACTGGTGGCTGAGATTTCAGAGAGGTGTACTTTGACATGTCTAGTGCCTACCACGTATGAATTAATTTTGGAGATTTCGACGCGTCGACCGACGGACGGTTCGTCCAACGGCAAAATTCAGTTGGTTTCGCCCTTATTGAAAACTTCCGTGAAACTGTTTTTTATCGTGCACTGAATTTTAATTGATCGTGCCAAGAACGAAAATCAACTCGGAATGTTCAAGACGCGTTATTCAGTCAAATAAGGGGTTTGATTTATATAAATTATTTTGTTGGCGCGTTGACTTACGCGAATTTTATTCGAGTAAACTTGCCTGCAATAGTGTATAAAGTATATCTATGCCGATAGCAAGGATACTGCTTCTTCAATCTTTGTTTCATATCTTGATTCCGCCATACGAACACGCCATAATTTTAGATCTGATACAGCACTTTCGTGTACTAACCAAACTATTTGAGGCAATAAGATCAGCAAAAAGGCACCTGGGCTTTGAGGCGTGTAGACTCAAAGGCAAATTCCATGGTTTAGCCATCAGGATACTGCATTACAAGCTGTATCTATGCGTGGACGCAGACTACGGAATACGTTAGTGACTTTCGAGATCTTGCTCTCATGCAACCAATGCTATTTTTGGCAATTTTTTCTACTACGATAATAATCTACTTGCACGTTTGAAAATTTTACGACAACAAAGGGACACTGTGTAATCCACGACCACCCACCGGGCAGTTCCCAAAGGTAGTCAAACTTGTAAATGCTTTTGAGTTCTGTTTAGAGATTTCTTGCCTTGCAATTTGAGGAGGTTTCTTTGAAAGAAACAGCTTTTCGAATCCAGAGGATCTGCGTGCATGGACAGTAGTCACGCACACTTCTCCTATATCAAATAAATACGCTCTGCTCCAAATACAGGCTCTTTCGAAGCAAGAAAACAGCTACAGTTTTGTCATTCACTAGTATATCACAACACACTTGATACCCTTCCACTCGTTTGAAAAGTATCCAGACACGCTTCTAAACCCCACCAATGGGTAACTTCAATAAACTCATCCTTCTCAGTTTGGTGTCCACCATGGTGGATGGTTTATACCTTCCTTCGATGTTTCCTCACCTGGAGATGAAGAAAGTTATAAAACGAGAAAACTTTGATCATGAGAGAATAGCTGGCGATAGTTTATATTCAAACTTGAGTCTATCTGAGGCGGAGAGTTCGTCAGCGTTATCAGCGTCCATATCATCAACCTCAACGCCCTCCGCAGACTTTGAAGATCTATTAGATCCAACGAGTTGGTTGTTCTCGCCTACGTCAGATTCGCTAAGCTCTTCCACTGAACCTTCAGAATTCAACTTGGCTCCGTCATCTTTCGCTACATCGAAATCTACTCCATCATCCTCCTTTGACATCGAAACAGATATTTCTCCAAGCTCCAATTCGCAGGATACGATGTCTTCTTCCACAGATTCTCATAATTCCAACTCAGAAGTCTCCATCGACAACTCTGAAAGCGCGGAGAACATGAGTAATCTGGGAAGCTCCTCATCCGACAGTTCAACTATAATTTCTCCCGACCTCTTCTCAAGCTCGTTACGAACTTCTTCAGCCTCGTCGAGCGCGAGGGACATTGGCGCTACGCAAGCAAAAGCTACGTTTTACGCATCAAACTCACAGCAGGAATCCGACTCATCGGCTTCAACTCTCTCATCTGTTTTTTCAACCGACTCTTCCAGACTCTCATCAAGCGAAGTTTGGGGTGGTTCAGACGGTACAAGCTTTAGCTCCACTACCACAACATCATCGAGTGAAATAGCAGATGCATCTAGCTCCACATCATTCTCGGATTCTTCAGATAGTACCATAGGCTCCTCGCTGAGCTCTTCATCACCAGCTTCGGCAATAGGTTCGTTAAGTATATCGAGCAGTTCTGATTTGATCCTAAAGGCTGTTAGCAGTACTACTTCGGCAACAATTTCTAGTGAATCTTCCTTATCGTCATCTTCAAGTGGCACGGAGTCCACAGTATCGGAAACGGGTTCGCCCCTGCCTTCTTCAACGAGTCCTGAGTCCCCCGACCCCGAAACAGAAGCGCCTCAACCATCAGGTACTACAAGCTTATCAACATCTCAATACGGTTTTGAAACTTTCTCTCCGGATGATTTGGAATCTTCATCTTCTGTGGTGGAATCTCAATTCACCTCTGCGATCACGATAGGCTATGAAACCTTTCCTGCTTCTGCGTCATCATCACCTGATCAGCTCGGAGGAAATTTGTTGGCAGATTCCCCACCGCCATCAGGAATATCTCCCAATTTAGAGTTATCGGATTCTACAAAAAGGACGTCTAGTTCTTATGGAGGATACTCAGGATTTGCAAAAGTTACCACTAGTCAGAGCTCGGGCTCTACAAGCATCACGACTGTCACCCCGTCACTAGAAAATACATCTGCAGGAACTTTGTGGACCTTGTCATCGACGAGCGCAGAAATTACTCCAACTCCATCTACGGGTACAACTTCAAGCAGCACTTCATCTACGAGTACACCATCGAGCAGCACTTCATCTACGAGTACGCCATCGAGCAGCACTTCATCTACGGGTACAACTTCAAGTAGAACTTCATCTACGAGTAAACCATCAAGCTCTTCTACCGGAAATGCAGCCACAACCACCTCTGAAGCCAAAAGCACAGGTACGAGCGTATCAGTTACCGAGTCAGCATCCTCTCCATCAGGGCAATCGAGTTCAGAAAATACATCTTCGGAGACTTCATCATCAACTTCTGATAGCACTCCGGGACTCAGTGCTATCAACTCTGCTTCACAAGTGCCTTCTGAATCATCAACTAGCTCAGCTGGGAATGCTGCTACGACATTGTCAGGTGTCACTTCAACTGCAGATACATCATATTCGGCTTTTTCTCCGTCAAATTCTATTGGTATTGTTTCCTCGACCGTGAGTCTGTCAAGTAGTTTGAATTCAGTCAGCTCAACTTCGAACACGGCAAGTACTGTTGAAGGATCATCATTTACTAGTTCCCCAGTCTTTACAGGCGTCAGTTCTTCCACTACTAACCAAGAATCATCTGGCATGACTACTCAGCAGGTTCTTACTTCATCGCTATCTTCGACGCAATCTACCTTCCAACATGTCTCTTCGATTAGTACTGACATTCAATCATCCCAGGTCTCACAATCGTCCGATTCGGCAGCTGACCACGAGACAAGCTCCACTGGAATTACTACTGCGTCTATTGCTCAGTCTACGTATCCTCTTGGCTCTGCCAGCTCCACGGAATTGCCTGCAAATTCCTATGACACAGATACTTCATTTTCAGTGAGTTTGTCTGGAACAATTCCTGAAAATACCGAGCACTCATTCACCGAATATTCGAGCACCACTTCGGGCCTGAGTACCACTAGTCCTGTGACCTACCAATCACAACGACCAAAAAATACTGCATTTGAAGCTACCTCCTCTGTGCCTACAGCTCCAAACTGGCTCCCTACTACTATTGTGTACCAAAATCCGTCGACTGCATCTGGAATATCACAGTCGAGCACCTCATCAATCGCAGAATCGGCATTACCAAAAGCGATTGCCCCTGTTGAGACTTCAGCAGTGTCTCCGAACTATAAATTGATTACTGTGGGATTCAACGAAAAGCTGAATTATCCATTTGTTTGTGAAAACTCATACTCTTCCAATCAAATCTTTGAGTATCTGCCCAAGGTGCTCACATATCCAAATCCTGAAGTGAACGAGTCTGCTGTTTTTGTCAAACAATTGGTCCCTTACTCTTCTGAGAACGTTGACTACCTCATCACTGTTGCAGAAGTTTATTTTGACCAAGACTACATTACTGAATTGCAAAACGAAATCAGTAATTCGTCGTCATCGCTGTACAAGAATCCAGATGCAATTGAAAACTCTCTTGCCAGCTTCATTGACAGTCGAGTTCCTTTGAACGTTCTATTGGATGCAACTTCGATGGGGTCTGCAACTGTTGGAGGTGATCTTTTGGGCACAGGAGGCGATGAGGATAATGACGGGAGCGACTCGCATTCTTTAGGATCTATGGATTCCGCCACTATACAATCTTCCGGATCAACAAAGGTACAAGGTGGCAGAATAGCTGGTATTGTTGCCGGATCTGCCGCAGGTGCTACAGCTTATGCGGGGGTCATGGCACTGATCTACAAAAGAAGAAAGAAGAAGCTTCAAAGGCAACTCGAATCGGAGAAACATCCAAATGTTGGCGGCTATGGTGAATTCCGCTCGTCAATGTCGTCCAGTGGCTCACAAGTTGGTGCCGAGCAATATCATTCTGACTATTCAGGCGAAGGCGCCGTTCGCCTCACGAATTCTTCTTCAGGCGCATCCTTTACACGAATATTCACAAGAAATTCTAACTCCAATGTGGAGCTGGGATCAACCAGATATATGCCTTCCATTTCCAACCCTACGAATGTCAAAAACTCCTTGGGTTGGTGATCGCCGGTTTAAGGTCGCTTTCAATTTTAAATTGATTAATAGAAAAACGGAATTACATAGAAATCTTTTCAATTTAAGTTCCAGTTTTCATTTCAAAATGCTATAGAGCTAGGCTTGCCGACTCATTGAGCATTTCTTTGTTTCTTTCAAAACGAAAAACCCCAAACAATGTTTCGTCTAATAGATCTTTTTTCGTCGGCGAATCGAACTCTGGTTCAGCAACCATAGAATCCCGTGATTTCTGCAACCATGAATACCAGTTGGGAGGTAGTTTGGGATTGACTTCAATGGCTTTTGCAGTCGATAGTAACTCACTGAAAGCGCGTATTGAATATAATCCGGCAAGTTCGCCTTTGAAATTATATTTAGATGATTCGTGTTGCAGGATTCCACGTAGAATGCGAAACTCTATGTTCTCCTCGGTGTGCGGTTCTGAGCATGCATTAGAGACAAAATTTATTGTGTTAATTAATCTGGAACTCAATTGTTCGGTGGTCAATTTGTCTGGAACATTGATTAGCAAATTGCGCTTATATTCGTAATCTTCTCTGAACCTCATCTGAATATAGAGCGTGTATACTCGTTTGAAATGGCCTGGAAGCTTTAGGTAAGGCAGAAGCCTAATCAGGTTTCGATAGATTATTTTGCATTGCTCATCCTGAGTAAAGTTTGAAAGATAGGAAGCGGTCAAACCATTAGCGCCATATATATGACTCAATACCGATTTTCTGTAAATCAATAGATGATTTCTCAAATGCACGTTTGATCTCAAATGCAAAGATTTGAGCATTCTTCGATCTACAGATTTTGTTTTTATCGTGATTTTTAGTAGCATTTTCTTTATTTAAACAATACCCGTTAGACTAATCATGAATATTTGTAATACTACAAATTCGTAAGCTTCTCGTCAAACCAGCGCATGATATATTTGCCCTTGATGATTCCTGTCTTCATGTCATAGATTGAGTTAGAAATTTTAGCGTATTGCAGTGGTCCCGGAGTTAGAGCTTCAACAATATACTTCTCCTGGAACTCATTGAAGGGAAGTGGATCGAAAACTACATCCAAGAATTCCAATTCAGGGAAGTTCTGAATGAATGAAACAAAATGGGCCAGTTCAATTGGTTTGACACAGAACTTGAGACCTTTCGAATTTTTCATGTGTGACAAGTATAGTTCGAGCAACGGGAGATCTATTGGCGGCGATTCAATGACTAGATGACGGAGATTTGCATGCAAAGAGATACTTTGTAAATATGCCCGAATTCGAGCGTCGGGGTCATAATCCACACAATTTTGCCATGGAATTGTGACAACTAGTTTCCTCAAGTCTGCAATAGATGAGATAAATTGGGGACCGCGGTCAGCTAAAAAGTTGCATACTTGCAACTCCAGTACCTTCAGCCCTTTGACTTGTGGTCTCAGTGCTTCTAGCAGCATTTCCCCTGTCTCAAGAAGCCGATTGCGGTCTGACAATCGAGACATCCATTGCCGAAAATCTGAGACGCGCAATTCCTCCCACTTAATGTCTGTCTCCGGCAAACTCAAAGTGGGATATTCAAACACGTCTATGAGACGAAGAACTTGAAGCTTCGAGAAATCCACTGCCTGAAGTAGGATTTGTGATTCTTGAGGATAGATCAATGCTGATTTAATGGTAAGCGCATGCAACTTGAGTTTGTAGCCATCTGTGATGAAGAGCGATGATAATGTAACTCGATATTGCTTCAGGCTAGTGCTGGTGATACCAGTCACGGAGAGTTTCTTGAGGCGCTTAAAGTCGGAGAAAGTTAACTTACAGCTCTGGGTCAGCTCCAGCTCATGAAGATCATGATTGAAGCCTTCTAATTTTTTTGTTCTTAGTGACCGCAAACCCGGCGCATCTAATACGCCCGACTCTGGCAGCTGAGCGCATTTTAGATTTGTCATTCTAGGTATACATTCCCTCAGAAGGCCAAGATCTTGGTTAACTTCAATTCTTTGTATTAAGGAAACCATGTCACTTTCTGTAAGTGTTTTGATCAATTGTTTCAGGCCATATGAGGATTTCACTCTGCTAGAATACACTTTGACACCACATATATCACGAAGGTAATAACTATCCTCCAAAAGTTCGTCAAGATAGAGGCTTTCATCATCCACTATGATTGACTGATATAATCTTTTACGACAGCACCGGCTCAAGAACTTGTTGCATAGCATCAAATGAAAGCAATCCGACTGATGCAAGTTTTGACAAACCTGAAGGACAAGTTCAATGGGTAAAGCCTCGATCATTTGGCAAAATTGTAGATTTGACTAAAAGTAAAAAGTTTTAGCCAAGGTCTTTTCGGCCTGTTCGTTTACTGGCTTTCCAAGAAACAAAACCCCATCACTAGTCTCGGATTTCAATTATGCACTGCATTGTGTGATTATTGTGCCTCGAGGCACTTTTTCACAGAATTCCCCATTTAGTCTGATTTTCGAGATTCTCGTAATTATCGGTCGAAAATCGCGTCTGTTTTTTATTTTTCATTTTTATCTTAGTACACAACCAAAACTTTGTTGTTCTCAGCCAACAAACGGTCCATCACCTCTTCACATCCTTCTTGATAAATAATAATCGACAGATCATTCGCTGATTTGCTGATGTGTTCATCCTTAAGCTCGTGATCAAATTCCCCAGTGATTATACTGACCTTAGGGTTTTTTGCTAATGTAGCGTCCTCTTGTATGGTAGCAAGAATCGCGTTGTCTTTGTGAACAACTATACGTGAGCCCTCAATTCCTTTGTGCTGAACAAATATACTGAACAGTTTGAGCGCTATGAGGTCTTGATGCGAAACAGTAGAATTTGATATAGTGAGTGTGAGCGTACGGATTTCAAAGGAATTTGGGCTCAAAAAGGTACCGGCCGAATATTGGGATTCAGTATCAATCATGGCTCCTTGAATATCACTTTTGAGGGTCATATCTAGATTATTGCTAACAAACAAGCATCTGTAGATGTCCTTGTTGTCAAGTCTGCTCATTTCGCTAATCAATGGCATGTTTCTATGAAATTCTTTGAAGTTCATTGTCAGTATGAGCAGGTCATGCTTGAAATATGATAAGCTGTAAAGCAGCGTTTTGAACAAATCCTGTGGCAGACTATACAGGATCTCAGATGTGAACTGGAGCGAGTTCAATTCGCTGAAAATTTTGAGAATGTTGAGAATTGCATTCAGTTGGAAGCTATCATCAGTTTGTTCCCCCTTCAGCATCGAAGCGTAAAGCAAATCTGCCGTCCGCTCAGTTAACGACTTAACATTCACAGCATGGACAGGAATATGCTCTGGAATAGCCAGGTGATCGAGGAAAACCAAGTCAGTGGATATATTTTCAACATTGTTGGCATTCAACACTAACCTTCTAAATATGATCTCTTCATAGTCATTGGTAGTCGATGGTTTTGTTGTCGAAGAAGCCGATCTTTCTTCCTGTTCGGCCAGCCTTCGTTGCACTGAGTCCCTATACGATTGGGGATAGCACAACAGAGTTAATGGAGTTGTAACAAAGGTTGTCACCAATGCCATAACAATGAACATCGAAAATGTTTTCTGAGATATTATTCCTGCATTCAGGCCTGTATTGAGCACCACGATCTCAACAATTCCTTTACAGGACATCAGAACACCAACGCTAAGACTTTCTCTCTTGAAGAGTCCGAAGAAACGAGCAGCCACAAATCCTCCAAAAATTTTACCGAACATTGCTACCACAATTATGCATATGATATATGCCCAGTCAATTCCCCTGTTGAGCAAACCCAGATTCACACTAAGGCCAGCAAGTGCAAAATAGAGTGGGACGAAAACGATATTCACAAGATCTTCGATCTTTTCTGTCAAAATGATGACATAGTTGTTCTCCCTAGGTACAATGGTTCCCACGACGAATGCTCCAAAAATGGGATGAACACCAATTATATCTGTGAAGAATGCTGATGCAAACATGAGCATGAGGATGATTGTGGTGCCCAGTTGCGATGGTCCACTTGAGATGTCGTCAAAGTAAAATAGTACCTTTCTCAAAGCATAACGAACCGGGTACACCACGAATAAACACCACCCGATTGTGACCAGACATATGTATGCTGTAACTTCTGATTTTGTAGAGTTTGCCAATGTGATACTCAGAGCAAGAAGTATCCACCCTACCAAGTCGTTTGTGATTCCCGCAGCTAGCACTAAGACACCCACACGGTCCTTGACCAGTCCAAGCTCAGTAATAATACGTGCAAGCACAGGAAATGCAGTAATACAAGTTGCAACGGCAATGAAAACCATGAAGGTTGTGAATTTGATCGGTTGCAAGCTATCATCATGAACTCTGTATTCATTCCAGAGACCGACAGCGACGGCACACCCGAGGCCAAAGGGTACCGCCATATTGAATAGGCCAACAGAAACTGCGATCTTGAGATTCTTTTTAATGAATACAACATCAACTTCACATCCGACCATAAATAGCAAAAGGCAGACACCGACATTGGCGACCAATGTCAAACCAGGAATAGACTCTGTTGGAAACACCGTCTTAGTGAAATTCGGAATACGCCCCATCACGCTTGGTCCAAGCAAAATACCAGTTATCACTTCCGCAATAACTTTGGGCTGTTTGATGAGACATAAGGGGCGGTAAACTAGCTGAGCTAGGATCACAATGAGTATCGTCTGGAATATGAACAAAGTATACGGCTGCGACTTCGAATACTCCAAGGGATTCGCGCCACCAATAATGCCGGCAGTTGAAGAAGTGCTCACCGCCATTTAGCAATATGGAACTATGATAAATGAATTTTGTGTTTAATTCTTTTTGTACAGCTAGTCAGTTAAATTGAAGCCCTTTTTGACCATCCATTTCGGAATAGCGAATGAGAAGAGGAAGTAGGATTGATTTCCCACTAACACCTACAAAGTGTCGTCTCAAACTACGCGCTAACTCAGCTTATGTCCTGAATCCGCTACTTTACTGATCAAATTGATTATCAGCCCCGAAAGCCTAATTAGGCCGATCGACTATAAAACCTTAAGGCTGTGCAGGTCGGATCATTTTTCAATCAAAGAAGTTAGTCACTTTATACAATGTTGCCGCAACCTATCAACATCCCTAAATGGATTGCTGAGAATGAACATCTGCTTCAACCGCCTGTGAATAACTACTGCCTGCACAGAGGAGGTTTTACGGTGATGATTGTGGGTGGTCCGAACGAGAGAACTGATTACCATATTAATCAAACTCCGGAGTGGTTTTACATGTACAAAGGAGATATGTTGCTGAAGGTAGTGGATGACGGGGAATTCAAAGATATTCCTATCAAGGAGGGTGAATCATTTTTATTGCCTCCGAACACCCCTCACAATCCCGTCAGATTTGCGAACACCATTGGCCTGGTTTTGGAGCAAGATAGGCCCGAAGACGTGGTTGACAAAATGAGGTGGTATTGCTGGAACTGCAAAGCTATCTGTCATGAGGCTCAATTCCATTGTGTTGACCTTGGGACACAGGTCAAAGAGGCGATCCTCGCATTTGACAAAGACAAGGATCTCAGACTTTGCAAGAACTGCGGTTCTCTAAACTACTCAAAACCTCAGTGATACGAGTTAGGATTGATTGCGATTTATGCACTTTATGTAGTAATGAGCATAGACGATCAAAAGTTCACCCATTTCTTCTCAAAAGCTGCTTCCAACCATTTGAAGAGCTTATCATAAACAATCTTATTGGCGTTATTATGATTGATATTATGGTTCGAATCTGGAAAGACATGCATATCGTAGTTCTCAACCCCTTTTTTATCGAACGCATCAAGAAGTTGCAGCGTATTTTGGAAATGCACGTTATCGTCGGCTGTACCGTGCATGATGAGGAATCTAGTGACTTGCTTGAACTTGTCCACATCACTAATTTTCGACATGCTCTGGTAGTTCTCATTGTCTGCGGGTTTGCCCATGTACCGCTCTGTGTAGATCGAGTCGTAGAGCAACCAGTTGGTCACAGGCGCAACGGCCATACCGTATTTGAAAGTGGTGCCAGAGTCGTACTCCAGCGTCTTCAAAGTGGTGAAGCCACCATATGACCATCCCCAGATGGCTGTCAAATCCATATCTATGTAATCAGTTGTCTCAATGAGTCGTTGGGTGGCTTCGACAATGTCCCGCGGTTCCCAATAGCCTATTTTGTCTTTTGCGAATGATTTGTATTTCCATCCTCTGCCTCCTGTTCCCCTAGGATCAATGTACCAGACAACAACTTCCAGATTTGAAACTAGCACCTCCTCAAAGCCATAGTTGAAGAGCGATGACAGTTTTTGCGCCCCAGGGCCTCCGTAAACACTAACAAGCAACGGATACTTGTTTTCCGGGTTGAAGTCGAATGGTTTGACTTCTATAACATCTATTTTGGTACCATCCTCAAGAGTAACAGTCTTGTACTCCTTGGATGGCACCTGATAGCGCTTCAGAGCTTCTTCGACCATACTTGCTGTGTTTAAATTCTTGGATTGAGCATACTCTTCTTTATCCTCTGTGAAGTTTTCCATTTCAATGATTTTATCTGTTGGCAGAGCAGGTCCTTTGTACTGCACAAAACCATATTTTCCTCCACTTGAGACGGAAAGTCGATAAGTGCTGACATTCTCGGTATTGGTGAGATTTTTGAGGTCCTCGCCATCAAGCTTGACCGAAAAAATATGTCTTTCGAGAGCATTTCCCGCTGTACCAATAAAGTAAAGTAGTTTGTTCGTTGGGTTGTAACCGGCTACACCGTCA
This sequence comes from Ogataea haglerorum, assembly GCF_019207285.1. Classification (NCBI taxonomy): domain Eukaryota; kingdom Fungi; phylum Ascomycota; class Pichiomycetes; order Pichiales; family Pichiaceae; genus Ogataea; species Ogataea haglerorum. The sequence continues at coordinate 295,395 of NW_025065160.1, forward strand.
ATAACATCCCAGTCACCCTTGGTTATCATTTTAGGCTCAGAATCTATGGCAGACCTAAAGTAAGCTAGATGATCGTGGTGGTTATAAACCACAGTATCAATGTAACCCCCTCCTGGCACAACAAATATATCTCCGTTGTTGGTGTACCATCCATCATACTCCTTTGTATCAAATGAGCGTACAACTGTGGACTTTTTGTTCTCGCTATCATAAACTCTGATGTCAACAAGTCTGCTGGTCCTGTCAGTTTCTTTGATTAGAAGTTTTTCTCCGTCACTCCAGGCCATCTGGTACACCACGTAATCAGAGCCGAGACGAGAATTATCATGTGAAACCTCCTGCGTACTTTTGTCTTTCAATGAATAAACGTACACAGACACAATTGGATTATTGTATCCTGGTTTTGGATATTTCAACTTCTCAGTCACAGGATACGTACTGTCCCTGAAAAATTCAAGGTCATGAACAGGAACATCCGTATCATCAAACTTGATAAAGGAGAAATGGCTTTCATCTTGACACCAGGAAATTGCACGGTCACTGGAAAGAACTTCTTCCTCATACACCCAATCGGGTTTACCGTTCAAAATTGAAGAGCTGCCATCATTTGTGATCTGTGTTTGTTCCCTTGTTTTGAGATCCAATAAATAGATGTTGTTTTCGAACACAAATATCACATACCTACCTCGTGGAGAAAACTCAGCAAAACTGATTTTTGGAAGCTTATTGTCCTTTTCAAACACAGGAGTGATGGCTCCCGAATCAGTGTCCAGAATCCAATAAACACCATAGCTTGAATATCTCCATTGTGGCTCAGCTTCGGACACCAGCAGGGCTTTGTTGAGGTCCGAATTTAAGGATACAAGAGAGAATCTATACGATCGGCCATTGTATTCAACCTCCGGCTTATCGTACAGCTTCTTGTTGAATTCACTATCAGACGCCTTTTTGAGGAAATGGTACGAGCCTGAGCGATGCAAGTAGTATCCTTGGTCTTCCTCATAGCTCAAACCTGGGATACCAACAAACTCAAGATCATAAGAAAAAACTGAGAAAGTCCCAGTCCTGCTATCTTGTAATGTCATCGGTATGCGTTCCTGCGGGTCTTTTAGCGCAGATTCGTCTGTTGACTCAGACGAGGTCGAATTTTGACCAGGATAAACCGTCTTATTACCATTTTGAAAAGCTCCACTGTGCGCGAAAGTGACCAAGAGCACAATCCACACGATGAAAAGTATTATACCAAGAATTGATATCTTTCTTCTAGTCTTGGGTTGACTCAGAAAATGATGAATTCTATGATAAAAGGATATCCCCGATAAGTCACCAGTGACATTGTTCAATCGATTATGGGAATTTGGATGATATACAAGATCTGCATCATCATCGTCGATAGCAAAGTTGTTCAATTCTTCTAATTGGAACGAGTTCCTTCTTGATGTTTGATTTTGAAGCTCTATATCGGCATCTAGCCGATCCATATCCGTGCTCCTTGCCATATAGTATAGTGCGTGCTGCTCAATCACACGCAAACCTGAGAAATCGGACCACTTAAAAAGTATTCGAAAATATCACTATCGCTGTCTAAATTAGAACAGAAAGTACAATTCAGATCAACTTCAAAGCCATTTTACCCGGACCTATAACAAAATTAAAATAATATCAAAAATATCAAAAATTTTCAAGATCTTGAGTTAATTCGCATTTGAAGAGTATGTCGAGCACTCTTTTCGATGATATTTTCAGTGTCCAGTCGTTGGATAGCGCTAGATATGACAAAGTGTCAAGAATAATTGCAAACTCCACCAGCTCAGCAGATACTAAACTTACTCTTGATATCAATACAGAATTATTTCCAGTTTCCACAGGCGATTCACTATCCGTGACTCTGGCAAAAAGTCTTGCTCTTGAAGGGGCAGAAGACGATCAAGGTATGTTTTCCACCAATGGCTCTTGGAGACCCCCAAAGCCTGGTCAAAGGTCTTTGATGGACGAATACGATTACGTCATGCATGGAGCGGTCTATAAGTTTGAAGAAGGGAAAGATGATAATATCTCCGTCTACGTTTCGTTTGGTGGACTCTTAATGTGTTTAGAAGGAAACTACAGATCTCTTTCGTCGCTCAAACAGGAAAATCTGTACATTCTCATCAGACATTGATCGTCACATTGTATAATACGCAAAAGTTTAGAATATTCACTTGATGTTCTTATATGCAACTTTTCCTCACAGACCTTGCCGTAGATCTATCTCGCTGAGGCCAATTCCACCACCCAATCTATAATAGTTCTCGATGTAAATGCCTCGTTTTTTATTTCGAAGTTCTACCATTTCAGGCCAATAGTCGTCATGAACATATTCGAAATTAACATCTCCACCATAATTAACGGCCAGTTGTTCTGGTGGTATAAATTCCCTAAAAGGCTCGTCGAATTTGCATTTTTGTTTGGTAAAGCTATCCACAAACGGCCAGCATATTTTTAAGAAACCCCAAACAATTATAGGGATATTAATGAAAAGAGCTCTGCCTAGCCTTTCGGGATAGTGATACTGTAGAATATGCAGTACCTGCTTGCCCACAGAAACTGCCGGTACTCTTGGCTCCACAAGTGAAGCTTCTGGGTATTTTTTGAAGTCCACACACAGTGCCAGTTTGTCTTGTCCTTGAGGCATGAAGTCGATGCTAGTTTCCAACATGTATATCAGATGTTGAATCTGTCTGAAAGACGTTTTAGTATTTTGGCGACCATTTAACAGTATTAGGCAAGGTCTACCCTCAGTGTCAAAACCATAAACCAGATGTTTTCCAGTTTCGTTTTCCTCCTTTACTAGGTCCTCCGTGACCTTTTCGAAATTTCCTCCTGCAATTCCAAATTCACGTCTCCACGCAATTGAATTAGTCAATCGTCTAATCGTTTCGTCAACATTCCAATTACAGGCGCGAAGGTACCTTAAAAGACATTCCTTACTCAGCCATGCTTTTTCAAAGTCATTAAGCTCCACATAATCACTAGCATTGCAATTTTTTTCTAGCACAGGATACTTCTCTGTGGATTGAAAATGCTTCAGCACTATGTTATATTTTGTTTTCTGGTCTTCGGTCTCTGCGTCTTGCAAGCTGGGCTTCTCAATAGAGTCTGATGGAGCCTCAAACGGCTTAGTCGAAATGGGTCTATCATTGTCAACTATCCATTCTTTTTGCGGGCCTTTAGACTTCCTACCGAAGCCGAACATACCAAGATCTGTTGAAGTTTTTATTTTTTTTGGCTAGATTTCTGGTGCACAGATGACTTTACATACCACTATTTGGAGCTCAAGCTCTTGTATGCCTGCTCAAAAATGTAATGCGTAGCACGCTCGACAGGTTCATCAAAAAGGTAAGGAAGTAATGGGACGACAGCTAAACCAATTCCGACAGGTCCATAAGTCTTGAGTGATTTGTTCGAAGTACTCTTAAACAGAAGAGAGGAGTACCTGACTGTTGAATGGATAGTAAATGCAGGCAATCCCATTGATGCAATGGACTGGAAAACACCTCTTTCAATTCCAACCCATTTCCAGTCCATTCCCGTGTAGGAGGCAGCTGCTATAGGATCTGCTTCCGGTAGCTTGTGCCAAGGAAGTAATCCCGGAGTATATCTTCCTTCTTGCCTCATTTTGGCCTTCCAAGCTTCAAGAGACACGTCACCAAGAACATAGGACCATGAGATACCGTAGCACATTCTCACAAAGTTTGGGTTGACCACCGGACGGAAGGACTCTCCAATGTCAGAAGTATATGCGACATATCTATGAGAAGCTAGCGCAATAGTTCTAAATCTATTCGCATATGCAGCATATCGCAAGGAGCTGTCAGTGGTTGTGTCATCCTGTTCCGGATTGATAGATTCGGAAACTTTCTCAACAGTGCTCATCGTGCGTGGATTATTAAATTCCAGCAAATATTTCTTCTCCCTATTGCCTTTAATATCTGGTATCGCGAATTCAGCCAGTGAATTATCGAGATATGAAAATTATGACCATGCCTTAACAAAGCCAAAACTTAAATTCACAAAAACCCCCGCAAAAACAGCCATTTTCGTCCGCTTATTCAGTATACCCCCAACCTCCAGCTTGATCAAAAACAATGCGAAAATACCTAAGAAATACCCTATAGCTACCCCAATTAAAAGATCCTTATGTGCATCCCCATCTCGTGACATAGCGCCCATGCCTCCAGTTCCTCCTCCCCCTATTGGTCCTATATTCGCCGGAAACTCATCAATCTCATTGTTGACTGTACTATCGATCCATCTGTCCTCTAATTCCCGAAGAGCCTCTGGTGATTGATTATCTAAGTTTGCTCCATGTATTTGCTGAAATTGTTGACGCAATTCTTGAATGTCCTGAGCAGAAAACCCTTGGGAAAGCAGTCTGTCGAATCCCTTTGGAGCTTCTGATGTGCTTCTCTCCGGTTGGCGATCGAGCGCTTCCTCCTGGGCTAGTTCTTTCTGGGACAGCTCTTCTCCAACTATGCAATGTACATAGATCTTTACGGGCTCTGATCCTTCTGACTCTTCATTGAGTAGGTAGTGCATTTTCCTCTTAAAATCAGTATGATTCAAGAGAACTTTTCCGTTGTGAATCAGTTTTAGACGCTTATTGGCAAGAGATTTGTCTTTCAGCCTGATCTGCTGTCGTATATACTTTGTGGATATATCTCCCATATTAGCGACCGTGCCTGCCGGAACGACGACATCTGGTGCGCCATTTGCAAACCTTATAATAAAATGAACCGGCCTTGAAGCGCTCTTAAGATCGGAGTTGCTTAGAGGGAGGATATTAGACATGGCCATAGAAATAATTATAATTACGATCTCGTATTTTTAAATAACGTGTTACCCGGCCCTCCACTAGATTTATCATATTTAAAGTAGAGCCGAAGTCAAAAGTTTTTTTTTTTAGTGCGGACAACCAGTACTAACAAACCGTGTTGCTTAATTATCTCAGTCGAGAGATAGCTAGGCGTCAAGTACTTGGTGAGATTGACTCTACGGATCATCTTAATGCCCTTTCGGTCAATAGTGATTGTTTTCTATTGAGCGGGGCTGGTAGATCCTACAGCTGTAATTCTATGGGAAACCAGTAGTATATGTAACTTACATCGTTTTCTTGGTAGGAACGGTAGCAGCAATTAGCACTCCAGGCAGCTCCTCATTACCACAGCTGATAAGCAGCTTGACACCAGCAGCAAACACAAAAAGAAGGACGACTGTTGTCCACAAGAACAGGTTCGTTTCTGCGCTGACGTCCTTTTTCTGGCATGAAGCGCCCGTCCATTTGGTAGTTCTACCTGTTGATGAGTCTTGAGTAGCAGAACAAACGCATTTCCAGCACTTGCCCACTTTTGAGCACAAACCATGTCCAGAGCACGTCGAAGTAGAGTCTAGACAGTCTTCTTGGGAACTGAAACATCCATTTGCGCTAGCGAACACAGAGTACGAGTCTCTTTTTGCCACAGAAAGCTCTTGTTTTGAGTCATCATTGATCTTCATAGTTATGAGTTGTTGTTGCAACGGCATCACCACAACTGTTGAGTCATATTTCGCGCTGTTCTCCACCAGAGAAATTATCAGCTTGCCCAAGAGTTTCTTGCATGTTTGGTAAGCCTGCGAATGCTCTCCTGTTTTCTCGTAAATGGTTGTCAAAGATTGAAGATTGACAATGATCTTGTCGTTTGATGTCACGAGCTCATTTTTAAGCAGGAACTCTAGTTGAGTTAGCTCGTTAATGAATTCTTCATCACTTATGATTTCCAACGACCTCTTGGAAAAATGTGAGCCTTCGTAATTGCTAGATATCTCCCCCCAAAACAATGATATTGAATCGTGTTCCTTGTCGTGGAATACCTTGGACCACGTTTCAAAAAGCGCCCTGTTGGTGTTCTGGCCAAGAATAGATATGTGACTTGACAGCTTGCTTAGGTTGAGATTGGGGTTGAGTTCTTTCATCTGAGATGGCAGTCTGGAGAGAAAACTTCTGAACTTGTATGATGAACGATCATCCTTGCTCTCCACCAAAATGACTGGTTTTATATGCTCAAAGAATGCCTGTGGTTCGTCGACTCCGTTTACTATAATCACCAATTGGTTATTATCCTTTCTGTCGCAGGCCTTGCTTTTTCCAACGCCCAAAGCTTCAACATTGTCCAATTTGTCCAACTCATAGAAATCAGACACATCGAATTCATCTGCAAGGTTATATATGGAGTCCATTTGAGAAAGCAAGACTGCTTGACTTTGGGTGTTTCGCTCGCCAAACCGATACACTGCGGCATTTTCAAGAGCTGTGGCACATATAGCAGCCACGCTTGCCAATGTGGCAAAATGAATGAAACTCACCATCGAAAGTCTAAGCTCTAAATAGCGGCCTATACCTCTTCTGCAACACTAATATAATCTGCTGTAAAAAAATGGAGGTTCTGGTATTGACACGGTATTATTTTGACAGCCAGTCGATAGAGATCAGGTAGCTAGCTGGCCAGGCAGTTGACCTGGAAGAGACAACTTCGAAGCTTGCGTGCCCTCTTCTCAATGGTGATATTAAACTTAAAAGTAGACAACACCAGGGGCTAGAAATTGTTGAATGTTGCAGCTTCATCAGTAAAATAGCTACTCTTCTACGCTTCTTGACCGCTCCCAAAACATAGTCATTACTGTATTGCACAAAGCATTCGCAACCAAGTAACTATCTACGTACCCGTTTTCCGATATTTCTCTCCTTCGCGTTCTTTGAAGAATTTGTAGTTGGGAGAGATAGTTACTACCTCGTTGGTCACTGACCAACTGCGCTTCATGTCCTCAAATTTCGTAGAAGGTTGCGACATTATTTAGCGTTCTTTTCAACTTCTCTCCTTGTTCCCTTAATTATCTCCAAATGCCCCACTCTAGCGGCAATAAGCTTTTCTGTGTTTGAGACAAGATTTGCAGTATGCTTCTGAGATAGCTTATAAAGATTTTTCTCGTTACGGCTCACCTTTTTCGGCTTGTGAATCTTTGGAGCAGCTGCCTTAGGATTTTTCTTTAGCTTTGTGACTCTAGCAGGCTTTTTTTTGGATAATTTCAAATTACCTTGAGCCATGATCTAAAGGTAAAATTTATACTATTTTTCAAGATATATTATGTCAGCTCCAAATTTGAAATTCAAGGAAGAATATAATCCGATAGTATTTGTTTGAACCGAACTAACATGGTTAACGTCCATTCTTACGCCGATTCCCAAGATGTTGCGGATGCGGTTGCGAGATATGTGATTCAGCATCAAAATGCGGCTTTGGAGAAAGGCAACACATTCAAAATAGCTATTAGTGGTGGATCTTTGGGCAAAGTTCTTAATAAAGGTTTGATAGCCAACAAGGAAAACTTTGCCAATGTCAAATGGTCCAATTGGGAAGTTTATTTCAGCGATGAAAGATTGGTTCCCTTGAATCATGAAGACTCCAATTATGGGCTTTTCAATGAAATGGTTCTCAACTCATTGAGAGACAATAGCGTTGATTTACCAAAGGTGATCACCATTGAGGAATCCCTTCTTACCCCCGACGGCTCCACAGATGACAAAATTGCTTCTGATTATGAGGCTAAGCTCCCTGAATCTCTGGATTTGATCCTACTTGGATGTGGTCCTGATGGACATACTTGCTCACTCTTCCCAGGCCACAAGCTTTTGACTGAGAATAGGAGAAGAATTGCCTACCTTCAAGACTCTCCAAAGCCTCCACCAAGAAGAGTTACATTTACAATTCCTGTTTTGTTCAATAGCAAAAACATAGCTTTCGTTGCAGAGGGTGCAGGAAAAGCTGCGGTTCTATCTCGGATCTTTGATGAGAAAGATTCTGGATTACCATGTGAGCTCGTTAACAAGGGACCTGTTCCAGTAACATGGTTTGTCAATGATCCTGCAATTCAAGGCGTGCCTGTTACTGCTACTAAATACTAATTTGTATGCAATGCAATATATTCATGACCATGCTAAAAGTATTATGAGCTAATATCCGACACCTCATCTTCCAAATCGATATTCACGGCATCTTCCAAATCAAGGTTTTGAACTTCCCAATTGCCAAGACTCTCAGAAGAGTCCCCAATTGGTTTTCCAGTGAGGGTTCTGATGATGCGCAATCTTGTCTCCTCTGGCTCTTTGTCCAAATCTGTATGTTCACGTGGAAACTCTTTAATCTCAGGTGTGTGTCCAATGGACATACCAACCCGAATTAGTGTTTCCGTCGAATTTTCAGAGTTAGTTACCAGATCTGAGTCAAAAACAATTCTACCCCTTTGAAACAACAATAGTACTGTAGATCCTCCAAATTTGAAGTATCCAACTTCGTCTCCTCTTTTCAACACGTCTCCTACTTTTCGCGTCAGCACAATGGAACCAACCATCATGGCTCCTACACAAATCATGATGACTTTCCCAAATTCAGGAGAGTCTATCTCGATGTTGACTCTTGAATTTTCTCCATAAACATCCAATTTTGATCGAATGGCCATCGGATTCACAGTGTAATACTCGCCGTCAATTTTCTCTGTTTTTGTAATGGTGCCATTGATAGAGCTATGAAAGCGATGATAGTCTTGAGGAGCTAATCTAAATATAACAATTGACCCATTTTCATATAGGGTGTGGTCAAATTTTGAGCCAAGCAGCTTTTGGAGCGTGAAATCTCTTCCTTTGATCCAAATTTCCTTCGATTTTTCAACGGTTGGAAAAACACAGCAACGACAGTCTGCGCCGCTGACCGCGTACCGAGAGTCGGCGCCTTCGAGAGGCCTTAAGTTTGGTTTGAGTTTTCGATAGAAAAATTCGTTGAATGTGCGATACTTCGTATAGTCTTCAATCAGATACTCGGACATATCTATACTGTGGAACTTAATGAAAGATTCAATTTTGTTTCTTGAGGAGGGGCTGTCAAATTTGGCTCCTTGCTTTATGCTTAGGTTCCTGAGAATTCTTTTGATTCGATCACTATTTCTTTTCCCTTTGAACGACCTGTAAAGAAGTCTTATGCCTAACCGCACATAAACATTCATTCTCTCCTCTATTATCAGACCGGTATTTCTATCTTGCACCAAAATGTTGGCGTTGTTTTTCCCTAACTCTATTTTCCCGTATGCAATTTTGATAAGGGCTTTAGTATACCATCTTCTGGTTGCCGACGAAGGAGTAGTAAAAGAAGGTTTCAGCATTCGCGTAACTGAGGACCAATCTTTAGAACAGCAGATAGCCAGATGTTTTATTATATCAGAATCGCCATGAACTCTTGCCTGTTTTAGGCAAGACGGGCACCTGGCAATTTGGATGATGTGCTTGCATGAGTTGGATCCATGTTGCTCCATTCTCTCAAAAGTTGTCTCAAAGTCTTCGATAATTTCGTCGAAAGTTAGTTTGTCACCATGCCAAGCTTTTTTCCCGTGTCTGTCAAAACACTCTATCACGTCTTCTTCCTCGATATTGGATCCTATGGAGTCGAGGAAAGATCCAAGCTCAATTATGTCCATCTCTGAAGAACCATCAGTCTGATATTCTTTGAGAAGAAGTCTGAACAAATGCTGTCTCAAATTGGCATAGGATTCAAACTTTACTCTAATCTTCAACTTTGGGTCAACATTTTGAATTTTGCCATATTTTTCCTTCCAATGTGGATACAGATTCATTTTGACTTCCAAAGTCTTCAAGCTCTCATCGTAGATGTTACTCAAGTTTCTTTTTGGGTTTCGACCAAACAGTTTTTTCTTGTACTTCAGGTCTTCCTCCTCCTCCTTCTTTATCAATTTGATGTCCGAAGTGGACAGCGGTTCGGTCATGAGAAGTTTCACGGGAACAGATCCTTCGCAGACTGGATCATTGAGAGTCCAGTAGTCTTTGTCCAAAATGTTAAAATTTATATTGAAGGTTTTTTCATGCTCTAAAATGTCAAATGCCAATCTTTCGTTGAAAATGGGCTTCAGTGTGTGCTTTCTCCAAGACGTTCGATAAACTTTCGTACCAAAAGAAATAACCACAAATGGGTCCATGTCATAGCCTGTTCTAGTTGAGTTGTGTAAGGGTGGCAATCCTGATGCAGAAATAATCTCGACAAAAAGCATCCCAACGAAATTCTTGCCGGCTGTGAATTCATAGTTTGGCTTTGACCGCTCTCCTCGTAGCTTTCGAAACCTATATCTCCTTTCCGATGCCAAGGAAGAAGAAGTGGGTGGTGTTAACGGCAAATCAGAAAAGGAAGCAGGAGATGTGTAATTGCTCAGATCTTCCATTGAGGAATAAATCGAGCTATTTGATTCCGAGGCACGTAGGTTTTGTCTGGAAAATTTCAGTTCCTGCTGTTCCTCATCACTAGATTCGTCTTGTAAATCTAAACCGGCAAACCCCTCGGGTGAAGGAAGAATTAGACCGGAGGAATAGTCGGTATAGAAATTTTGCTCGCTGATCCTAATCAGTTTGAGAGGGTCCTTTCCAAACGTCTTCAATTTGTCATAGAAGTTCTGTAGCTCTCTAATATACTTGACAAGTTCCTCATTGGTCTGCGAGGGGGAAGATTCTGGTAGTGGAGTGGGAGGTACCAATTCGTCATCAGACTCATCATACTCTTCTTCGGAATCAACTTCATTTGAGTTAAGTTCCGACTCAGTCACAACTTTTGGGGAACTCTGTGATTTCCTGCTAAGCCTTTTGCGTTGGCTGGACAACGTGAACTTGCATCGTACAGATCCCGTGACAAAAGTCTGCTCTCGTTCAGAGGAATAAAGCTTATACCACTTAGGTCCGATCTCGAGTTTGTTTTTCAATTGTTCCAATAAGTCAATAAGAGACAGTCGAAGCTCTCCAAAATAACTTCTTTTAGATCCCTTGCTGTCCACTATTTCCAAAACTAGTATCAAGAAAGCCGTCGCTGGTAATTTTCCCAAATCCTTTTCAGTCACATTCGATGGAGGAGTCCTGAGCTTTAACTTTTGTGTGGAATTCCAATGTGGGTTGGATACATCCTTACTTCGAGCTGTTTTGAAAGATGCAAATGGCGGCAACTTGACATAGCACCTCGGATTGCAGCGAAACACGGTTGGCAGGAGTTGTGACTGTGGTAACAGATCTTTTGCTTCATATATCGTAATACTGAGGACCAATTTCTGATGCTTTTTCTTCCTAAGGGAAACCATAGTGGCCCATATCAACGGCTATTTAAGGCAGATAGGTAAACTTCTCAAAATACTCAGCAGAATATTGCGTCTATAGACGCGACTAACGGGGGATTAAATTTTTTCCCCAAGGTCAAAAGGATAGCCAATTGTTGGGTCACGAACGTCAGCAACGAGTAGGTATATTTATGCCAAAGCATCGGATTTGATTCATCAGTCCTGGATTTGACAGAGTGCCACAATCGTACAAAATAAAGTAAATCTGTCGTCACATCTGCATTATCAACATTCTCCTTATCACTCTGCTATCGCCTTTATGTTACAGGTCAGTGGTATACAAAAGCAAAGATCTGGATCACCAACGGGGAGCATTTATGTGCATAACCATTGTAAGAATCCAAAACCGCTAAATGCTTTGGGATCTTACATAGTGCATGATGAGACGGAGTACAAAGGTGGGCTTTTACCAGAAACTCGAGACATCGCGCTCCCCAATCACACCGAGACAGTGAACGAAGTCTCAATCGATATTGGGGGATCGTTGTCAAAACTGGTTTACTTCTCTAAAGATGAGAAAGAGGAAGGCGGAAGACTAAATTTCTACAAGATTGAAACCTCGAGAATCGACGAGTTCATTGAGTACCTTAAAACCATCCTGAAAAAATATTACCATCATGACGGCAAGAATCTTATCAATCCAAACTTGACGCTGATTGCGACAGGAGGTGGATCGTATAAGTTTTATGACAAATTGAAAGAGTCTCTTAATTGCAAAGTGCAAAAAGAGGATGAAATGCAGTGTCTAATTATTGGACTCGATTTTTTTATCAGCCAAATTCAGAACGAGATATTCTATTTTGACGAGAAGAATCACAAATATGTGGAGGTGGACTCGGGAGAGTTAGAACTTGACAGCATATATCCTTACTTACTGGTCAATATTGGCTCCGGTGTTTCCATTATCAAAGTGACCGGCCCCGGCCCAGATAGCTTTATCCGTGTGGGTGGCTCTTCGCTTGGCGGAGGAACATTATGGGGCTTGTTATCAGTGCTCACGAGCTGTAAAGACTTTGATGAAATGCTGGAAATGGCATCTCACGGAAATAACGAGAACGTCGACCTTTTGGTCGGTGACATATATGGAAAGGGGTATAACAAGATTGGCCTCAAGTCCAACCACATTGCATCTTCCATGGGAAAGGTATTCAAAAAAGTGTTCGAAAAAGATGAAGAGCACGAGAAAACGGGTTCTGATGTTCGTCTCGACAGGTTGGAAAAACTAAACCAGGAAGACATAGCCCGCTCGCTCTTATACGCTGTTTCCAATAACATCGGTCAAATCGCTTATCTGCAAGCCCAGAGACACGATCTGAAGAAGATATATTTCGCAGGTTCTTACATTAGAAATCACTATCAGACAATCAGAACACTGAGCTATGCCATAAACTTCTGGTCTGAAGGCTCGAAAAAGGCTTACTTTCTGAGGCATGAAGGATACCTTGGAAGTATGGGGGCTTTTCTCAAAAAAGAACTCGATATATAACGAAAGCGCGTAATGGTCACATATCTTTTGCTTAATCGCTGGCTAAAGATTTCCATATTTCGATGAGTTGTAGCGTATGCTTGTAGTCCCTATCTAGATTAGGATCCACTTCAGCCTGTTGGCGTTTTTCAACGGACTGTGATAGTATTGCCTTATTACTCTTGATAGAAGCTTCAGTAGTTTGCAGGTCACTTTCCAACTGCCTCAAATGCTCGCTTCTGCTTTCTTTGAAAAGTTTCAATTGCTCCAATTCCTCCTGTAGTTGTGTGCTTTCCTCTAGTATCTGGCTTTCAAGCTGCTCCAACTGCTCGTATGAGTGGTATTGACGAGAACCAACTTTGATTGTGCTATTCATTTCGAGGTCATTGACCTCTTGTTGTAAGTTATCGTTAGTATTATTAAGCTCGTTGATGCTCTTATTAAGCCGATTGACCTCCGCAAGTGATTTTAGCACTTTCCTACTCCCCACGTGAATCTCTGTTCGGAGTCTTGCTATATTTGCTTCCATCTCTTCGTATCGTTGTTTAGATTCGGCGATCATCTGGTTGGTAGAGTCCATCTCTTCTGCAGTCAACTTGTGTCCCTCATTCAAAAACCCGAGAAATATCTGTTTGGACTCGGTCTCAAGAAATTGGTATGTGAGCTTATTGAGGTAATTCTCGTTATTCTTGGTCAGGTTGGCCAATGCTTCAGGGTTCTCCTTCAGCATATCCGGGTCGAGCTTTAGACCCCTGACTGAAGTCGACTCGTCAACATACTGTTTAAACGTGTCATCTGAGCGCAAGATAGGAATCTTGTCTGCTAAGTCCTGAATCGAAGACGCGTTGGCCATCGACGAAGTCATAATATCTATCAAAAATTCGTAAACAAACAAACGGCACAGCCGTAACTTTTGATAACGAGACGGAAGAGAATATGCCAAACAAAGTTCATACTCGGGCCCCACCAAAAAACACATGGTAATAACCCCACTTTCAAGCCTTTATCTTTCAATACTATAGAAATTACATCTATCAAAAAGTGTCCCCGTCCGATAGGGAGCACGAAATAACGTAATTGATGTCCAACATAAAGCGAAGTTTTTATTTTAGGGTTGGAACTTTTCAGATTGCACTACCGCGTAAATAAGAGCCCAAGTTTTTCCAAGTCGTTTCACTTAGGGCAGGGACGTTCGAGGAATTTAGGTCGACTTTTCATCTCGAAAAAAAAAACAGAGATCAGGGATTTGTTTTCGTTATATTATTGGGAAAAATATTCATAGTTGCAATTTGCGACAAACACCTCGTTTAAGCATAACGGTGCCTACAACTCACACTCTTAATGTCGTTTCTCCGAAGACCACATAAAAAAACTAAGACCGGATGTCTCTCCTGCAAAAGAAGAAGGTTGAAAGTAAGTAATCATCGTGCCAAATTAACTGACTCTTTTAGTGTGATGAAGATAAGCCTGAATGTTTGCGCTGCCGGAAAAGAGGGCTTGTTTGCGTTTATGGGCCCCATTCGGGCATTGAAACACAATCTTTGTCTGCGGCGGACAATTTCAGAAATCCTTCCTGCGAAGATAATGCAGTTTCACAGGTAGGCGAGGTGGGTAGCGTGTCCCCATCCGGGCAAAGAGGCAAACACATGACCGTTTCGGTTCCTGATGATGGAAACTTTTCGACATCGTCAGAAAACACTAATACCTCGCAGCCCAAGAGCATAGAGCCTCGTCCTGGGTCTTCTGTTTCGTCGGGGACGATGTCGGAACCACATGGGAAGTTTGAGTTCTCATGTCCGGTCAAGCAATGGGACGAGTATCATAAGACAGAATCCGAAACAAGATTCAATTTCGTGTCGCCGGAATTCTTGTCACCTAAAACCGCTTTTTCGCATCTCGCTGACTTGGACATCCCCAAAGAGATCTCCAACTACACGTTTTATAGTGAATTCTTGCTCAAGCTTCAATTTCACACTATGAATACACTGCCGTTCAGGATTTGTGAGGATTCGATCAATAGAGACATGCTAATTTCGGCATTCAAAATTTCGCCGCTATACGATTTTTGTTGGCATGCGTTTATGGCCACCAGTTGCATTGATCTTTACTTCCAACAAGTGATGTATGGTCACGATGATGTTTTGAATCTTAATAAGGTCACCTACTTGAAACTTGGAGATTACCATTTCACCAAGTCCATGTATTCCATGAGTGAGGAAGTCAAAGTGCAAGAAGACATAAAAAAAAGCGTTGCACTCATGACCACTACAATGTTGCATATATTTTATGCCACTGCCAGTCCTAATCAGGATGTCTGTTCGCGAGGCTATTTTGGTTTAGGGCGAAATTTAGGGCTGCTTTTCACAGACTATGTGCTACTCTATAGAAATGACCCTTTATTCAACGACGCATGTGCACGCTACTGCATCAATTCTTGGTCACAAGATGCAAGTTACTACTTCCCAGAGTTCCTTTACGACCTTGTCAACGTGGAATATCCGACGGCTAATGAACCAAATAAAAAGAGAGTACAGCCTTTGGATCAAGACTTGCAAGCTCTAATAATTGCAATGGTTGATAGGCTGAAGAAGGAATATAGAGCTCACGCAAACCTTACTTCTCCTGCAGAACCAAAAAATACACCGCGACATATTCCGATTGAATCCGTCGCTACTGGCGTGTCATCTACTTCATCTCTTGCAACCGGCGAAAATGTTGCAAGAAGTTTCAAACCTTCGTATGAGCTGGAGTATGACATGTATGGTACTCTTTCGCGCTACACAGTGGAAGTTCCTGAACGCTACATTGATCTTCTTGATGAAGGAGATCCTCGCGCTTTGATCATCACCGCCTATAATATCATTGCCTTAGCTACAAAAAGATACAAATATTGGCCTGTTTCAGTTTTTAAGAAGGAAATTGCTGTAATTGAGGGAAAGCTAGACAAACTGGAAAACAGCACTTTGTGGAAGAGTTGGATCTTTGTTGCAAAGCAGACGCTTGATGGTTTAGAGTCTTTGTAAGCTTCGTGGCTTGTTGTTTTATAAAACGAGGTATATCTGTGGCGGTGCTATTTAACGATTTTTATTTTTTATTATATAGGCTTCTTGATAAATTGTTTTCATTCACATAGTATGGTGCCCAGGTGTAAAAACTGTGGAAGCACTGAGTTTGAGCGCGATCACAAGACTGCTTCATCAGATTTAGCATGTGCCAGATGTGGAACTGTTATTGAGGAAAACCCGATCGTGCTTGAGGTCACGTTTGGGGAAGCTCCGTCAGGAGCTGCCATGCTTCAAGGATCCATAGTTGGTGCAGACCAGACTAGAGCAAATTTTGGTAATAATCGTGGATCTCTTGATTCGCGTGAACAAACCTTACAAAATGGCAAGAAGCGGATACGGAACGTCGCTGCGGCTCTCAAGATCAAAGATTATATAGCCGATGCGGCTTGCCAGTGGTTTCAACTGGCTCTCACCAACAACTTTGTGCAAGGGCGACGTTCACAAAATGTTGTTGCAGCATGCTTGTATATTGCGTGCAGAAAGGAAAAGACTCATCACATGTTGATAGATTTCTCTTCTCGTTTGCAGATATCAGTGTACGCAGTCGGTGCTACCTTTTTGAAGATGGTCAAAGCTCTCCATATCACATCGTTGCCTCTGGTTGACCCGTCGCTGTTCATCCAGAACTTCGCAGAGAAATTAGATTTTGGTCGTATGCTGCCAAAGGTGATAAATGATGCCATAAAGCTTGCACACCGAATGAGCGAAGATTGGATACATGAGGGAAGAAGACCTGCAGGTATCGCAGGTGCATGTATTCTTTTGGCTGCGCGAATGAATAACTTCAGGAGAACGCATTCTGAAATTGTTGCGGTTACGCATATCGGTGAATCTACGATCCAAAAGAGGCTTAATGAGTTCAAAAACACAAATGCATCGGGATTGACTGTGGAGGAGTTTCGTGAGCGCGGCCAAGTCAAATCCACCCTTCCGCCCTCGTTTCAGAAAAATCGGAAAAGCGAAAAGAAACTGAAAAGCCAGATAGAGAAAACGGGCACCGAGGATGTTACCAGCGATCCTGTACTTGCTGCAATTCTGGAAGACTCCAAACTTTCTGAGAAGGAAATCCAGGAACACGTTAAAAGAGTTCTACAGCGGCAGAAGAGAGATAAAATGCGCAAATTGAATTCCATCTTAGGGGACGAGAACGAAGAGGAGGAAGAAGCCACCTCATTACAGGATCTGGAATTTGAACGAATGATTGAGCGAAATCGGCCGCGAAATCTCCTGAAGGCGCTGCCCAAGACGGAGACATTACTGTCTAAAATTCCTGATGACCCAGACAATCTCGACGACGCTGACGATGATGAAATCAACAATATTCTTTTGACAGAGGAAGAAAGTAAGCTGAAGGAGCGTTTATGGGTGGGATCCAATCAGGAGTTTTTGTTGGCTCAAGAAACAAAGCGTCTCAAAGAAGATGCAGACAGAATAGCAGGCCACAACCAACATCCCAAGAGAAGAAAACGTATTACGAAAGCAGAAGATAAGGGCAACGATCTCAAGAGCGAATATGGGGAGTACTTATCGGGTGCATCATCACACCTGGGTTTGACGGCCGCCTTGAACCAGGAGCTCTCAGCTGCTGATAGCGCAAAAAGCATGCTGAAGAACAAGTCTCTGAGTAAGAAAATCAACTATGAGGCAGTGAACGAGCTGTTTGACGATAACTAGAATATCAGATAATTAATAGACTTGCTCAACCGCTAGACCATCACATCTTACTTGTTTTCTTCCAGTTTCACCATACCGTTGGCGGGTGCCGCCAGCTAAATCATCACTTAGTATACCCTGTTTCTTACACTGCGGACACAAAACACCACTAGACATGGAATCCCGGGGAGAAGTTACCATGTCTTTTTCTTTTCGATATCTTATCAATTGCGTAGCCGACAGCTAATCCGATGAGTCCCACACGGCGAGGCCGCTCATAGACCATACGATCGTTAAAGTTCCTACAAAAACCTCTGTTGGAGCCTCTTCGAGCGTTCTTGCATCGGCATTGCCTGGAAATTATCACTTGCGTAGGTCTTTCTCTTCGAACGCTCGGGGTTGTAGCAGCGGGCTCGTCGCCAACGACTTCAAGATAAGGAGGGGTGTGTGTTTTTTTCGATATCAAGACTCATGATGGACTCGGTTTTGCTTCTACTTTGCCAAGAAAGGGGCATTATATTCTGGCTGTTTATACACGTCTATGCATAGAAGCTGTGCCATTAATGGCAGTGCGCGCATGACTTGTTTTTATTTGCAGAGGCTGTGTAAACTTTTTTTTCCCCTAGTTTAAAAAAATCATATTTATCTGATATGATTTGGCTGACCGAAGTACAAAGTGAGTTTTAAATCAAAAATTGCTGACATGCAGAGTTCGGCGTTGGATTCACTGCAGGTGGCGTCCTGCTTTTTTTCCTGGGCGTTGTCACTTTCTTTGATTCAGCTCTTCTTGCCATGAGTAACCTACTGTTCATCATTGGATTGGTGCTCATTATTGGTCCACAGAAAACCGTGTATTTTTTCACTAGACCACAAAAGATAAGAGGGTCCATATGCTTTCTGTTTGGGGTTCTTCTCATACTGATGAGATATTCGTTCTGGGGATTTTTAGTGGAAAGTTTTGGCATTTTGGGATTATTTGGAGAGTTTTTTGCTACAGTGGTGCAATTCCTTAGATCTCTTCCTTACATTGGCCCAATCCTCTCGAGCCCGGTTATTGGCCCTGTTCTGGACAAGCTGGCAGGCGTTCGAGTTTTGCCAGTGTGACTGTACTATAGAAACTAATAAAGACACACTCATCTTATCTGCAACTCATCTATCATTTGCGCGAACTTCAAAACTTTATAATCGTGGCCTAATTGTCCGGCCACTTGGAAACCTACCGATCTTCCAAGTGGGATGTTAATTGCAGGAAGTCCAGCAAGAGAAAATGGGACGGTCAGGATATCGTTCATATATGACTCCACGGGAGTGACTTTTTGGTATTGCGACACAAGAGGAGGCAAAGAGGTAGCAGTTGGGCACAAAATGAAGTCAATGCCATCAGGATTGTGGTTTTTATTCAGCATGTGTGGCTCTTTGAAAACTCTATTGAACTCTTGAATCAGCTTAGACCTTACATTGGTAGCATTCATGAAATGACTTTTGTAACCATAAGAGGACAAAGAATACGACCCCAGAATTATCCGACGCTTAACTTCAACACCGAATCCCTCGGATCGGGTTTTGGCAAACTCTGGCTCGACACTGGTATATTCGCCGGTGCGATATCCGTATCTTATTCCATCGTATCTGGCTAAATTAGAAGATGCCTCAGAAGTCACCAGAGTGTAATATGCAGGGAGGCTCTTCGAAAGTGAAGGCAGAGATATCAGAAAGAGCTCAAATTTGGGGGATTTTTGCAGCTGTTTGAGCATCTTCCTCCATTTTTCTTTCACATCATCTTCCAGGTTCCCCAAGCTCATCTCGGCAGGGATACCTATTTTAATTTTGGAGTTCAGATTGTCGTCATATATTCTGTTCTCTTGTGAGACTGACGTGGGGTCTGAGCTATCGTACTTGTCTAATACACCAAATACTCTCCTGACCAACTTTATGTCTTTAGACATAATGCCAATTGTGTCCAGCGATTGAGCGTATGGTATCAACCCCCATCTTGAGATTCTTCCGTAAGATGGCTTGAAACCGAATATGGATGTGTAGCATGATGGTAATCTGACTGACCCTCCAGTATCTGTTCCTACAGCATAGTCTACTAAATCAGCTGCAACCGCCGCAGCAGATCCTCCTGACGATCCACCAACAATCCTCATTTCAGGGTCAACTTTGTAATCCGATTTGAGTTCAGAAACTAGGTAATTTCGATGCAAATAAGTGTCTGTGTGTGGATTCTCGAAGGTAAGGTCCTCGGTTATTTTTTCACCTCTGGTCCAGAACTCCTTTTCCTTAAGATCTACTATGTCTGATTTTTGTTCGTACAAAGGATTCAGGGTGGGCCCAAAATGCGAATTCAAACAGGAGTTCCCCATGCCAAATTCGTCCATGTTTGTCTTCCCCACTAGATGCGAACCCTCCTCGGCCAATAGTCTGCTTACGGTAGATTCAAATGGAGAGACATAATTGGTAAGAATTCTCGAGGAGCATGTTGTAGGCGCGTCACGAGTAACGATATTGTCCTTCAAGGCATAGGAAGTATTTGCCAGTGTGCCCACTGAATTGCTTTCTGACTTTGTGAGAGCTATACTCGTAAATATATTGTATTTGAGACTCAACTGTCGTAACATCATAAAAAAAAAATATTTATTGGGTTGTACATTTCACGATGGGTCAAATCAAAGTGGTGCCTCGGCTAAAACCATTACCTTATTCATCCCAGGATTTGCAGCTGGAGCTTCGAAGACCAATTTTGAATAAACAAGCGGCTTTCGAAGACATCGAATTCCACTCTAATGATGACAATCCAAATAATAAAAGAGCATTCAAATATAAACCATGTCGTCCAAACCCTGCATTCACGTCAATGATGTACTCTACAACGGATTTTCCACCATTCTATTGCCGACTTTCGTATTTTGATAAGTCTCCAGGAATTTTAGTCGACGAGAATTTGACCACTGCTACTGCTCTTCAAGGATGGAGAAGCGCGAGAGCGAATGCCGTAATCAGAGAGGGAACTTGGTATATCGAGTTTAGACTCATCAAGTCTAATGATGGAGAAAGCCATGTTAGATTTGGAGTTGCTAGAAGAGAGGCTAGCCTTGAAGCCCCTGTAGGGTTCGATGGATACGGCTATGGATTTAGAGACAAGTACGGACAGACGGTTCATTTAAGCAAGCAAGGCAGCTTCTTGCAGAACGACCAATTCCAGACCGGTGATGTTGTTGGACTGCTCATCAAATTACCTCATATGGAGACGCAAAGGCGGTTGGCAAGACAGCAAATCCACCAACAAACAGTTGGGCAACCCAATATTGATATTCCTGTTCAGGAGCTCGTTGAATTTGACGTTGTGCGGGATCAAATTCCGATCAAATATAAAAACCAGCTTTACTTTGAGCAATATGATTATACTGCATCAAAAGAGATGGAGCATCTTTTGAACCCTGTGACGGTGTTTGGAGAAAAAGCGGTGAGAGACACGGTAAAATTCGAGCCCTGCAAACTTCCCAATTCTTCAATAACAGTGTACAAAAATGGGAAGTGTTGTGGAGTTGCTTTCAAGGATCTGAATGCATTTCTGCCGCCTTCCTCCGAACAGAAACAAGGCAAGGAAGTGAAAGGCAAGATTCCTGAAACTAAAGATGATGGCACGCTAGGTTATTATCCAATGGTCAGTTGCTACAATCGGGGAGTGATCCAATTGAACACTACCTCCAACATTCTTGTTCCTGACGATCTCAAAGACGCAATCTCCAGGAAAGAAGTCAAATTATACAATGAGAGATATGAGGAGCGTGTTTTAGAGGAATATGTGTACGATCTTGTGGACGAGGTGACCAACGAGTATTTAGACGAGATAGAGCGCATGAGCATACTTCAAAATTAATAGAAGCTGAGCATATTTTCAAGAGAAGAATCACAGTCGTCAGCGGGGCAGGTCTGGGTTCGATGCGATTCGGTATACAAGTCGCGACAGTGTTCGTGAAAACGGATATAACATCGTGACCTGGAACACCGATACCCCATTGTTATGATCTCGTTACAGCCATGACACCATGACACTGCTCCATCTGGGTTCTCAGCCGACTTGATCTCGAATTTGGCAATTAGATATGACTTCAGCTCAGCAAGAGCACGCGCGCTGAGAGTGTATTTTCCTTTCGCAGTTTCGAGCCATCCTGAGGATTCCAATTTGTTGATGAATTTTTGCGCGTCGGTAATAGTTTGGATGTTTCGTTTCGCAACATTGAGTGCTTGTGTGTAAGAAAGAGAATATGTTAAATTATCCTCATCGTCTAATGGGCTTTCGAACATTTGATCGATCAGCTGATTGATCACACTAATCTCTTTTTCCGTGTAGCTCGTAGACAACTTAATAGACGGCGACGATTTGGTGTTCACAAAGCTGACATTGATGTTTTTTTCGTTATCTTGGGCCAGGGTCTCGACTATTTCGAGATCAAGCGCCGCGAGTTCTCGGTTGATTAGTGCAAGAGTTTTGACTAAACTTTCAGAAGTAAGCGTTGGTAGCTCAGGTCGGGTCTGCTCGAGCAATTCGCGTAAATACCTCTCTTGATCTGAGTTTGATGGTTCAGGATGATTCTTCTCAAGCAAACACTGTATGACAAGCTTCACAAAAATGGTGTGCAATACTTCGAATTCTACACTTTTCACAGCCATTAGGAACTGGAGTAGTGAGCGATGTAGGTCTCCGTACTCCTCCAATATGTGGGTCACCAAAGACTCCATCGTGAAATCTGTGCAAAGATGTGGGAAAAAGTTGTGAGCATACATATTTTTTTCGGAATTGTTTGTTGGCGACATTAGCAGACGTCCAAGATGTCCTACTACCAGCAGCCAAATCTCGGCTTTTACAATGGTCAATCACAGCAAAGTCTATACAATGGATCAATTCCTACAGGGCCTATGCAAACAAGCTACTCCTATGCTGGAGGAGACCAAGATCAACCACCTTTGAGCAAAGGTGTTCTCGCAGCTTTCTCCACCAGTGGCTACCCGGGGGAACCTCCATTGCTAGAGGAACTGGGGATCAACTTCAATCACATCAAATCTAAAACATTAGCTGTTTTGAACTTCAAATCCAGTAGTTTGAGTGAAGATATCATTCAGGACTCAGATTTGGCTGGACCACTCATATTCTGTCTGCTGTTTGGTACCCTGCTTCTGCTTTCAGGAAAAACACATTTTGGATATATATACGGTGTGGCGTTATTTGGAACAGTCTCGCTACACTGGTTGTTCAAACTCATGTCGAACAGCACCTCGGACAATAATCTCGACTTCCTCAGAACCGCGTCGGTTATAGGATACTGTCTGCTTCCGCTTGTTATTCTCAGTGGCATCGCGGTCCTCATGCGGTTGGACAATACTGTTGGTTATGTTTTAGCGTGCTTGGCTATTTTTTGGTGCACGTTCTCTTCATCGGGTTTTTTCGTTCGTGTGCTCAATCTGAGTAATGCCAGACCTTTGGTAGCTTACCCTTTGGCGATGTTCTACTCTGTGTTTGCCCTGATGGCTATATTCGTGGAGAAAAAAGAATAATTATCTTACAAGTGCGCAATACATAGAAATAGTACAGTATAATCTACTTGAGGCCGACGTCTCTCAAATCGTAAGTCCCTTCCAATCGAGGAATCAAAACCTCGTAGTCATAAGTTCGAGAGTTTGTGTCCCTCATGTCGACCTCGAAATGGAAGGTGGTCACGAGAGAATCTGGACCCATAGGATAGCCGATCTTTTGGGGGGAGTAGCTACCATCGCCAATGCTTTCTGCTTTCTCTAATGCATCAGATGGCCCTGGATGGATCAAATCTCCTGGGCGGAACTTGCTGTAACGCTCTGTGTTCTTGATATTCTTGAACGGAATAAGATCTGCGTAGTTCCGTTTATTCAAAAACAGGCAGTTGTCTCTGGCAGAGCCATCCGTGTCCCTTACAAATAAATCCACGACGTCTTCGTCACAACTAGAGTCAAAGTGGTGAATTTTGGATCTCTTCTCAAGCAGGGTTGCCATGCCATTAGGCGGCGGAGTGTTAACAATAGCAGAGGAAATGACATTGAAGATAAGTCTTGGATCGTGTTCTGGATGCGCCAAGATCTCCTTGCGATTCTCGTCTATTCTGCTGCTGAAGATGTGGTGTTTGTGCATTTTCGTCATCATTCGTGAAAGACAGCCAAGGTGAACGTCACCGGAAAGAATGGTGATTCTGACACCGTGTGTCCCGGCGAATTTTGTCAATTCTCCCATCAGCCAGTTGCGTTCTTTCTTATGGTGAACAGCACACCAATGATCGTTCAAATCGTCCAGTAATTCGACACTACCGTCAAACTCGTTGACCAGGCCCTTGGCAAATATTCCTTTTCTGGCCAACCACTTGATAGGACCCATAGCAGCAGACCCCAAAATGGACTCGATCCACACCATTCTAGGGTAGCAAATCGGAACACCAAGCAAGACAAGAAGGTGTTTGATGTCACCTTTAGATGCGGTTATTTCTTGTCTTAATCTCTCAAACACACGAGCATAGGTTTCTCTTGTAACAACTTGTTTTTTCGTTCTTTCCGTTCTACAATCCACTCCAACTAGGGCCATCTCTTTTCCTAACCTTGTATAAATAGATCTGGACAGCTGTTTAATGTAAGGACCAACAGAAGCTCCCACAATCCAAGAAGGTTCGGACTTGTAGTCTTCTATAGGAGAGGTGTGATGCTGGAATAATAAATAATATTGGAATGCAATGTTACCAACGCCTTTGAAAATATCCTGAGTCATGGTACGATGGCTGTAAGAGCCAAAACCATCAATGATGTCATGGTCGTCAAAAATGTTAATTTGAGGAATTTGTTGCAAGGCCAAAGGGTAGATGCACTGCAAAGTCGCACCCGCCGTTCCTTCCCAATACCCTTTACCAAACCACTGTATGTAATTAGACAGGTAATAATTCTTCAGAGAGTCAACAATATCATCAGTGAGCTTGTCGTTAGAATGCAGTTTCTTATGTTTCAGCCATTTTTCAAAAGGTTTGGAGGATTTCTTCACAGAGTCACAATAGATTTGATCACCCCCTCCAACCATGACATGATATGGCAACTCATTGTGTCTGCGCATAACATCGTACCACAAGGAGCTCTTGAATTTTGCAGTTTTGACACTCAGTGAAAAGCCGTTACATGAATAAGACATAACATTCATGGATTGTTCGACAGAAGGCAGATAGAATTGAAAGTTCTCGTTGTACTCGCCATTGACAGAATACTTCACTTTCTGTTCATAATCTTGCAATTGCAATTCCATGCTAAATCTCCAGAAGCTAAAACCCTGTTCCTGGTGAAATAAAATTCCCGGAAACTCACCCTTGCTCAACTGGGGAGAGCCAGTAGAATTGGTAGCAGGCCCAATATAATACTCAATAAAAGGCTCCACCCTTTCAGTCTCCGTGGCGTCGCGCAGAACAAGCAAGATAGTTCCCCTGTAATTGGTTTTGCCGTTTTCAAGGCAACCCAATAATCTCAGGTTCGGTCCGCAAGCCACCTGCACTGCAGGGTTACCCACTGTTTTATCTGGAGGACAGCCAGAAAGATTTTCAGGGATAGATTTCATCACTAAATCCTGGTATTTTTGCAACGGCAGGGGCTCGAACCACCCATTTTCAATTGCATCGACAGTCATCAGAGGCGTGTGTATAAATTTCAAGTTCAAAAGCTTTCATGCCCAAATAAAGTTTTTTCGCGAGGCTGTGCATGACTAGGAAGGTGCATGAAACAGAAACACCAGAATAATCAATGTTGTACTTACTACACGCAGTAATTGTAGTCGCTGGTAAGGCCACCTTTGGATATCACCTCGGCCATATTGCGAGGTTCGTGAATTATCTAGTGCAATAGATATATAAACTAGGAAATGATAGGTTTAAGTAACCAACTCATGATAAGAAGCTATCTCCGAAGATAATAAAGTACACTACATGGTGAAAGTGACGTAAGAAATTTTTCCCTATAAAGACCCATGAAATACTAATCGAAAAGACCCGATATTCGTGTAGCACAGCCATGATAAATTGAAGATAAATTTGCACCCCCTAAAAACCTAGCGCAAAAAAGTATATCAAAAATGTCGCAAGCTATCAAAGGAACGATTCTATGTTTGCATGGCTACGCCCAAAATGGACCAACTTTTTCTGTTAAAGCTTCAGGTATCAGGAAAGCCTTGAAGAAAATTGGATACCACACTGTCTTCGTTCAGGGGTCTCTAAAGATTCAAAAAGCTGACTTGCCATTTGAGGTCCCCCCAAGCGAGAATGCCGAGGACGAATTTGATTATCGCGGATGGTGGCAACCCCTTGGCGACTATGATATCCAACCAGCTCTAGATGCAGTGAGGAAACATTACAAAGAACATGGACCGTTCGTTGGTATCATGGGGTTCTCTCAAGGTGCCGGTTTGGCTGCTGTTGTGTGTAGTAAATACGCTGAAATTGTTGGACAGCCAAAGGCAAGCAAGGAGCTCAAGTTTGCGATATTCTATGCCGGATTCAAGCTCAAACCTCAAAAATACCAAAAATATTACGAGAACAAAATCAAGCTTCCAACCCTTCATATTTTCGGAGAACTTGATACTGTGGTTTCTCCTGACAGAGCTGAAGCCCTTGTTGAAAGCTGCGAGAACGCTACTGTCTTAAAACACCCTGGAGGACATTTTGTTCCAAATACTAAGGATTTGATTAGAAAAGAGATTGCTTGGGTGGAGAACGTTTTAAGCGAGTCAAATAAAGAAAAGCTCGACTCTAACAAGGACGAGGAAAAAGAGCTTGAGGAGTTGAGTGAAGAGATTGGAAAGATGGGTGTCGCATAAATAAATCGCACTTAGATAAGCAGGCTTATTTCCTCCCTTTATCAAGTAGTTTCAAAAATAATTTGTTGGCTGCTAGGTAAAATTGTTAGTTTTCTTAGTCTTTTTCCTGGTTCGTGCAAATATTTAGCCATGCCTGATGAGGAAGAAACTCCCTTAATTCCTGTTGCAACAAATCCTGTTAAGGAATCTCTCCCTCCTTTGAGGGTTAGACTGTTCCAGGTTGGGTGCGCATTGACGTGGTGCTTGTTTGCCGCAGGCCCTATTTTCGGATTTGCTGCATTAAAACCTATCTTGATCGACCAAGGCATTTACCGCGAGTACTGTAAAGAAAACGTCGATACCGGAAATAACAACATGTGTGCAGAGCGTGACCTGAAACTCAACTTTATGTTTACTATCGCGGCAGTTGTCACCAACGCTACAGCTTTCGTAGTTGGACGAGTGCTTGACACTTTCGGACCAAGAGTGACAGGAATTATTGGTGCAATTGTGATATTCTTTGCAGCAATAAGTCTTTCGCAAGGACAATCGATTAGTATCTTTGATCCTTATCTTGCAGGCTACATAGGGCTTGCTTTTGGTGGTCCGTTCGTCTTCATCAGCTCGTTCCAGTTAGCCAACTCGTTCCCTGGAAGATCGGGTACCGTGCTAGCTTTCCTCACTGGAGCATTCGATTCCAGTTCAGCAGTGTTTCTCATGTACAGACTTGTGTACCAGAACAATTGGATTCGGGACTTGAGTCTCAAGAAGTTTTTCACTGCTTATCTGATCGTGCCGATTTTCATACTGGTGTGTCAGCTCACAGTGATGCCTAAAAAGTCCTATAAAACAGTGGAAACTTTGGCTAAGATAGGCGAAACAGGAATCGACGAAACCGGTCTCCCGATGGATCCTGAAGATCTCAGATATTCTCAGGCCCAGGTTGATGCTCAGAGATCGCGTAGGCCATCTATTAAATCCGTGAGATCTAATAGATCGGCCAAGTCAGTTTATGAAGAGGTTGCTGAGAACCGTCTGTATGAAAAATCAGGAGGTGTTTCTGGAGTGCTGCATAATAAACCCTTGAAGGAACAAATGACTTCACCATGGTTTATCCTTATGGTTTGTTTTGCCACCATTCAAATGCTCAGGGTCAACTATTTTGTGGCAACTATAAGGTCTCAAATGGAGTACTATTTCCAGGACGAGGCAATTGCGGTTCAAATTAACAAGTTCTTCGATGTTGCTCTTCCTGTTGGAGGCGTGTTTGCCATTCCTTTCATTGGAATTTTACTGGACAACTTTAAAATTGTGACAGTGCTTTCGGTCTTGCTTCAAATCTCACTTTTGATAGGAATTTTTGGAATGATTCCTTTGCAGATGGTGCAATACCTGGGCATCGTGATGCTCGTGTTTTATCGCCCATTTTACTACACAGCCGTCTCTGATTACTGCGCCAAAGTGTTCGGCTATCAAACTTTTGGAACCGTTTATGGGTCCATCAATTGTATCTCTGGATTATTCAATGTGCTTCAGGCCCCTCTTGACAATGCTACGCATACCATATTCAAAATGAATCCCAATCCCGCGAACACGCTACTTGTTGGACTGACATTCATAGCCGGTCTTGCGCTTATCAGTTACATCAAAGGGCAAGAAATCGA
This sequence comes from Ogataea haglerorum, assembly GCF_019207285.1. Classification (NCBI taxonomy): domain Eukaryota; kingdom Fungi; phylum Ascomycota; class Pichiomycetes; order Pichiales; family Pichiaceae; genus Ogataea; species Ogataea haglerorum. The sequence continues at coordinate 323,322 of NW_025065160.1, forward strand.
ACTGAAAAAGAGAAACATAATACATGAAGCTATGCACAGTGAAGTTGTGGAAATAGGAGATTAAGGTGGGACCCCACGTAAAAATGAAAATAAAAATTGCACCGCCGCGGAGGCTGGTTATCATGTCAAAAAATTTAATTGTAGCATGAATATTTATACTACAATCTAAAAGGTGGCGAATATACACTCTTCATTTATTAGTTGAAGTTTGATCCAGTAGACTTGAACCATAAAATCCTTTTCAGGAGTTCAACGCATATTTGCAAAAAATGGCGCCTCAATGGATGCCTCAAAACATACAGAAGAGGTTACTGAAATACATCCTTCAGCAGCTCTCCTTATTTTCCGAGATTGATCTACCTAATTTGGATGTCTCCCTGGGCACAAGCTCCAAAATAAATCTCCGGAATCTGGAGTTAGACATTGACAAGTTCAGCATACCAGGAATGTACATGAGAAGCGGGTCGATCGAAACGCTTGCTCTCTCCCTTACGATTAGCGATGGTGTCAACGTCGATTGCGTCGGGGTAAATATTACCCTCACTCCATCGTTAACTCCTGGAAAACCAAATAGCACAGATCAATTCTCCCTTGCGAAAAGCACAGCCGATCTCGCGAACAGCGTTATGTTTGAAGACAATGTTGTGGAGGACGAAGATATCAAAGAGACCGCTTCACTTGATTCTAATTCGATTCCAACAGAAACGAAAGACTATAAAATGAGCAATATGATGGCAAAGGCTGCAGATATGGCTTTGTCAAGGCTACAACTATCGATACGCGACATAAAAATTACCATGGTACTCGAGGCTTCTGTTATGGAAGTGTGCATTGATACGGTCACCTTGGTATCAAAAGAGGGGACTAGGTACATCACAGTTGAGGGAATGAAGTTGAACGCCATCAAACCGGAAGTTTATCCGGGAGAGGGAGTGGATAATGATAACGAATCAAAAGAAAAGGACAAAAGCGAGTCTGACGAGAGCGATTCTGAGGACTATGACGATGAATTATTGCAAACCTCGTTTATGGCAGAAAACAAGGAAGATATTCAGAAATCTTTGATGGAGAGCATGATGTTTGCAAGTCAGACATCTGAGTCCGTGTACATGAGTGCGACATCTAATGTATTCTCTTCGATTCCAAATGGGGCTTCTACCTACGAACCTCCCCAACCATCAGCTGTTTGTGTTGCCCATATCAGTGAATGCAGCTTCCAGTTTGATGGACTTCAAAACATAGAGAATGTGCAAGTGGACGTGGGGCATGTTAAAGTCGCGGCCTCTCCAATTCCTGAATGTTTATCGTCAGTCTTACAATCAATCAGAAATCTTGTGAGGCTTTCAGCAATTAGTACTACTGATAGATCTGAAGACACTGATAAGGAAAGCGAGCCTACTAGCATGACTCCGTTGAATACCTTAAAGATTGATGAGATAAGTGTTAGTTTTGAATCAGCACTATTGAGTAACGGACAGTTTGCTCTTGACAATAGCATTTGCTTATCATTCAGTGATATACGCTTTGAACAGAAAAATGCTTCTTTCTCCTTTGGTTCCATCGCAAAAATACGACTATCAAGGAATGACAGCGGAGCAGATCTCTTTAGCTTTGATAACTCTCGCGCATCGAACGTTGCGGACCTCGGTCTTGAAATGCTGAATAACGATGCTTCTCGAATCACTTTGATATGCCCGAAGGCTGCCAATCTTGTTGTCGATGAACGACTATTAACTTTGGCAGCACGTTACTACTCATTGATGGAACCTGTTGTAGAGGCTCTTGTCTCAGCTACATCTATGAAGGCTCCTAATGCATACTCAAACATGTATACATCCCGCTTCTCTTTACCGGATACAACAAATAACGGAAGATCTAGCGAGTTTCACGCACAGATTTCATCTATTCACATCAAGCTTCAACTCAATGACTTTGACATCACAACTACTATTCTTCCGATAACTTACGATTCTCAGGAGGGTCGCTTTGATACTAGCAACATTCTTTTTGAATACAGCGATGCAACGGTAGAAGAACAATATGCCTCTAACCAGTTCTTGATGATATCCAATATTGAAACATCTACGACAGGTGTTAAGAAAATACGATCTTTTGATTCCAGCTCGCTTCAGGAAATATGGCTCAAAAGCAAATCGAAAACTATAATTGAAAATGTTACTCTGAAGCTTGATTTTGACGTCATGATGAAACTGATAAATGGCTTTGGAAGACTTGTTGACTTAGTGTACAAATCCATGGTGATTTCACCTCCAGTAACAAGGCAGAAAAAAGTAAGAATGGGTAGTAGTTTGTTTCTCAACGCTACCAAAATGCTCAAATACTGCGTTGAAATCAAACAATGCTCAGGAACATTCTCCAATATTTGTCCCAATTTTGGGGATTTGAAAATCTTCCTGAAAGATATATTTGTGAACTTTCTGCAAGATGCAACTTTACACGCCTATGTTATGAATGGGCTCATACAAAGAGTATGTGAATCAATACATGAGTCATTGTTGGAAGCAGCAGATCCCAAAAACAAGGGGTATCCGATGATCTTTGCAAAATTCAAAGATAACCTGGGGGTGCACTTCAAAAACTGCTCATTCAATTATTATGGAGAATGGATCACTCTTCTAGAATCCAGAGAGAAGAGTCGAGATGAAACTGATCGGGGCTCATCGGCATCCTCTTCTACCGGCAAAAAACGTCAGGTTAATTTTACCTTTGCTGATGTTTCGATAGGTCTTGTTCCAGTCAGCTTAAAATCAAAAATTGAGCTTGTTATTAAAAAAGGGATTGCCGACCTCTTGATTGATATTGATGGGCGCTCGAAACTGCAATCTTCATTTAGCTCCCTAACTCTGCTACTAATTGATGATGTGGCCAATATTCTCAGCGACAAAGAAAGTAAATCATTGAGGCACTGGATTAAAGCGAACAGCAATCATGCTGTCTGGACGCTCAATGCTATTTTGAAAAGCAAGGGTTTTGTCCCTGTGGGTTATATTTCATCTCTGTTTCTGAATTCAACATTTGAAAGTGAAAGTCATTTGGAAGAGAGTATGCCACAGGCATTTTCCGGTCGAAAGATCTTTCCTTTAGTCGATATAAAAATACATACTGATGCATTGACCATGGACGTTTGTGCAGACTCGTCCCAGTGTTTGATCCAGACTTTAAAAGACCTGACGCAGCCTGTGCAATTCTCATTCACTGAAAAGTATAAACCGATGACAGATGAAATGGAAGTTTTTAAAGACATTGATGAAACAATGTTCTCAGCGCCGGTAAGTGGACATGTTGGCAATCTGGAGGAATCTGAGATTGCTGACAACGAAAAGTTGGAAATCGTCGAAGACTTTTACAACAAGAATTTAAATGCCGATTCAGGGGAGCAATCAGCCACACGCTCTGGTAGCTTGGCTAATAGCAGTACCAAATCAGGTGCCATGTCCAAAATCATTTTTGATGATAATCATTTCGAACATTCTGGTGAAGAGTTCACGACGAAGGTTATACCAATGGCTATTGGAATCAGTATCTCCAATGTTACAATCAAGCTTTATGATGGCTATGACTGGAAAGAGACGCAGACCACAATCAAGAACGCTATTCGACGTGTTGAGGATAAAGCTGCGAAGCTAGGGGACAACATTAATGAAGTGACCGAGGGTTCCATCAACCAAAATGTCCCCTCGGCTTCTGATGATTCCAATGAGTTAGATGCGGAGGCCGTGAATGAAGTACTATACGAGTCGATCCATGTGGGACTCTTTGCTGGTCAGGATCCTCAGTCATTTTACGATAATATCAATAAGTCGATCAGCAATGGTACCGATCCAGAGAACGTAAGCGAGCGTAATATGTTGTCTCCAGGCTCTTCGTCGCCTGCGTCAATCAGCACTACTAATAGCACTCGCTCTGCAGCGCCCTCTCATAATATCGAACTAGGCAAGGGCTCAAATAGGAGAGTGCGTTTGAAAAGATCTATATATCATAAGGTTCTAGTTGAGCTAGAAAACCTTGATCTATCGATCCTGACCATGGCTAATAATGAACCACATCCAACCAAGAACTCTATAGACTTCAGTGACGACGAAAACAAAGATGACTCGGAACTCGTCAGCAGAATTGATCTGAGTGTCGGATCCTTCAGAGTGGCAGATAATGTGCCCACGTCAAGCTGGAATATGTTTGTGGGTTATCTGCGTGAAGCTGGAGATAAAGAACTTGGCTCCAGTATGATTCATGCTGTGATCGACACTGTTCGCCCTGTGTCGTCACTGGCGGCTTCTGAATTGGTTATTTCTGTATCCGTGCTTCCGCTGAGACTTTATGTGGACCAAGATACTCTTGATTTCTTGACCAGATTTGGTGAGTTCAAAGATGACCGTTTCACTCCCCCAACTTTAGATGAGGAGGAGGTCTTCATTGAAAAGTTTCAAGTCAACTCCGTGAGGATCAAACTTGATTACAAGCCTAAAAAGGTTGACTATGCTGGAATTAGGTCTGGTCATACTACAGAGTTTATGAACTTTTTCATTCTTGACGAGTCGGAGATGATTTTGAAGAAACTGGTGCTTTATGGAGTGCCGGGATTCACTCGTTTGCACAAGATGCTTAATGACTTGTGGATGCCAGACATCAAAAGAAATCAGCTTAGTGGGGTTCTTTCAGGTCTTGCTCCTGTGAAATCAATTGTGAAAATTGGATCTGGCTTTAGAGAATTGGTAGCTGTGCCTTTGAAAGAATATGAGAGAGATGGCCGTGTGGTAAGAGGTCTGCAAAAAGGTGCACTTTCATTTGCCAAAATAACTGGTGGCGAACTGCTCAAATTCGGCGTTAAACTTGCTGCTGGAACCCAAAATATACTGGAGTCTACCGAAGGTGCTTTGGGAGGAGACGGCTCCGCTGTCAGACTACCAGGATACAAAAAAAACCAAAAGTCCCGAAGACGAACATCACCAAACGAGGTCATCTACGCGACTCCAGGGGACAAGTCTTTATTACGTCGCAATACCATGGGTGGCTCAGCGTTCCATCGAAACTCGTTTGATTCCTATGGTGAGGAGGAAGAACTCTTAGAAGAAGGTTCAACACTGGATGAAGCTGGGACACAGGATGCTGAGCAATACCAGAAATCTAGGTTTCTTGTCCCTGCTGTATTCAAGAGTACTGCTGAGCTTCCTGATGTGTTGGAGAGCGATAGTGATCTAGATGACTATTATGACGAGTCTGACAATGAAGGTCAGAAAATTGTTAGTCTGTACTCAAATCAGCCGGAAAATTTAAACAAGGGTTTGCAAACGGCTTATACTTCGCTGGGAAGGAACTTAAGCACTGCTCGTGAAGCAATAGTGACCGCAAGCACGCGTGCTGCACGGAGCGGTAGTGCACAGATTGCGGCCCGGGAGTTGGCCAAAGCCACTCCTATCATGGTTATTCGTCCAATTATTGGAACTACAGAAGCGATATCCCGGACACTTCAAGGAGGCATTAATATTCTTGATCCAGAAGAGAAACGCAGGTCGGAAGAAAAGTACAAGAATACGAAGAACGAAGCTAGCTGAGTTTTTGCAACCTTATGTAACAAAGAACAGGTATGAGGAATAAAGACTACTCTGATGTCAGAACAACCTTGATTGCCTTGCTTTTTCCAGGGTTTGAGAAAACTTCATAAGCTTTCTCAAATTCATCGAGCTTGAAATGGTGGGTTGCCAGAGATTCAGGATGGATCTTACCATCAACGATTTTCTGCAACAAGTCGGCAGTGGAATAAGCTGAAACCAATCCGGTGGACAAGGTCACGTTTTTCCCCCACAATTCCTGCAATTTCAACTGAACTGCGCTTCCGTGAACACCAACGTTCGAGATATGGCCTCCGGGACCGATCAGATCTTCGCACATTTCAAAAGTTTGTGGGATACCAACACACTCCATTGCAACGTCAACACCTGAGTTTTTGTACTCGGAAGCTGTAAGCTCATGGACCTTTTCCTTGGCGTCCGTCTTTGAAGGGTTGATTATTTCGTCTGCTCCCATTCTTTTCGCAACCTCAAGTCTTGAGTCGTCCATGTCGATTGCGATGATCTTGGCTGGATTCATTGACTTAGTTGAAATCAAAGCGGAAAGTCCAATCGGACCTAGCCCGACAATTGCCACACTATCGCCTTCCTTAACTTTACCGTTGAGCACACCGACTTCATAGGCTGTTGGAAGAATATCGCTCAGCATGATCAGGGCGTCGTAAGAGATCCCTTTCGGGACCTTGTACAAGCCATGATCAGCAAATGGAACACGAACATACTCTGCCTGTGTTCCGTCAATAGCATGACCTAAAATCCAGCCACAGTGAGTATCGGTTTCTCTGCAGTGAGCTTGAATGTTCCTCTTACAGTAATAACATTCACCGCATGGTGAAATGCAGGACACGATGCAAATGTCTCCTTTCTTGAATTTGGAGACTTTGGAACCTGTCTCTTCAATCTCAATGATACCTTCGTGACCTAAGATCAAGCCCCGTCCTGGTTGCGACTCAGCACATTCTGTGCATTCAGGCACATGTCCTTTGACGATATGCAGATCGGTGCCACAAATGGTGGTTGCAAGTATCTTACCCACCACATCTGTTGGGAGCCTGATCTTCGGTTTAGGAACTGATTGCCAGCAGATTCCTTTATTGTGTCCTAAGTAACAAAGTGCTTTCATCATTGTTTATAGTGTTGGGAGCTACCCACAAGAAAACTAGGAGTTTATATTTCCAGTAGGTTAAATTGGAGTGGTCTGAACGTCACTTGTGGATGACCTGTCGTTTCCCTAGATGCGGCAAGATTGAACGAATCAGAGTTTTTTATAAAATGGCGCTACCCTCCCCAGTACATATCGGAGTGGTGTAATACCCATATTCAGTACAAACTCCGGGCATATCATACGTCGAACATGCGGGGCACTGACAATAGATTAAACGAGAAGCTGCTGATTACCGTAAAGTCACGAATTGAGTACCAATTCTTCGTATGCAGCCGCGAAGAATACAATAGGGATGCATTTTCAGATGCATTTATCACATCAGCTGTTCCACTGCAAGAAATTTCAGGTGCAATGATTACTTTGTCTATGCTCAGCATAGTCCCCTGAGAGAGGGAGATAAGAGAAGATGGCAGTCTGGCCGAGTGGTCTAAGGCGTCAGGTTAAGGTCCTGATCTCTTCGGAGGCGTGGGTTCGAACCCCACGGCTGTCATTTGTTTTTTTTCTAAAACTTTTTCGCTAGTCAATATGTCCAGCCAGGCAGTGCAGCTGGGAGTCAGCAACAGCCGTGATGCTACATTTTAGCTTGTTGCATTGTCCCAATTTCAAGGTCGTAGATTACAAAATTACACACCTTCTTTTCTTCTTCTTTTTGGCATCAGCAGCTGGTGTTGGCTTAGCGGCGGCCGGCGTAGGCTTTTTCTTACCCTCAGATGGCTTTCGAGCTGAAACGGGTGAAGGCACGTCTTCTTTCTGACGAGAACCAGATCCTGATGTTCCACTCGACGCTTGGACTTCCTTTCTGATTATTTGCCGCACAACATCAATGAATGCGTCTTCTACATTCATTTTGTACATTGCTGAGGCCTCATAAAACGGCGTTCTATTCCATTTCTTGGACACCTCGATTCCATCTTCGGGTGTGACTTCCCGCTCATTCGTGAGATCGCACTTATTCCCCACAAGAACCATGGGAACATTAGACGATTCCTTGATGCGCATGACTTGTTCGCGTATTGCCATGAGCTCTTCCAGAGAGCTTTTGTCGGTGACCGAGTAAACCAAAATAAACCCCTGTCCTGACTTAATATACAGTTCTCTCATTGCCGTGAACTGGGCCACACCTGCGGTGTCTAATATCTCTAGATTACAAGCTCGGCCATCAACCTCAATATCCTTTGTGTAAGAGTCCTCTATGGTGGGATCGTAAGATTCGATGTAAACTCCTTGAACAAATTGAACCGTTAGTGAAGACTTTCCAACACCTCCAGCTCCTAAAACAACTAATTTGTAGTCTTGCATGTTAGTCCTATCTTCTTCATGATACACACATACCTCTCATACTGAAGAAATATGAATTTAGTTGCAAACAGGTATTCTGAAATGGCGCAACGATCTAGCGTTCCTGTTGATGTCCCTTTTCGGAAAAATAAAATTTATTACAGTATTTTTTAAATTTCACTGAAAACTAAATAGATCATTGAGCTTCATTTTATAATATACAAACAAAAATACATCGAGTATATAAGTTGCTTTCTACGATACAAGTTTCCGTGGTCTCCCTCTTGGACGCTTGAGGTAATCATGATTGCCATTTTTGGCCCCGTCAAGCGATGAGGCCAGTCTTTTAGAGGTTGCAGGATCAGCATCTAGGGACTCGGAGGACTCTGAATCTCTGAATTTCACACGCTCAGATTTCACCAGTATATCATTCCCTGTGATAACCTTTTGCTCGATATTACCAGGGAAGTCTTGGTCCGAGTTAGGTTGCAAATTCTCTTCAAATGCTTTTCCTCTCTCTTTTTTCACGCTTGTTACAATACCGTTTTTCTTGTATCTCCATTGTTCCATAGGCGTGTTGAGAGCACAGTCGTCTACGTGCTCAATGAAAGCCTTGCTGCTGGCAAAGTATTTGCTACATGAAAGACATGTACCTGCATCTTGTCTTCTGACCAACCCGTCTCTTCCTTGTTCTTTAATCTCTGGATCAAAGTGGACAAGACGCAAATGTCTTTTCAGGACATCCAATCTATTAAAAGATCCCTGGTTTCTATGTGGGCACGTAGCATATTCAGGATGCCAGTAGGGACAGTGGTATTCTGGGTTTCCGTGAGATCTCGTGTGGCGGCGAAGGTCGCTGTGTCGAATAAAAGCCCAATCACATTGAGAGCACTTGTAAGGCTTTGTTTCGTTCTCGGGGTCAATAGACTGCAAACTTCTTTTGGTAGCTTCTGAGTTACCGTAGGGATTAGGTTTGAGGGAAGCGCCAGATTCGGAACCTTCTATATACGGGTTGGAAGCGATTATATTTTGTGGCGGTGTCTCAATGCCCGTTGAGGCCTGTGCTAACTGGCTGCCCTTTTGATAATATGGACTGTTTCCCGAAAAAGTTGGAAGTTTCAAAGCACCATTTGGTGACATCGCACTCGGCTGAACGTTGGAGGAAAATCTTTGCTGAGATATCTGCTGCTGCTGCTGCTGGGACGGATTGTAATAGGGGTTTGGAAAGAAAGGAATATAGTAGGCCTGCTGCATGTTCATTGGGTTCGGAGGAGGCAAAAAACTGGCACCGTATTGTTGGGGAGCTTGCTGTTGTTGTTGTTGCATGGAATAATATTGTCCGGCGCCAGTTTGTATGTTGGCCTGCTGAGCCGCTTGCTGATTCTGAAGACCGTTGGAAGAAAATGACGAGGATGAAGAGGCTGGTGTAGGCGCTGTGAACTGATTCGATGGATCCGGCTTCACATGCCCTCCCTGTGCCTGCTCGGAAGCAACTGCTCCTGGGTCAACGAGTTTGGCGATGGATGAATTTTTAACTGGCTTTGACATTGTTATTTATTTATTGAGCGGCAAGACGGTTCGGCCCAAAATAGTTGCTAATCTTCCAATAAGATACTGTTTCAGGTGAATTAGCCCAGGAGGTCAAAAAGCTGCTCGCTCTCAGTATTTTGCGAATTAGTATGAGAGATATATCGATTGAAAAAAGGGACTAATGTATTTATCAACAACAAAATTTTCTACTTTTAGTGTGTGGCGTTTTTCTTCCACTCTCGGAGTCACCGAATTTTAAACATGTCTCCGATTACAGTGAATTTACCAGTGAGAAGGACCATAAAACCAGGGCAATCAGTTCATGTGTTCAAATCGCTAGCTCTCGCTTTGGCAAGAGCATATTTGAAACTACTGGTATGCTCGGATGAAATTTTTTCTGGGCATCGCCGCAAACACACATTGCCATCTAAAAAAAGGAGATTGATATAATGTAAATTTCGATTTCATATATAGGGATGTGTGGTCAGTTAACCGGCACAGCACAACCAGGTAGCATTATGGTCATACTATTAATTACTATGCTTTATGGATTCCGATCTCATAATTTCGAAGCCGATATAGCCATGTACCTGATCCACATCGAGCCGCAGCCGTTACAAACAAAATATAAGGCTGTGTATATTGTAGCACCAGTCCTTACAGACATTTCAGTGAACTTTGCAATTAGTCAACGTTTGAACAGTACAAGGATCATCGTTTATTTCGCTACGCAACAATGAAGGCCGCTCATTCCCGAATACCACATTGCCGTTCGAGTCTGTATGAAGGTTTTCGGCAATACTTTTCCATTGGGAAAAGCTCAACCTTGCGAAACTCTCATGCTCATTTTTATGCCCTTCAAAATACAGCAAGGTGCCTAACGGAACACCTTCTGGAGCATCAACTATTTCAGCCTCGGAATTGTCAGCATTTGTGGCTGCTAGGAGCATTGCCTCTGACATTACACCACGCATTTTGCTGGGTTTCAAATTGGTCACCAGACAAACTCTTGAATGAAGCATGGTCTCAATGGGTATATAATCCACAAGTCCGCTGCAAACTTGAACAAATTTGGGGCTTTGTGGGTGCTCGGCTAATTGAACTTTTGAGACATATAGACGATCCGCATTTTCGTGTTTTCTCACTTCTATTATTTTCCCCACACGAAGCTCCGCTAACTGGGGAGAAACGCCGAAAGAGGATCCCGCTTTAGTAGAGTTTTGGCGAACCAAATGGAAAATCTTGCTTCTCCAAATGTTTGACATCTTCTATGCGAAATATAATGATTTGTGAGACAATAATATTCAGAAAATACGTACATACAAAAAACTATTTGAATTGGCCGAGTGGCACAATATTTGGAAGTGGCCCGAGAGGTGTGATGTGATGAGGATTAATTTCAATATGCGATTTGGTGTAATGGAATTTGATGTGACTAAAGTTGGTCGTATCCTTGAAAGATGGAATTGTCCAATATAGCTCTCTCAACCACTGATGAATGTGGGGATAATCATACCGAATCATTTTCAGGTTACATTTGAAATGTTGAACGTAGACCGGGTCAAAGCGAATCATAGTGGTGAATAACCTGACATCCGCCTCCGTTAAAATATTTCCCGTAAGGTAATGCTCGCCATTGCGATACCTGTGTCCCAAGATTTCTTCAACTTTGTCAAGATGCTCAAAGAGTGCCTTGACTTCTTTTTCATAAGGTTCTTGTTTAGTCGCAAAACCAGCCTTGTAAACTCCATTATTGATGTTTGGGTATATCCAGTCATTCAGGTCGTCAATCTGCTGCTGAAGGTCCGAGGGATATAGATCAATTTTTGCGTGATGCTCATCAAGAAGAGAGTTGAACTCAGAATTCAACATTCTGATGACCTCCGAGGATTCGTTGTTTACAATGGTCTGAGTCTTAGTGTCCCAAAGAACAGGAACAGTGATTCTACCATTGTAGTTTTTATCTGCTTTGAGATAGATTTCCTTTAGTCTTTTGACTCCATAAAGCTTGTCTGGAGTAGCACCCTCGCATGGGTCGTCTTCGGATGGAAATCTCCATCCTTTATCATCCATATGCCAATGGACAACGGAGACTCCAATTAGCGCTGTCAATCCTTTCAAAGCTCTAACAATCAAGGTTCTGTGGGCCCATGGACATGCAAAGGAGACATATAAATGATATCTTCCAGCCTCTGGTGGAAATTTAGCGCCAGCTTTGGAAGAGATGAAGTCTCTGAAAACGCTTGGCTTACGTTTGTATTCGCCGTCTTTGTCCGCAAATTTGAGGATGTCCACTTTAGTCTCACTCATACTGATCAATTGCTGGTCAGAAGAAATTGTTATACCTTAAATAGATTATTTAGTAGCAAACGTTGCTATTCAAAGAGGGAGAGGAATTTGTTTCATTTTATATCAATGATTCCGTAGCAAACGTTTGGTAGAATTTCAGGGGATTAGGTAATTATGACTAAACCTGGGGTAGCGCAATGGATATATCAGAAGAGTCTCCGAGGACCACACAGGTACACAAGCATGCTACTACTAGCGGCTCAATCATAGACCAGAGGCTAGATCGATTATCATGAGTGAATTTCTCTTGGCACAAAATTCATAGCAAAAAAACCGAAGTCGTACTTAAATTATTTCATAGAAATCAAATGGATCTAGTGATTGGTGAACCATTGTACATTCTAGGCAGAGATTGTGGATACTGTCATGGGAAGAAAGACAAAAGTAAGAAATCATACAGTTTGCAGTCATACGAGGAGGCTTACCGGGCGGGTGCAAGACCTTTTGATGAGTATCCCAACTCCAGCACTATATGCTGCCACGTCTATTCGTGCACCCCAGAAATTTATGAATTGATGTTGAACCGAGGATTCAGACGATCAGGAAGCTTTCTATACCGTCCAGACCTGCTCCGAAATTGCTGCAGATTGTACACAATTAGATCAAACTCAAATCTTTTGAAAGTCAATAAGGAACATAGACACAACGTGAATAGATTTGTCAGATTCATTACAGGGCAGGAAGCCAGAAATAAAAATAAACCGTTTGATCTGAAGACCGTATTGCTTTCAGCAGAAACAAGAACAACGTCATTCAGAACAATAATTGGCCCACCTAATTTCCACCCTGAAAAGTATGCACTGTACAAGAAATACCAAACAACGATACACAATGATGATCCCTGTGAAGTTTCGCAAAATGGGTTCAAGAGATTTTTATGCCAGTCCTTCTTTCCAGAGCAATACTCGGACTCTCGCTCCCCAGAGTACTGGACAAAGCTGAATCGCTGGCGGGAATCTCTACTTACAGAAATTGACGGCGAACAAGTGGAAGGTCCAGTTCATGAATGCTACTACATTGAGGACAAGCTAGTGGCTATAGCAGTCTTGGATATTTTGCCTAATTCTGTGTCTTCTGTGTATTTCATCTGGGACCCAGACTATGCTCATCTGGGACTTGGCACACTTAGTGCTTTGCGGGAACTCGTTCTGACGGAACAGCTAGGAAAAGAGTATTATTATTTAGGGTACTACGCCGATGACTGCCACAAGATGAAATACAAAGCCAAGTTTGGGGGTGAAATATTGGATCTGACTACTCTCACTTTCTACAGGATTGATGAGCTTAAGACAGTCACTGATTGCAGTGGACTTATCTCTTTGAGCGAGTCAGAGTCGGCATCTTCAGAGCCAGCCGTCTCTCTAACGATAAAGCGTAGCCCCGTTAATCACATGATAAATGTCGCAGAGAATATTTACGGGGTGCAGGGTGGGAGTTTCTCGGCCAGTAGAAAAGTGGCCCAAGAAATTAGTGGAATTCTCGGACTCAGTGAGTTTGGAGATCAGACTGACGAGGAACTGTGGAAGCGAGCTGAAGGATCAACCATTTATGCCCTGCCGCTTGTTTCACCTGGATTGATTCCTCTTTGGCAGATTAGGGATTGGGTGGCGAATGGAGCCATGCGTGACATTTTTTCTTACTGCCTCGTTTTAGATCACACGAAGTCGCAACATGGCCAATTGTTCGATTTCTCAAATAAGAAGTCTGCAGATTTTAGGAAGTCATTTATCGATCTTTTGCGCATGTTCGGGGCGAAATTGTTCGAGAATGCTAAAATCGTGTTGCTCGTGTGACGTAAATGCGTGGGGCACTTGGGCGGCTCATGCGGGAATTTTAGTGTTTTGGCCGGCGGACAGCTTGCTTTATTGTGCTGCTACATTTTGCCACCGAGGAGTGACGTGGCTGCTAGGAGTGGCACAATTTCCACAGTTTTCTGGGTCAATATATAAGCTCTCAAATCTTGTTAAAGTTTAAATTACTTTTTGACTAAAAATGGCAAGAACCGAGAAATGGAATGACAAGGGCTCCCACACAGAGCCAAAATACTTTACCCACACTGGACACTTTGATCAGGACCCTAATCATGTGAAGAAAGATGGTTTTGGTAAGGGCAATTGGGGCAAAGATGGCGACGAATTAGAGGACTTGATTAATGCGGGAGAGATTCCGCCTGTTTTTAAGAAAGAGAGACGTGGCTCCAATCATTCGCAAAACGAAGAAAGATTTCACAAAGTCCAGATGCAGACTCTAGATGAGTAACTGCAAGCAGTTCCCACGGTTGAGGCAGCAGTGTATACCATGTCTCACTCATGACGCATTGGTTTTATGACGCATTGATTTAACGACTATAAATAAGTAATGAATAGTATTACAATTGGTTCATATATCAAAACTCCAACTTCTTGTCATCGTTCTTTTCTTCGTCCTCGACAGGAATACTCCACTCTTCAATCTCGAAGCGTCTTCGTCCATTCTTAAAGCTGTATTCCATTTCTTGGACGCACATGAGGCCAGACTCGCTCAGAACAGGTAACTTGTAAACGTTCAGGTGTCCATGCTTTATTTTTGCCGGCTGGTTTCTGTAGACTCGCTCCATTAGATCGTGCAGCTGAGGGTCAAATGGACGCAGTTCAATGACAGAGTCAAATAGCAGCTCAATATAGACGATAAGGGGGTTGTTTCGGGGGTATAAATCCAGATTGATAGTCATAAGTAGGGCAACCTGATTCGCATGTTTCTTGAGTATCTGTTTCAGACCATGGGCAAACCTCATGATTTCTGGTGCGCTACTCTCGTTTTGATAAATTAGAGGATTTAGAAACAACGGCACTGCAATTCTGACTATTTTGTTGGGGTGCCTGATCACAATATCTTCGATTCGTTTTAATGCTCTTGACAAATCATCATTAGGAATACAGGTTAGCTCGTGAGGTCCAGGAGCGACTGTTATCACGGAGGTGATATCGAACTGGCTATTGTAATGTGGATATTGATCTATTGTATCATCATCGCTCTCGTTTTTTCTTTGATTCAGCCCGTAGCGCCATGCTATTTTCAAATCATTCGTTTGATTCACAATGTTGGAGACACTAACTTTGGACTCATTCTGCTGCACCTTTTCTCTTTTCCTTTCTTTACTCCTCTTGTATACTCCGGGAAGGCTTTTGGCCCAATTCTGGTCTAAGCCCACCACGATATCATGGGTGTTGGGCTGGGATGGGTTGATTCGGTTGTGAACAATGCCTTGAGCCAGAAACAGTTTTGACAAAGTAGATGAGAAATCTGTGGTTCCAGTTTCTTCAATCAGTATCGAGGACCCTATAGGTAATCCCTGATGACCTAGTATGCTATCAATGTCACTGGAACCAGTGGATATGCATGGCTGCGATGTAAGAATCGATGGCTTCACGCCGACATGATCAGCAAAAGCATTTTCTAAATTCCGCTTGGGTGTACCTCCCGCAAATGCTGTTCGGGAGACATATTGACTAGTCCCTCTAGTGGAAGCAGCACTAGGAATTACAGGTCTGGGGACTCCAGCTGACTGAGAGGTTCGTCCGCTAACAATCTCTCCCCTTCTTCTGAAGGACATATGTAGACTTCAGTTACTGAAAAAAAAGAAAAATCTGACGTAATACGGGGAAATAACAACAATTTTGTACCAAGGCCGTTTTGCCCTGAACACTGGAACGAGTTTTGACATCCTCAAGTATCTCAGTTTATCACACCAAGGGAAAAATGTTACAAAACAAGTGCGAAAAAGATAATAATGCAACCGAGGACTCTCTAGGTGAGTCCGACCAGGATGATAACGCCACCCTTTTTGGATCAAATGGAGACGCTCAAGCTCCTGCAGTAGCAAATTTTAACGTAAGGCAAGGCACGCTTGATGGTCAGACCCTTGTAAATGGTGAGCAAGGAATTAGGACTGAGAATAATATCTCAGTATTGAACGGAAACTCTGCGCAAGCAACGGATTTGGCGAGGTCTCAATTATCGCAACTACAATACAACGAGAATAGGATATCGTTAGACCGCTCTATCAATACTGCATCAAGTATTTTGAGTAACCTACAAAGAGAGAATAGCGAGCGTCCCATATACTACCCAACCAATATACAGGATGAGACGTTAGACTCTAAGTTGAACTCAAAAAGCTCTAAGCTTGCTCTCATCAGACATAACTCAGTGGGGAACTCTCAGCATTTATTGACGGAGCCTAGAGGCTCTTCGGAAACGTCCAATTTCGAGCTATTGAAAATCAATCTAAAAATAGGACCAGGCTCCGAAAACTTACTTCAAACTCTGGACAAAGCTGCACTCTCTCAGCTTTTGAACGAGAAGTTCTCGCATATAAAAAGACATTTGAGATCTTTAAGAGACAGAATTGATGACACTTCCTCGAAGGTTCTGGTAACCGGGGATTTGAACTCTGGAAAGTCTGCATTTTGTAATGCTCTTTTGAGAAGGAAAGTGATGCCCGAGGACCAACAGCCATGCACAAATGTATTTTGTGAAATAATCGATGCACGCGATAACAACAACGGCATCGAAGAAGTTCACGCGGTTCCTATTGGATCCGTGTATCTGAAGAACGATGAGCGAACATATAAAATATTTCCTCTAGAAGAGCTAGAACATCTGGTTTATCAAAGTGAACACTACTCGCTTCTGATAGTGTATGTGACAGATAACCGGCCTTCGAATCAGTCGCTTCTCAAAAATGGAGTCATTGATATCAAGCTCATAGATGCACCAGGGCTCAATTTGGATTCATATCATACTACGCAAGTATTTTCCAGGCAAGAGGAAATTGACTTGGTTGTTTTTGTGGTCAATGCCGAAAACCACTTCACGCTGTCTGGCAGAGAATTCATCTCAAGTGCAACGAATGACAAAAACCTAATTTTCATCGTTGTCAACAAGTTTGACAACATCAGAGACCAAGACAAGTGCAAACGCAAGGTGATGGACCAGGTTCACAGTTTGTCTCCAGAAACATATAAAAATTCAAGTAATTTCGTGCATTTCGTTTCCTCCAAGGAAATGATCAATCAGAATCCTGGTGGCGACGGCCCAGACGGTAATCCTGATGAAGGTGATGGCCCTCGTTCTCCCGATTTTGACCATCTGGAAGCCTCCTTACGGAAGTTCCTTGTCGAAAAAAGATCTCTGTCTAAGCTTCTTCCTGCGAAGAACTACCTCGTTAAGCTATATTCTGATCTCATTGAATTATCTCAGATCAACGAAAAGCTATACAATGAAAGCATGGTAGAGGCAGAGAATGAGCTAAAGAAACTCGGACCTCAATACGATGATATTCTTCAGTCGTCAGCTAAAACAAACGAAAAGATATCAAGGCTAATCGAGTCTGTGTCTTCTGAAGTTTACGCAAATTCGCGCGATCAAATCAATCGAATCATCAACGAAGTGGATCATTTGAGCCTTGGCATCAGGTTTGAAGGATATTCCAATATCACTGAATTTGCTCGACAGGTTCAGGAAAGAATCATAGGGAAGATACTGGAGGTCGTTAGCTCTGTTGAGGAACATGCTCGTCACGAGACCAGTTCTGCTATCGATGAAATCAAAAGGCTAGGAGTCCAGGTCCTTGGAGAAGGCAGTCTACCTAACACGAAATTTATCCCAAGTTCGATGTACTCGAAGAAAAGAGACAACTTGCAGCGGCATATTGAGAATGAAGTTTCCTTGTTTGATTTTGTTGACCCAAATTTCGAAAGTTTTTGCAAGATCTGTGGTATCACTATTCCTGATTCTAGAACGAACCTACTGATAGGTCTGACTGCCAATAAACTCTGGGCGGGTGGCTTATCGAGTATGGCTATTTTATATGGACCTCGGGTTATCTCGACTGTCACGGGAATTGCTTCCATATCCAGCTACATCCCACGATTCGTCGTTACCAAGGTCGTCCCAGGCACCTTAATCGGTGTAGCAATTGGACTGCCGCTTTACTATCTCTATAAAGATGCTCCTCACGCGTACCAAAGAAACGTTGTGAAGAAAATTAAAAAGAAAATCGAGCATGAAGATTACCAACATTTGAACTCGCTGCGTATATCGAAGGAGGTGCGCAAAGTCTTGAACTATCCTGCAAAAGACATCTCAAACGCGTTTGCAACTACAATTGAGAAGCAGTCGTCAAGACGTTCGAAAATCTTGAGCGATCTGAAAACCAGTGAGATCAGTTTATCTTTCTATCGGGAATTGACGAAGCAGGTAAAAGAACAATATCAAATTGTGCAGTCTTTTGATTTGGAATCTGTTCATACGGTTAACTAGCTTGTATATACACAAAATCGCCTTGTATTCAGGGTTTATCCGAAGGTAGTGCGACAAGCTAGATTTTCAGTTTCTGGGGTTTATAGAATTTATTTTCGTTTCGCCAGAAGTCAACATTTAAACGGCAAATTGATCTGTTGTCAAAAATCTCGAAGTTTCAAATTGGGCTTTTTTGGTAGTAGACTACACAAAAAGGATTTAGTTGAGTAATTGTAAGTCCCCAGTCGAGCCTTTCAGCCGGACACTGGATCTTTCGTCTTCAGGAAGCTGATCCAAACGGGAGTCGTTGGCAATTTTATTTCGTCTTAGAATCCTAACAAAATCTAGCGTCATGCAATTCAGAGGCTCACAATTCCCCGGCGGTAGGAATGATTCGTTTGGGGCCCATCCACGATCTCAACGCCAATCGTCTTTTGGAACATCTACATCATCAGCCCTGGATTCGATTGCTCAAATGATTCCCTCTGAGAATCCGTATGTGATGAAGTTTGAAAGGTTTACCAAGCAGGTAGAGGAATTGATTGATGGATACCTCTCACCAGCCAAACCGTATGTGCCTTTCATTGGAAGATTTCTGATTGTGGCCACATTTTTTGAGGACTCACTGAGAATAATGTCCCAATGGAAGGAGCAGGTTTACTATCTGGCAACTTTCAGACATCTCTACGAATGGTTCGTCAAACTGTTCCTGCTATTTAACATAGTTTGCATGATGACAGGAGCAGTTCTTGTTATCCTAAGAAGAAAGCCAGAAATCGCTACTGGACTCCTATCCTCCATTGTTTTACTTCAGGGATTCGTCTACGGTCTTTTCTTTGAGCCGGTGTTCTTCTTCCGAAACGTTTCTGTCATTGGCGGTTTGCTTCTCGCCTTGTCCGATTCGCTTGTCGTCGACAAGAGATCTCTGCTGATGCCTGGCCTACCAATGATGGAGTCGAAAGACAACAAGAAATACTTTTTGTTGGTGGGCCGCATTATGCTCATAGTTTTATTTTTGGCTTTCACTATGACTATCAAATGGACGATCATCAACTTCCTCATTATCTTGATTGGTCTTGTGTCCTGTATCTCGATTGTGGTTGGATACAAAACAAAGTTCAGTGCATCGTTCTTGACTCTTCTTCTCACAGTTAACAACATGTTGACCAACCACTACTGGACCTACGGTTACAAAGACACCAGAAGAGACTATTTGAGATATGAGTTTTTCCAGACCCTCAGTATCGTCGGTGGATTATTACTGATCGTCGACACTGGAGCCGGAGAACTCTCTGTTGACGAGAAAAAGAAGATCTACTAAGTATTTGAAATACAAGATCGGTAGTCGCATTTTCAAAATCTCACCTCTGGTCTAAATAAATCTAAATAGAGAATGGCATATTCAAAAAATGTAGGCAATCAAGAAGAGAAGTCACAAGTAAGATCGTACTTTTGCGATCTGTCGGCATTCCAGACACCCCAGTGTCTCTCAGAAGAGGATCCAGAGCTGTCTGGTTTCCAGGACTCATCAAAGGCCTCAAAGACGTAGGTGTTGACACCCCAACCTCTCATAGCACAGATGGCCTCCTTCCAGAACTGCTCAGCGTTAGAAGTAGATGGGGTGGCAGACCCATAGTTGTCACCCTCGGTTGGCCATCCGGTCTCGCCAATCCAGAAGTCGATGTCAGAAGAACCCTTGGCGGTTTGAATGGTTTGCAAAGCTTGCATGATATCATCGAAGAAAGAAAACGAGGCGTTGTTCATGGTTTGTCCCTGCCAGTAGGAGAATGCATTGGCGTAGACGACGTCCGCAGTCTTGATGACATCGGCGTTAGCACCGTCAACCAAGACATTCCAGGAGTCAACAGTTCCAACCGGCACATCTCCATAAGAATCACCATTTTTGTCCTTGATACCAGACAAAAGCTCCTTGATCTCAGAAATATCGCTGGCCAACTGAGAAGCACTCATGTCATTTCTGTACAGAGCCTCGGAACCAACCAAAAATGCCTGAATGGTCTTTTTGGAGATGTTAGGCAAGTACGAAGACAGAGCCTCTTTCTCCGCAGAGAAGGTGGAATCTGGGGTTGGCCAAATTCCAAGAGCAATGGTGAAGCCTTTGTCTTCGGCAACGGGTCCCAAAATCTGGAGAGTGTTGCAAGAAGACACAGAATAAACCTTCACAGTGGAAGCTTGCGAGGAGATCGTGTCCAAATCAGACTCGTAGTCCTCGGCGGTCTTGCAGGAACCGTCGGTAGCTTTCACACCCAGGTCAAAACCTAACTATAATGCTTGTTAGTACTAGGTACAAAACATCCGGACCGGATATAATTGATGCTGTATACTTACGCTAGCCTCAGCGTTAGAGTTGGCTATCAAAAATGCAAGACTTGTCAAAACAGCTGTCGTAAACTTCATTTCAATACGGTATCACAGAGACCAAACGATCGGAAGATGTTTTCAAGAAAAACTGGAAGTCTGAGAAAATCAGTTTGAGGAAAACAACTAGAAATAATATATACACTCCACTATTGTTTTGAAAATAAACAGTTCTTTACGAAAATGTCGTGCTTACATCAGCTTTTCTATTAATAGCTTGCGCCCGAAATTGTTCGAGCCCGCTGGAAAAGAAATTTAATACCAGGCACTTAAGCGTTTCTAGACCGAAAGAGACAGTGTAAAGGTTTTCCTGTGAGAGACCTGAGCTTGACAAAAAAATTCCTATGACCGGGTAAGTCGCTGTTCTATAGGATGCCCCGATCTTGGCGGTGCAACAAAAAAATTCATAAAAATTCTTGCATAACTACGAAAGATACTATAAGATGCCAGAGAAACGAAAGGTTGCAGAACTCGAGGAGCTGGAAATCAAATTAGATGAAAAAGCACCTCTATCAAAAAAGGAGGCAAGATTGCTCAAGAAGGGGAAAAAGTCTATTGATGAAATACAAGCGAAAAAAGCTATCGTTGTTCCTGTGGAGGAACCTAAGACAGCAAAGAAAGAGCCTGAAAACAAGACCAAAATAGGTGTTTGGATTGGTAACCTTGCTTATGATACGACCAAAGATGATGTTATTAGTTTTTTGGTGGCAAAGAGTGAGAAAATGGAATCAGCTATTACAGAAAGCGATATTACTCGAGTGAATATCCCCAAGAAGACCGCACATAAAATCAAAGGTTTTGCCTACATTGACTTTAAATCACAACAGCATGTGGAAACAGCCATTGCTTTATCTGAACAAGAGTTGAATGGACGCAGATTGCTTATTAAGGATGCCAACTCGTTTGAAGGAAGACCTCAGAAGACTGAAGAGTCGCTTTCCAAAAATCCACCTTCTAGAGTTCTATTTGTTGGAAACCTCTCATTTGATACGACTGAAGAGCTTTTAGAGGAGCATTTCAGACACTGCGGAGAAATCGTTCGAATTCGTATGGCTACCTTTGAGGATTCAGGAAAGTGTAAAGGATTTTGCTTCATAGACTTCAAGGACGTCGAAGGACCAACTAATGCTTTGAAAGACAAGTCAGTGCGCAAACTAATCAACAGACCCCTAAGACTGGAATACGGCGAAGACAGGTCTGCTAGAAAAGTTGGTAAAAGAGTTACAGTTAAACCGGCAGTAACAGAGGACAGAGGAAAGATGGAAGTGCCTCAAAGTCAAACAGAACACAAGATCATTGCAAGAGAGAGGGACACGGGTTTCCAAACCAAGAAACTCAGCTTCGAGAAAAATAATAGATATAGCTCGCATCATGACTCGTCCAAAAGAGTTGCTTCTTCAGTGGTACTGGCGAACGCCCCGAGACAGAGCGCAGCAATAGTCGAGCCCAAGGGCAAGAAGATTAAGTTTGATTAAATAGATGTATAGTACGCTATTATTGAGATATTTATGATTATCCGTACCACATTTTGATGAGTTCTTCGGAAACTGCTGACGGAGTTAAAACCCCCAAGTCGGAAATAAGAGCAGTAACATACTGATGAGGGGTGAAGTCCACGTGATGGTGGCCATTGAAGCCGTCATTAGTGTCAGTGGAGAAGGTCAATGCATTATCTGGTGGCACAGGCAGGTCATCAGGAGCAAGTGGAAACATTCTGACAAACTTATGTGACTCAGAAACAACATATAGAGGCTTGTTTGCGTTGTGTGCTAAAACTCCAATTTGATAAGAGCCTATTCTATTAATTATTCCTCCACTTTCTGAAACACCTTCTGCTCCCATAAACACTTTATCCACCTTATTGAGCACATAGCCCACCTGTGAGTCGTTGATCATGCAAACAGGTATCCCTTCGAGTTTTAATGCGTCCGCCATTCTTATTCCATCGTTTGTGCTTCGATCCACCCTCGCTTCAGTAACAAATACGCGAAATCGCACAAATTTCTGTTTTGCGTGAACCAGTAGATGGTGAACCACTCTAGAATAACCATGAACAAGAACTGTGTCATCGTCTTGAATGAACTTGAGACCCACTTGCGCGATCATCTCCCTGCTTTCCTTGGCTCTTTGCAGAAACAGCTGTCCGTTCTCGACCAGATGGGTGCGACATGCTTCCCAGTCCGAATATAGATGTGTGTTTCGCAGAACAAATCTTGTAAACAGGTCGCAGCCTGCAGAGAGAGAAATTGCATTTGGTATGGATGTTTTTAGCTGCGTTGTAGCGTCCGACAGAAGGTTTATGAGTTCCGAAGAGGTGGAAGGCTGCTTGATTTTCAGCATGGTAAGCAAACTTTCAATGGCAGCCACTGGCATGGTAATCTCAGGATCCTCCTCAAGAAACTTGAGATAGGCTTCCTTTATGTCAAAGTCATTACATGTCATGACAAGAAATGTTCAGTGAATTATTTTTTTTCCATCCATGATTTTACGAGGTCTCAAGCTGGAGCCGTCTTTAGCAGGATATGGACGGCGGCTTTTTCACGTTTCTCCGCAACGGAAGGCCACCGAGGAATACAAGACTGTCCTCTTAAAGACACCATTGAACAGGGTGCGCAACATTGGAATCATAGCCCACATCGATGCTGGAAAGACAACTACAACGGAAAGAATGCTATACTATAGTGGTGTCACAGGACGTATCGGAAATGTCGACGAGGGAGATACAGTGACAGACTACATGACTCAGGAAAAAGATCGTGGCATCACAATTCAATCAGCAGCCGTGACCATTCCTTGGAATAAGCACAAAATCAATCTCATAGATACCCCAGGTCATGCTGATTTCACCTTCGAGGTAATAAGATCTTTGAGGGTTCTTGATGGAGCAGTGACCATCCTGGATGCTGTGGCAGGTGTTGAAGCTCAGACTGAGAAAGTCTGGAGACAAGCTAAAGACTTAGCTATTCCAATAGTGGCTTACGTGAACAAGATGGATAGAGAAGGTGCGGGTTTTGGGCGCACAGTGAAGGAGATTGTCAGTAGATTAGGGACAAGAGTGGTGATTGTGAACGCGCCCTACTTCGTCAAAGACCAATCGACGGGCCAGAGTATTTTCGAGGGAGTTATAGACGTGTTTGACAAAAAGCTGCTTCTATGGAACGGTCCAGGCGGGGCCTCTGATGGAAGCCAAGTTGAAGTGATAGACATTGCTGAGGATTCCAAGTATCCAGAGGCTTACGAAGAGGTGCTTAGATGCAGGGAAGCTGCGGTGGAACAATTGGGAGAGTTTGACGAAGATGTGATGAACTCATTCTTTGAGACCGAAGATTACATGAAGGTCCCAAGTTCGACGCTGAAAAAAGCTTTGAGAAAAGCATGTATTGCAGGATATGCGACTCCTGTGCTTTGCGGCGCAAGCTTTAGAAACATCGGCGTGCAGCCTTTACTTGATGCAGTCAACGACTATCTTCCGTCTCCTCTCGAAATCAAGCCTCCAGAGGTGACTTCCTTTGTTATCCAAAGTGCTAGGTCAAGGAATAAAAAACAGACAGCAGAACAGGATAATTCGCTTCCTGTTAAGGTGGATCCATCTGAAGGACTAGTCATCAACAATAACCGCAATCTGATGACGGCTCTTGCTTTCAAAGTGATTTCTCACCCTGTTAGAGGAATTATGGTGTTTGTAAGAGTTTACAGCGGAAAGTTACAACCGCACTCCACCGTTTTGAACAGTCGTACCGGAGAGAAAGTGCGTGTTGGCAAAGTGTGGCTTATGAATGCGGACATGCCTCAGGAAGTGAGACATCTTTCAAGTGGTAGCATTGGGGTGATAACGGGGACCGACATGATAGTCACGGGAGACACCTTGATCTGCCACTCTGTATCCAAGAACCCAAATCAGTTGCCTCCGAAGGAGAAATCTGCACGTCTTCTGCCGATCAAGATTCCTCCTCCTGTGTTCTCAGTTTCAATAGAGCCGGCTGCTGTTTCAGAAAACAGAAAGCTCGAAGCGTGTTTGAAAACTTTGCTGCTGGAAGATCCGAGCTTGCATCTGAGCTACGATGAAGAAACAGGTCAAAATATTCTTTCTGGAATGGGTGAGCTGCATCTGGAAATCACCAAAGATAGACTGATAAACGACATGAAGGTGAATGCCGAGGTGGGAGAAGTCAGAGTTACGTATAAGGAAACCATAACTGCCCCAACAGGGTATTTCACGGGGTGTTTGCCGGATGGCTACGAAATTGAGCTCTCTTTGGAATCATTTGAAGGCCCATTTGAAGAATTGGATATAACAGAGGAAGGGGTTTTCTATCTAGAGCAAGATGACAGTGTCGTGATTATCGAACCAGATGGAATCCCAAGCGTCGTCCAGAAAGCTTTAAATGCAGAGATATGGTCTTTACCGGTCTCTTATGAAACGCTTATTAACGGTATTTTGTCCGGTGTCACTGGTGCGTTGCAGACAGGTGGTAGGCATGCAAGGCTTCCATTGCATTCGATGATTGTCCGGGTCCGTAGATGGATGATTCATCAAGATGCGAACAACGTATCTCCACTTATCAGTGTTACGAGAAAGACAATCCTGGATGCGCTAGCTTCTCTCGATGACAAAGCTACGACCTTATTGGAGCCGATAATGAAAGTCTCCGTTTACGTTAGTGACGAAGATTTGGGACCCGTTTCCCAAGATTTGATGAGCGCGAGAAACGCAAAGATTACAGGAATTGACGACGAAGCAAGCTCGTCGACCGCCGATGCAATTCATTGGGCCAAAGAACAAGCCGAAAAAACATATGTTCCTCACGACCCTACTCTGCGCTACATCAAGAAAACGAATGTCTCGGGTAATAAAATCATCAAGGCTGAGGCACCTCTGAGAGAGATGATAGGTTATCTAACCAAGTTGAGATCGCTTACCAGAGGCCGCGCTACTTATGACATGGAGTTTGTCGGTATGCAGAGAACACCACCCGACCGACTACGCAAAATTTTGGAACATTAATCGACGGGTCGACTTGGTGCGCGTCGCGGAAATTCTCAAGACGCGTAATGCACCAATATTTTTGGCAAATAATTTTGCCTCCATTTAATATTGTAAATAGATAAAAAGTGCGTGTTCAACATGAGCGGATACCAACCGTACAACAATTACACCTCTGATGGTACCGGGTACGGCAACTACAATGGAAATGAGACGTCCAGCTCTCAGACACGTTCTGCTGTCACTCAGTCGCTCATCCCGGTCACCATAAAAGAAATCAACGATGCCACCCAGTCCGGGCCAGACACACCATTTCAGACGCATGGGCTAGAATTGTATTACGTTTCTTTTGTGGGTATCATTAGGGAGCTCGACGCTTCTCAAGCTCAATCGACCATGCTGAAGATCGAAGACGGAACAGGAATGGTTTCGGTGAGAAAGTGGAATGACGAAGAAGGAAATGATTCGGACTCGTTTTTGACTGGTGAGTACGTTAAGGTGGTGGCTACGATCAGGGAGTTCTCGGGCAAGAAACAGATTCAGACACAAACAGTGCAAAAGATCCATGACTTCAATGAGATTCCCTACCATTTCCTCAGTGCCATCAAAATATACCTTGACAACTCAGGATCAACAATGGTTGGAAAACATTCCAACGCCACCAATGGCGACAGCTCTCTTTTTGTTAGCAATGGAACCGCGGACAACTCAAGCTCTCCTCTCGAAAAGATTTTCGAGTTTGTCCAAGAAAACAGCGCTGTGATGACTGACGGTGTTCCTCTGCAACTCATTGCACAAAACTTCAACATCTCCATCGAAGACGCAGAATCCAAGATTGCCACCTTGGTTGATGACGGCAGAATCTACAACGGTTCCGATGACACTAATTTCTTGGCTGTGTAAGATACTCTTCTAGGTTCGCCATACGGTTTATTACAATTACTCGCTTTTCTTTTATCTGTTTGTCATGTCATGTAGTCACTCTGGATGCGCCACAATAGAGTCCACCAAATCGCCAGATTTGGCCGCAAAGAAACTTGCCCATAACTCATCATTGGAAACAACCTCTCCGCCGCTGACTTTTTTATCTACAAGACCGGTTAAAGTCTTGGATAACTCTGTAGCATCCACCAAATCATCGTCCAGATCTTCAATCGTGGATTCTGAATGACTGCTCTTGCGCACAAGTTCCATTCTCTTTTTGGTTGAGAGAATAGCAATAGATTCCTCAACGGAATTTTCAATGACGAAGTTCCAAACTTTAGTATCTTGAGACTGGCCAATTCGATGGATTCTACTGATAGCTTGCAGCTCCAAAGGCAGATTGACCAGCGGCTCGCACAAAAACACGTGCGATGCGTTCGTGAGAGTAAGCCCGGCAGCCTGCGCTTTAGCGTTCAGAAGGAAACACGTGATTCGCGGATCTCTCTTAAACTTGTCAATCTCCTTGCTGCCAAAAGTGCTTCTTCCTTTCTTAGTATTAGGTTCACCGTGAGTGACATCTGACGAGGAGAGAAAACTGATGCCATTTTGACGCAACGCCCTTCCCAAGAATTTAAGAAAGTCTGTCCATTGCGAATAAACAAGAATCTGAACGTCTGGCTCCATCTGCTTCAGATAAATTATTTGTCGAACAATCATGTCCACCTTGGAGCCATAGTTTTTCTTCAGTTCAATTGACGAGATCTCTTTAAGCATCGTCGGATCTAAAGAATGATAAAGTCGCGAAAGGTCCCTATTGACCTCGCTCATGGGTTTTGACTCTGCAGAATCTTGTGAGTCAGCCATCATTCCTCCTTTCAGTTCCTTCCGGGTCACTGTAAATGAGTACAGATCGGAAGCATGTAGACGTTTTTTGCACATTGGACAAGTAGGATGCAGTCTCATCCACTCTCCCAAACAGTCTTTGCAGAATTGATGACCACATGTAGTCAGGGTGCCCACTACGATGGACGATCGACAAATAACACATAACTTTTCGTTTTTGGATTCTTTTTCATGATCTTCGGAAGAATCATCGATGATACTATTCAAGTAAGTCAGTCTGACTTTACTTGCACGTACCGAATCTTGCAAAGCCTGAATCTCTAAATCTAAGCCGCTTAAATCCTGTTCTGCCTTTTCTGAAGGGGTCATATTAGGGGAAACAGCAGGTCTAACAGGAAGGTATCTAGCGACAATGTCAGACTTTATCTGCAAGGATTTGAAATAGGTGATCTTGGTGTTGAATGTATCATTTAGGGTTTCAAAGAGCTTCGTCCGGAGATGTACAATGTTTTTTCTTTGAGAATCAAATTCCTTCTTGATCATTGGACTCAAATTATTCAGGAACTCATAGTCACTTGAGAGCGCGTTGCCGCTTTCATCATATTTCTGAAAGTCCAGTACTAGGTTTTGGGCCTCTGTTGTAAGCGCCCGCAGGCAAAACTTTGAGTTGTACGCCCCTTCTGGAAGTACAGCTCTTCTTATTTTGTCCAGATGAACATGAAGATCATAATTTGTAGGTTGGTTCATATTTACAATGATCTTCTCCTTCACCGCCTTTCCTCTTTTCTGAGAAGAGTCGTCAAAAAATATCATCGCATTCTCCCGGTCCTCAAGGATCAACTGCAACTCTTCTAGGTAGGTATGGGCAAGCTCCTGATTTATGAGAGAAGCACCGTATTCTTCACCTGTAGTCTGATTATCGGCGTCCTTAGTAACCGGCTCCTTCAATAGTTGCACCAACTTGGAAATCCAAACATTGATAATGTGTCCCTGTATATTCAGGTCAGAGACTGTCTTGGAAAGTCTTTCATGATAGAGTTGTGCGTACATTGAGTGACCGTAATTCTCACCCACATCCACCGACTCGGTGTTACAAACCTTCCAAAGGTCATTTGGAATGTCGAGATCAAACTCTTTCAGGATAGAATATGTCTTCTGCGCGTTTCTGGGAAATTTGTATTTCGAATAGGTGCTGATTTTATCGACAAGTTTGGAAATCGCCTCATTGACTTTAGCTATCGGCTCTTGAAGAATCTGTGTGAGTAAATCATCCGCCTTTCTGTAATACTCGTTTTCAATCTGGTAATGCAATTTCTCATCTTCAGATAGAGTATTCAAGTCAACCTCTTCGACAGGATTTAACACATCCTCTTCAACATCAGGAACTTGCCCTTTGCTATCGAAGGCATCTGGCATTGGTCGCATTGGCCGATAGTGTTGATAATGTGAGGATGCATAAAGAAAGTAGGTTTGGTATAGCAGCTCCAACCACGACCGCAATTTGGCACTATTTTCTTCACCTGATTCTTGAAACTGTTTGACTTTGAGCTCAATTTTTGGCATTATCATTTCAAATATCTCCATGGACTTCTCCGGAAGTCTCATAAACTCGTATATCTTTCCTCGTCTCAAATGCAGACTGTAAATGTTTCTTTTTCCCGAAACATATTCGTCAAAAGTAGTTTTCTTGAGACTGGAAAGAACATCGTCCAAGGTTCCCAAAATCATACCTGATTTGTCGCTTCCGTTATCGTCGCTGAAAAATATCCCTCCTAATCTACGCCTATTGCTTGCGCTTGATCCTAGTTGAGCATGACAGCATACCTGTCGCAGCCTGATAAGCCAATGGCGCATTGTAGTGTAGTATCTGGCTGGATCGTAGTCATCAACTATTGGTTCGCCTTGTTCATTGAGTCCCACTTGGCGAAGAAAGTTTGCAAATAGATTATCGTAGTTATCACGCTCAATGACACTGAATGGCATACGAAGCAAGATTCTTCTTTGCGAGGGAAGTTTAATCTGGTCTGCCACCATTTTCTTTGTGTGGCGAAGACAAATCTTCTTAAAGAGCCTCTGAAACTGGAAATATGGAGCTTCGGATACTATACTGAGCCACGGAGAGGTCTCTCCCGTATTTGAATATAGGTCGATGGGGCTCAATCTCAAGAAACTTAGGAGAGAGTAAAGATCATTCAGGTTATTCTTTATCAGAGTTCCTGAAACACCCCAAGAGTGTACGCGGGGAATGATCCTCGCGAATTTCGAGGCATTTGCTGTCATGCTTGCAGTCATTTGCACTTCATCAAGAACAACTCTCCAGAATTCACATAGCATTAGAGGCGAGGAATAATCCGTCCTCTCGTATTGAGTGTCCTCGAATTCCACCTCATCAGGTTCCAGCTTGATTCCAGGAGTTTCCTTGTAATCACCGCCCCCCTGCGTGAGCTTAATCCTCTTAGCACATTTCCGTGTAGGTCTCGCAACAGGCTTGAAAATCGCCCTATGAAGTTCTCGCGAAACCGTATGATAAGATACGAGCACTATGTCATGTTCTCGAATCTTGGCGGCCATATCAGAAGGTGTGAGACTCGTATTTGAACTCTCTGCTTCCCTCTCGTAGTTGTATATACCCTCGTATATCATGACTTTCAACGTATTGGAGATATCCTCAATTTCCTGCCTCCACTGACCGATAATGGACTGTGGACATATAATTAAGGTAGTTTTGGCCTCTGTAATATATCTTCCTCCGTTGAAGCTGTCCATCTTCGTTTCCCCATAAGGCTCTGTTCTTGGATTGACTGATATGAGTGAGATGACTTCGACTGTCTTTCCTAGGCCCATCTCTTCGGAAAGCAATGCTTTGGCGCTCTTTGGATACTGGTCATACTGGGACAGATAAGCGATGGCCAAATCCGTGGAAAGGATATTACCGGTGTACGAATTATACCAAATGTATGAATCAGAGTCAACCATCTTCATGAATGACCAGCCAAAACTTATCTGGTCCAGTGCTTCAGAGATTGCGTTTGGATCATCAGGCGAATACTCAACAGGCGGCAATCTCTCAATTCTCTTCGAAGCCTCGTTGAAGCAGACACCCTCGTGGCGGAGCATCCAGCACAATGTCTGCTGCTGAAACTTCAGCAAGGTCTTGCGAACGCCAGGAATTTCCACTGTTTTGTTGTCGTAAGGCATTCTTTCCGTGTTTTTGGTTATCAGATCGTAAAATGAAGACTCTGTTGGTTTAGGAAACGGTTTGGAGGAATAAGCTCTTTGGTAGGGCGTCAATATCGGGGTGAAAATGAATGGACTGAGCTCGCGGATCTTTTTGATGGCATCCAGGGGGTACCTGTAATTCACCGTCTCCTGAATCTCTAACTTGAAATCAATGCCAATATATAGCGAAAACCCCCTATTCTCATGGTTAAGGGCAATTTGAAGGCTCAAAGTGGGCTTTTCAAGATGGATGGGGTCAATTTTCGGAGCCTTCTTAGCAAAGTTCATTTGTGCTGATAAGAAGGGTGCGTACTGGCTGTTGATTCGTAATTTGAACAATAGCAATGACTTATGTTTCCCGCGGGGTATCGTCCTTACTTCTAGTGTTTCGCCATGCAATTTGAGGGCCACTTCGAAAGGCGGAATATCAATCGGCCCTTTGGAAGCGCAATACAACGCTGCCAGATTTTCAAATGTCATGTCATCATGAGCATCTGTGAACTTACATACGAGATGTGTCTTGGTAAGCGTCATAAGACGCTCTGGCAATGTTATCTTTCTTGGGTCGCTTTCAGTCTCTTGTTTAGGATGAATTCCGTAATACTCATGGTGCTCTTTGAGAATATCAGCAATAGTGCGTTTTTTCGACGTTGCCTTTTTTTGAATCAGAGTTGGATCGCTGTCAATAAGGGCCAAATATCGAAGGAGAGATGGAGACTGGCCTCTCAAGAAAGACGCCTCGTCAAGAGAGCAGTCTATTACAGACATGTCTGGCATGAAACTTAGATCAAGCAGTTATATATATTGCACAGCCTTTTTTATTACTAAGCGATTTTGCAAAGGAACAAGGAAGAAAACAGAAGTAGCAAATAACTTACCGGTGTATGCAACGCAAATCGATCTTGGACTAATACCAATATTGTTTACTCGCTGTCGCAGATTTATCACTTATCGTCTTCCTTGATATAACTAGACTCTAGAATGTTTCTGGTAAGTATTTGCACCATTGGTGTTGTCTTAGGAGGAAGTTGACAGGAACTGCTGAGATCCGTTGTCCCCAGTGATGAGTACTATGGATTTGGATTTTGCGGTTCCGAAACGCCTTTGCCTGAGAGGAATCATCCATGGAAACTAACACTCAGAATTTCAAGCAGTTCATCAGGCATGGTAGAAATGCATATCCCACCGGTAATAAGGCGAACAGCCGGCCGATGAGCATGGAAAATATAAGTGTCCAAAGTCTAGATCCTTCAGAATCCCCTGCTTCGACATCCCCTGATCCCGCTGCCACTCAGCAATTGGGAGCCAGTAAGCGGCGTCACCGCAAGGATGAATACTCTAAGCTAGCTGCAGACCTAGTGAATGAAGAGAACGAACAGCGCAAGAAAGAGGAGGAAAGACAGGCTTTGGAGAGATATCAGATGATTGACAAGATTGGAGAAGGAGCTTTCTCCACCGTGTACAAGGCTTTGGATGTGCAAACAAACGAGGCCGTCGCAGTGAAGGTGATTAAAAAGTATCAACTGGATAAAAGCCAACAAGCATCAGTTCTGAAAGAAGTCAGGATTATGAGGCAACTGGATCATCCATGCATTGTGAAGTTTTATAACTTCATTGAAACTGAAGAGTTCTATTTCATCGTACAGGAACTTGTGTCGGGTGGCGAAATTTTCAACGAGATCGTCAAATACACATATTTTAGCGAGGACTTGTCTAGACATGTGATCACTCAGGTTGCACAGGCCATCAAGTATCTGCATGCAGAAAAGGGAGTTGTCCACCGTGATTTAAAGCCAGAAAATATCTTTTTCAACCCTATCAAGCATATTCCCTCAAAGTCTCCAAGATTTCGGAAGAGCGATGACCCCAACTCTAAATTGGATGAAGGCGAATTTATCCCCAACGTTGGTGGTGGCGGGATAGGTACGATTAAGATCGGTGATTTTGGTTTGTCGAAACAAATATATGCAGATGCTTCCTTGAAAACGCCTTGCGGAACAATTGGATACACCGCTCCAGAAATTGTGAAGGACATGAGATACTCTGAACAAGTTGACATGTGGGCTTTAGGATGTGTTCTGTACATTCTGCTTTGCGGTTTTCCACCATTTTTCAACGACCAAATCGATGTTTTGACGAAGAAAGTTGCCAAAGGAGAGTTCGAATTCTTATCTCCTTGGTGGGACGAGATAAGCGATGGGGCCAAGAACTGTGTTTCGAAGTTGCTGACAGTTGATCCGAGAGAAAGGTATACAATTGAAGACTTTTTGAATGATCCATGGATTTTAGACTTCTTGACTAGATGCCATCAAGCTCAACATTTCCAGGAACACCAGCAACAGCTTTTGCACCAGAAGAACTCGATATCATCCTCGGATTTGAGCTACAATTTTCAGAGCGCCTCTGTTGGATCGGATTCTTCTCAGGAGCCAATGGTGTATGCTCCATTGCCAATGGCTGCCAATTCAGGAGCCATTCCGTCTCAATTATCGAAACAAAATCCTACTTTATACTCCCCTGCGGCCATTGCTATGAGGGAGGCTTTTGATATCTCCACTGCAGTTCATAGAATGGGAGAAGCGGCAGCAATGAAGAAGTATTTGAGGCAGCATAAGAATGGAACATCAAAACTGGGAGCTCTTGCCGAAGACGACGAAATGGGTGAGCCCGATCCGAATGAGATACATCCAGAAGTGAAGAAAGCAAACCTCAAATTTGAAAAAGAATCGTCTAGGGGCGCTGTTATTGATGACAACTCGATTTTTGCATCAAACAACGAGCTGAGCTCAAGTGGTGATGGATTTTCGGACGTGGATACATCATCCAAGCCGTTTGAATTGAATCTCAACACGGCTACCATTTTATCGAGAAGAAAGAAAAAAGCGTTAATGGCTTACACGTGATCCAAACCAACCAACAAATGGTATATATTAGTGCGACCACTATGGCCCGTGGCCAATGCGGGAGGTATAACGGTAATTTTCTTAAGCTACGCTTAACGTGATCGTATTTTATTTCGAGCTAAATTCATATCAAGAAATAATGCCGATTAATTTTCAGATCGGCTGTCTCGTTCGTTATCTATCGCTCCTGTAAATTTATGTGTCGATAAAAAAAATCGTCGTAATATCATTAACTTCATTATGGTTAAATATGAGAGCTTGGTGCTTATTAGCACTTTCATGGTTATCTCCTCTGTTTCATTCATTCTTGGTGTGATCTTCAGCAATTGGCCATATGATTACTACACTTTGTGGGACACAACAAAGGGCCAAGAATATTTCGATGCTGCCTTGAACCACTACAAGGTCTGGGGACAACTTCCTCCTATCGTCAACTATACTCTCCACTTTGTGATTGCAATCGCGTTCATTGGATCCTTTATCAAGATATTCAAGCCTTCTGAAGACGTGCAATACTTTGAATATGGAACTTTGGGTGCTTTAGTGATTGCAGTTTGTGTCTATGTTAGTAACGTCAGGGTCGGCATCATGTCCTGTATTGCTGGCGAATGGGGTGAAGTCGACCAAAATACAGGCTTGGGAGTTATCGCAGCATCAGAAACCATGATTGTCTTCGTCCTTCTCGGAATTGTTCTATTGCAAGGAGGGCTATTCTATGCCTTTTTCGAAGACGCCAGACTCAAACAGGAGTTCTATTTGAAAGAGTTGAAGGAGAAGTACGAGGCTATTGGGGAAGATGCCACTTCCGTCGAAGCGAAGTCATCCGGAGTTGAAGCAAAGAAGACTAAATCTAAGGCGACCAAGAAGGCTTGAAGGCCCTGTGCAAGGATGGCGTAACTTTTTAATAGTGCTGTATTAATACATCTTCATGTCGGACTCCAGATCACATCTTCTTTCCCAAATTCCGCTTATTGTGATGCCAGGGAAGTACTCCAAGCCGCATCCTGTGACGCTGCCGTATGACTTCGAGCAATTACCGACCTCCACACAAGTATTCAGGCAGCAAGAATTAGATGCACTCATATCGCAATTAGACGACCTACGCGAGAATCAACAGCGTATGGCCGATCAAGTAAGAGAAAGATACGGCAAAACAGCATTGACTAGCCGATCGCAGCCATTCAATGACTGGGAGCAAAATATCCGACGGGTGGCACCAGGATATTTTGGGGCCGACGGCAAAGTGAGTATCATGACTCCGACTAGACACCATGGTGACGCTGGAAAAAGACAGCAGGAACGCGAACTGTATGCAGAAGTGTCTGCCTCAGGTACCACACAGAAATCTGCTGAGGACTGCGAGTCACAGCTGACGGGCGCAAACTACGACCTTGCTAATTTACGTATAGAATAGAATTTCGGCTACTAGGAACCACAGAGTGAAAGCACTATATTTTGATACTAGGCAGTAGCGAGCTTCTATGACCTTTTGAGTCGAGTTAGCTCGATAGCTGGACTCGTGAGGAACTACCATGGCGACGATCGACTTGAAAAATTTCTCGTCCAAAATACTCACTCCGAATAGTTGGAAGACAATCATACAGAATTAGTCATATCCATGTCTCTGCAGTTATTTGGTTCCCCTGACGGATCCGTGCTCTCGCTGGTTAGCAATCTCAAAGTTTCCATTGCTGCTGCTGTGTTTTCTCCGGGCTTGCAACTGGAAGTCGATACTGAAGGCAAATCACAGTTGGCTTTACAAGATAGCAAAAGTGGCTTCGAGCTTATTGAGCCCAACGCAATTGTGAAATACCTTGCTGCCACTAAGACCCAAAACAGTTCTGTTTTCGGAAACCATGAGCTCATTGATAAGGACGAAAAGATATTGTACCCTGCTTTGAAGTCGAATCAGATCGACCTCAGCATCCTGTCCCAGATTGGATCTATCCCCTCTGCCAACGCAGAGGATGTTTCACAAATCATCATCTTTTCTTCATTGTATCCTCTGTTGAGCAAACAAACTGACAGCAAGCTCTCTGGCTGGTTCAAGACGTTCTCTCAGATCCCAGCCGTGGCTAAGGGTGTCGACCTCGCCGTTAAGAAGTACAAACCTCAAAGAGTTCCAGAGAAGAACACTAACAAAGTGAATGTTGTTGAAGGATGTGCTGTTGTTCACTCGGAAGGAAAATTGAAGCCAAAACCAAATGAGAGAAATATCCTGATTACGTCTGCGCTTCCATATGTGAACAACGT
The DNA here is from genome assembly GCF_019207285.1 of Ogataea haglerorum. Taxonomy (NCBI): domain Eukaryota; kingdom Fungi; phylum Ascomycota; class Pichiomycetes; order Pichiales; family Pichiaceae; genus Ogataea; species Ogataea haglerorum. The sequence continues at coordinate 359,019 of NW_025065160.1, forward strand.
GCCTCACTTGGGAAATATCGTGGGCTCTGTCTTGTCTGCTGATATATATGCCCGTTACTGCAAGCGTAGAAATTACAATGCGATATACATCTGTGGTACTGATGAGTACGGAACTGCTACCGAGACCAAGGCTTTGGAAGACAAGGTCACTCCCCAGGAGCTCTGTGACAAATACCATGCAGTTCATTCTGATGTCTACAAATGGTTCCAGATTGGGTTCGATCACTTCGGAAGGACAACTACGCCAAAGCAAACCGAAATTGCTCAAGAGATGTTTATGAAACTCTACAAGAATGGATACTTGGAAGAGAAAGTCATGAAACAGCTTTTCTGTCCTGTCCATAAAGGATTCCTAGCTGACAGGTATGTCGAAGGTGAATGCCCAAGGTGCCATTACGAAGATGCCAGAGGAGATCAATGTGACAAGTGCGGCAACCTGCTTGATCCATTTGATCTAATAAACCCTCGTTGCAAACTCGATGGCCACACTCCAGAACCTAGAGAATCCAACCATATTTTTATATCGCTAGACAAGCTGGAGCCAGAGGTTAGAAAATGGATTGCCGAGGCTTCGGAGAAGGGCAAGTGGTCCAAGAACTCCAAAACAATTACAAACTCATGGCTCAAAGAAGGACTGCAACCGAGATGTATTACTAGAGATTTGACCTGGGGAACACCTGTGCCACTCGAAGGATTTGAAAACAAAGTTCTTTACGTTTGGTTTGACGCTCCAATTGGCTATATCTCCATTACTGCGAACTACACTGATGAGTGGAGGGACTGGTGGCAAAACCCAGATCACGTCCAGCTATACCAGTTCATGGGCAAGGACAACGTGCCATTCCATACTGTTGTGTTCCCATCTACTGAAATTGGCACCAAGGAAAAGTGGACTATGCTGCACCATTTGAACACGACCGAATATCTGCAGTACGAGGGAGGCAAGTTCTCCAAATCTAGAGGTATTGGTGTCTTCGGTAATAATGCAGAGGCTACTGGTGTGTCTCCTTCTGTCTGGAGATACTATTTAGCATCTGTGAGACCAGAAAATCAAGACTCACAATTCTCCTGGTATGAATTTGTCACCAGAAACAACAGCGAGCTTTTAGCAAACCTGGGCAACTTCGTTAACAGATTGGCCAAGTTCGTTATTGCTAAATACAATGGAGTGGTGCCCTCTTTCAAAACTGAGGATTGCCCAGTGTACCCTGAGCTTTTGAAGGACTTGAACGCCCTTGTGAAAACGTATGTTGATGACATGGAGACAGTGCATTTAAGAAAAGGCTTGGAGACCGCTATGATGATCTCCGCTAGGGGAAACCTGTTTTTGCAAGAGAACAAACTAGACAACTCCTTATACAACGATTTCCCAGAGAAGAGTGATGCGGTTGTTGCTATCGGGTTAAACATCGTATATTTGGTTTCTGCTGTGATTGCTCCGTATATGCCTGAAACAAGCAAGCAAATAGAGGAAATTTTGAGAGTTCCCGAGCTGAAGATCCCTGACGAGTTCGGTTTGTGGATCCAGCCTGGACACTGTATTGGAAAGGCCCAATACCTGTTCAAGAGAATTGATGAGAAAAAGATTGATGAGTGGAGAAATCTGTACGGAGGCCAACAGCAAAAATGAAATAGTTCCGTTAATCGCCCGAATTATAATTTAGCGCGGTAGACAGATCGCAAATATTAGGTGGCTCTGGGGCTGGTGGCAAACGCATTTGCCACCATCTCAGATCTGGTAATGACCTGCTCTATTGACGTATAGTAATGGCAGCCTGTGCTGCACCAGGAACCTAAAGCCAACCTAGTTCTCCGAGAAATTACCTATTCGGGAAACAGACCACAAATTTACTCTCATAACCGTTGAGATTTAATCAGAGCTGCTGTTCGCCTTTCGTACCGGTTTGCCTTCAAGGAAGGTATAAGAGCACTATGCACTCCCATTTACGGACATCTTATCGAATCATCTTGACAACCTCATCATACTAATGCAGGATTTAGTGAATCTTGAGGAAATTGTCTGCCTTCCAGGTGGCTACCGAGACGACCACGAAGGTAAGGGAATGCAGTTTCATGTGTTAGATTTTCCATCTTCCTTTTCAAGTATGAATGATTCAGAATTTTCCCTCCTGGAGATGGAGTCGCAAAATGAGACTGCTGGTCAGGAAATGTTCGACATCATGGACAGTTTCACATCGTTTCCGCAAGCCTCACCACGAGAACATGATTCCATCCCTACTCCTGATAATCATATCTTTGAGTTTCAGACACTTAGAGACTTTGGAGAGTCCACTTTCTCACTGGAAATAACCCCTACTTCTAGCCTAGCTCAGGATAACGAATATATCTATTCTAAAGATGACCAGATTGAAGAGACTACAGCGATGCTGGTCTCAATGGCTAACGAAGAACCAAGAACGCTTTGCGAATGGGATTTGATGACCGCAGAGGTTTCGAAGATAGACTCGCCGGCATTGTATGAATCACAAAAAGAAGACAGTCTAAGTGGAGGATGTCACAAGGGCAGTAAGAAAACCAAGTACACAAATCTGCAAATTTCCTTCTACGAAACTATCCCAGAGAAGCTAAACCAATGGCTTAATCAGCATTTTTATCCCTATATTCAGCCCAATGGCATCACATATGCCAGATTTCACAAAATGCCTGAAAACGATGAATATATCTACAAGCGAAACCCCAAAGCAGAGATATTCCTTCCTCCACGGTACTCAAACTCCAGTGCCAACTACTACGAGCCACTTGTTGTGAGATATAGGAAATCACACCAGGAACGAGGTCAAGGAGACGGCGAGGGGCTGTGCCCATATTGCCAATCTGACGATTTGAGCGAGCTTTTTTTTGAAAGAAAAGACTCCAATTATCTCCACCATGTCACTAAACTGCATGGTGTCTATTCTAACGGAATGGAGATGCCATTTCCTCGAATGATTGGCGAAGCGTTGGAGATCAAGCATCTCAAAACTCGCGGGAGAACAGAGCGCAGGGTCCATAGCGTCGAGTGCGAGAAATGTCACGAAACTGTGAAGATCCAGCAGCTGGACTGCGACAAAGAAGGAAACAAGTTTCTGGCATATTTCCGTCACATGCTGGTTCACAACGAAAAGAAAAATGTGGGCAAGCGCTCTTCGAAATTTAGTTTATTCAATTAAATAGATTTTAAAAATTCGCACTTCAAATGAGCTCCGCAATCTTGGCTCAGGCTCACTCATACCTTTCGGGGATCCCGTTAGAAGTGATATCCCAAGGTGCTGAGGCTGTTGTCTTTATGACAACTGTGCACCCATATCTTTCAGAGTCCATGCATCCTTCAGACATACAGATCTCATCCAAATACATCATCAAATACAGACCATCAAAAACATATCGACATGAAATTCTAGACAAACAATTAACAAAATCTCGCACTGCTGCAGAAGCTAGACTTCTTAGCAAATTGTATAGCCTGAAAATCCCAGCTCCGAAACTGATCGCTCTCGACGCACCACACGGCATAATATGGATGGAATTTCTCGGCTTCCAACTTCCCAATGGGCATATCAGTTCCCTTAAAAACTGGTTGTGGTATTTAGAGAGACAACAGGAGGCTGATACTACTGCAACCATTGCTTTGTCAGACACTGTTAAGCAGGTCCTGACCCTAGTTGGACAGGCCATAGCAAAACTTCATTTGCAAGACATAGTTCATGGAGACCTCACAAGCTCCAACATACTGCTTGAGCAGAATATAGAAGAATTGCAACCCACCCTCATAGATTTTGGACTCTCTTCTTATTCGCCTCTAGCAGAGGACAAGGCTGTGGATCTTTACGTCCTAGAACGGGCCTTAACGTCTACTCACCCAGTCTACTCCGAAAAATACAATGATTGGCTGCTTCAAGGCTATGAGGAGACTTATGGCGGCAAAACTAACAACAAGCGTAAATATGCAGAAGTGAGCAAACGTCTTGAGGACGTTAGACTCAGAGGACGGAAGAGATCAATGCTTGGCTAGATTAATATATAGAGGTCGTGTGTATAGCCCAAAATCTCGATATCCAAAAAGTCTGGTCTTTTTATTTGTGTGTTGTACGAATAAAAGCATTTAGAGCTGGGCATTGCGCAGAAAAAGTTGCCAATAAATGACTATGGACCAGCCAATTGTTCTTGATCAGGGTACCGGCTTTGTTAAAATTGGAAGGGCTGGAAAGAACTTTCCGGACCATACCTTCCCTTCCATCGTTGGAAGACCAATTTTGAGGGCTGAGGAGCGCACGGGAGACATTGAAATCAAGGATATTATGTGCGGTGACGAAGCATCTGCTGTGAGATCTGCTTTGCAAATATCTTACCCAATGGAGAACGGAATCATCAGAAATTGGGAAGACATGGAACACCTATGGGATTATGCGTTTTACGAAAGAATGAAGATTGACACGACAGGACAGAAAGTGCTGTTAACCGAGCCACCAATGAACCCCCTGAAAAACAGAGAAACAATGTGTGACGTGATGTTTGAGAAGTACAACTTTGGCGGAGTCTACGTTGCTATTCAAGCTGTTCTTGCTCTTTATGCACAGGGTCTCTCTTCCGGAGTTGTGGTTGACTCAGGAGACGGTGTGACACACATTGTTCCCGTGTACGAGTCGGTTGTTCTGAACCATCTAACTAGACGCTTGGATGTTGCAGGCAGAGATGTCACCAGAAACCTGATTAACCTATTACTTAGAAGGGGATATGCATTCAACCGAACCGCAGATTTTGAAACTGTTAGACAGATCAAAGAAAAGCTTTGCTATGTCTCTTATGATTTGGATTTTGACACAAAACTGGCCAATGAGACCACGGTTCTAGTGGAGAATTTTGAATTGCCAGACGGAAGAGTGATCAAGATCGGTTCCGAGAGGTTTGAGGCCCCAGAGTGTTTGTTCCAACCATCTCTGACAGATATAGAGCAACCCGGTGTGGGAGAATGTTTGTTCAACACAATTCAGTCTTGTGACGTTGACATTAGATCTACACTGTTCAAATCTATTGTTCTCAGCGGAGGATCATCAATGTACCCCGGTCTTCCTTCAAGACTAGAGAAAGAATTAAAACAACAATGGTTTACGAAGGTTTTGAAAGGCGATGCCTCAAGACTCGACAAGTTCAAGGTTAGAATTGAAGATCCACCAAGAAGGAAACACATGGTCTTTATTGGTGGTGCCGTCTTGGCAAACATCATGGCAGATAAAGATCACATGTGGATCAGCAAACAGGAGTGGGAAGAACAAGGCCCTAGAATTTTGGAAAAACTGGGCCCAAGATAAAGGGTATGTTGTAAATTATTTCAAGAAAGGCGATTTTGTGATGCCGTAGTTATATTATACAATCAACTATACTCGTTAACCTTCTTCCACACGTCCTCAACAAGAATGTCAAGCTTGTGCTCCGAGACGTTCGGGTGCGTGCTCCCATATTTGACTGCGTTGCGAACCAAGTCATTGATGAACTTATGGGTAACCACCTTGGGTTTGAGAAAATCTGTTTCCAGCAACTGATCTGCATTGGCCCTCAACGACGGATTTCTTTTCAAACAACGCTGAATGGTATCGATCACCAGCCCATTAACTCTTGTTCCATCCGTAGTAACTCGCGGATACTGTATTTCAACCTTTGGATTCGTAATTGCCAGAATTCGTTTATTGCCAGTGTAGTTCGCGTACGGCGGCTTCCCGTAGACCATTTGGTAAATTATACATCCACATGACCAAATATCCGCAGGCTTGCCAACCTTCCATGTTCCGTTCAGACTATCCCCTTTTAGAGTATTATTGACCTCGATAAGAGTCTCAGGGGCCATATAATTTGGAGTACCTATTTGGCACTCACGATATATATTGACTGTATGATCAGAGAGCGAATTGGAAATTCCAAAGTCAATGAGTTTCAGTGTACCCTTGACAAACAGAAAATTGGCAGGTTTTAAATCGGAATGCACGATTCCGGCATCGTGAACTGCCTTCACACACTTGATCATCTCAACAGCATGATATCTGGTAAAACTTGGATCAAAGGGTAAATTAGAGCGATTCGCAAGGACATGGGCCAAATCTATATCACCACATTCCATAACGAGCATAAGCGAGCCATCTTTTAAGCTGTGATCTATTAGTTTGACGACTCTTTCTTGATCCCTAAGTTTCTTCAGAATTTCAATCTCTCCCTTGAAACTTGCAATTGCACCCTCATCAAATTGATCGAAAGTGACAACCTTGATCGCATAATCTCGTTTGCCATTAACAGCGCGGGCCTTGTAAACTCTAGATGAGCCTCCCTTACCAATTTGTTCTAGGCACTCAAAATCTTGCTTGTTGATTGTAAGAACATTACTTGGTTTCTCGATGGCAGGCGTACAATTTTGTTGATTTGTGCTCCGATATGAACCTCCCTCCCACGTTCTCTTAGATCCAGACGGTTCCTTGTGTTCATCGTATACACTGTTTCCAGACACTTTCATCTTATCATCCATTGCACTACTGTTTTCAAGCGAGTTCCTTGGTGGAGTAAGTCTTTTCTTCATTTCATGGAAGTTGAAAACACCATTCTTTTCTTGATTCCAGCGGGACTGCGAAAGTGGAGTCAGGACCTTTCGAGCTTGTTCCGGGGTTGCATAATGATTCACATGAGGCGATTTGGTAGGTGTGCGTTGATAGGCATCCGTATGCTGGTCATTTGCGGTTTTGGTTGCGTGCTTTATTTGAAGTGTGGATTTGTAAGGGGTTTCACTGAGATTATTCCTCTTTATCCTTGGAGAACATGATGAAACGGGTCTTCTTCTCATATGCTTCGGCGTTTGGACATACGTGTGTTTGCTTCCTATCCCCAGATTTTCCTCATTTTGTTCCGCATCATAGTGTGTGGGAGCAGTATTTGTCTTCAGGGAGGTAGTGAACATGTTGGTAGTTGTTGTATGTTTGGCCTCGTCATTTTGTGTCACATAATTCAACGTTGGAGAACCGCTCTCCTGATTTGGCGTTTGAGCAAGCTCGTTAAGCTCAGTTTCGGAAAGCCGTTTAGGGGCTCCAAGTCCAAATTTGGACAGCGATCGTGCCGATCTCAGCGACTGGCGAGCTTTAGTAGCGCTGGAGTCAGCGGCGTCCATTCCCGCTCCATAGCGCTTTGAATTGAAAAGCGAATAAGGCTGCTGGCTTGCATTGGAGTTGAAAGAACTAAATCGACGACTGGAAGGTCTACTTGTGTCAGGTTGCGATAGTTCACAGGTAGGTTCATTCGCTTGGATTTGCCGTTCATCAAATACGTTCTTGTAGTCAACAAAATCGCGCCTTTGTTCTATCGTATTGCCCTTGTTTGTGATTTGTTCCAGTAATGACATTGCGTATGAACTGAGCATAGGCGGATGCTCATTTATTCCGTCATCCGAGTCGTCGTCATCCACGAACGCATCATTATCATATGAGAGTTTCTGTTCCTCAGCGCTATTCGTGAAGATTTGGCTATTGAAGTGTCCTCGCGACGTGGGTGGAATCGTTGTTATATTTGAAGAGTTCGACAGTGTAAGTCTGTTTATTGAGGACGGCGATGAGAGATTGCTTATTTTTCGATGCAACTCAGCCATTGTGGTATAATTTTGCAAATCGGTCCGTGCTCAGGCCACATAAACAAACAGCAACACTCTAGAGTCGAGAATTGAACCGAAAACAGAGGAAAGAGGTATCGCTGTTCAGGCGGTGCGTAGCTATAAGCGTGAACTTAAATTATAACCAGGCGCAAAACTTTATTGGTCAGTGATAATCAAAGAATCAAATCTGAGCTGACAAGAAATAAAATCCAAATAACGGCAATGTGCCGCTGTCTATATTAGCCTGATGAATTAAAGTCTGGAAGCTCTAGACCTTGTTTTGTTTTAAATTGTAAACAAGAAAAAATTCGACCCTTCGAAATAATACCGGTTCGTGACGCGCGTCGATCGTCCAGAATATTAAACATGACTATTATACGATGTACAGAACATAGACGTTAACCAATAACTTCGAGATAGTTGCTTGGACACATGCCGATTTCACCTTTCGAGTTCTTACCTTGCCACCAATTTCCAATGGTGTCTTTGACACGGAATATATCGCCTTTTTTAAATGATAGCTCGTTGATATCGTCAGGGCTAGCATCATAGTCAAATAATCCTCTAACAGTTATAGGATAATCGTCTTCCGGTAATGCAGAAGCCCTGTTCATAGTGGAAGCGTTTTCAAGTCCATTGAGCTGCGCAGTGTAGTTTTGAATATTGAAAGGATTTTCATGTAAGCCCGAGTCATCATTGGAGAGGGAATTTCTCTCAACATATCCCATAGTCTCGTCCTTGTATGACTCATCAAGAGGTATTTGAGACTGCGCGGCGGCGTTTCTGGTGGATTTCGACCGTTTGGAGGACAGCATCACGTTTTCGCTGCTTCCAAACGAATCAATATAGGAAATAATTGGTGAGCTAGGTTCCGACCCAAAGTAAAATAGCCACAGAATGTTGACAATACACTGAATGATGAAGCCCGCACTTGCAGCTCCTGGGGCTGAGTCTGTGTCGTAAACTAAGTTGTTAGTTGCGTTGGAGTTGTAAACGAATGCTACACCGATGGCGCAAGTCAAGAAAAACCTGTGGTAATGGAAATTGTTTGTAATGTACAGAACAACAATGACGATCAAGAGCAATAATTGGAAAACCACCGCCCACCATGCGAACTTTGGGAAACCGCTATTTTGACTGTTTGTAGCAATACATCCTGCAAATGTGATTATCCATCCAATAGAGGAAATACCAAAAGTACTGAGAGCGAACGGGTTGAATAGTGACACTGGATTCGATCTTCCCATCCTGTTTTAATAACGAGCGTGTTTATTTTTTTTTTGATCCAGTATTTATTTCAAGGCCCAAAAATTTCTCAGGGGCAGTAGCGACCTGAAGTACAAATTCAAATCTAGTAGAACAAGGAGATTGATGTTTTTGTGAGTCTGGCTACCTTATCTACCTATTTCTTGACACGTTTTGATGGAGGTGCGGTTACCAATTGATCGACTACTGTTTCATGGACAGAGGTCAATAGTTTAGCCGATATGCCATCTAGTTTTCCGCTTATCTTGTTTGCTCTGTGGAGACACCATAGAGCTTCCTCAATTTTTTGAAGCTCGCGCGTATTGAACAGTAGTAGCTTGGGCAGGACAAGCTCAAAGTACTCTTTTGTGGAGTACTTGATCTTGCCATATTCGGGATTGAGAATGTCAAACACCTCATCTGAAAAAAAAGGAGTGTCCCGTAAGCTGGCATCGGGAGAATTCCTCAAAGCTGGACCCGCTAATGACAAAATCAATGTGGATGTAGCTGGACCCACTCCCCTTAGTTGGCAGACTAGGTCTATTGACTTTCTTACTGTAGTAGTGAATTCATTGTCGTCATCGTTGCTCGAGTCGCAGTAATCAATCATCACCTTGAATGCCTGCTCGCTATATTCTCGAACTTTGTCAGGATCATTGCTTTGAATCAGCTTTGATAGGGTGGGCCGGAATTTTCCCCTGGATAGTTTCCACTCCATGAGCTTCGCTAGTTCAGCCTTTTCGAGCCACATTGTCTGCTTTTCAGCGTGACGTGCCCTAAGGATCTCTGGCATACTCTCTCTCCGCCAAACATCGAGGTCTTCAAAACTCATGTTGTCAGAGTACACTTGTTTGCGACCATTACGAGACAGGTCTTTGACGCATGTTCCGTAGAGTCTCTCACGACAAGTTAGTACTGCCTCTTCGACCTTGGGATCCATACTGTTCCAGTCGCGCCCGTGCACCAAGACACGAAAAAAATACACGCGTTCTGAAAATTTAGCTATGGCAGATGCTACTTTTGACTGGAGTGAGACCACTCAGAGCTCACCCAAAGAGGTGGGGATGTCTGGCAGTGACCCTATAGGTGAAGAGAGGCGTGAGAGGTACTTCATATGGAAAAAGAATGCGCCCCTGCTGTATGACTATATTCAGACCACGTCTCTGTTGTGGCCCAGTCTTACAGTCCAGTGGTTTCCAGATTTGGAGGATGTTGCCGATACAGATTACCAGCAGCACCGTCTGTTACTCGGATCACATTCGAGCGGTTTTGCGAAATGCGAAAGTCTCAATTTGTTCGGACTGAAAACACTCAGAGAGACAACCAAGCTTGTAGATATCGCAGCAGACTACGATCCGCTGAAAAATGAGTTCATTGTCAAGCGCGATGACTGGCATGCCACTAAGATATCACTGGTACAGAAGATCCCTCATAGAGGGGAGATTAATAGGGCCCGATACATGCCGCAGAATCCAGACTTAATAGCGACTATCTCCAACAATGGAGATTTATATGTTTTTGATCGCACCAAGAAACCAAACAACTATACAGAGGATGAAATCAACGAAAGCGACGACTTCTCTGATATCAAGCTGGAGTTCCACCAAAGCGAGGGCTGGGGTCTTGATTGGAATAGACACAAAGAAGGAGAGTTGGCATCTGCTTCTTCAGACGGTACGGTAGCTTTATGGGACCTAACCAAGTTCAAGAAAAACACCTGTGATAAAAAGCCAGCCCAGACGACTACCACTGGAGTTGAGTTTCAAAAACGCAAATACAAGACTTCGACCCTTCAGCCTACCGAGACGGCCGCTGCCCACGATTACGGAGTCAACTGTTTAGAATACCTCTATTTTCACCAAAATCTGATAGGAACAGTAGGGGACGATAAAAAGCTGAAGATCTTCGATACCAGGGTTCGACTGAATTGCGTCAAGGAGGACAAGCTGTCCGACTCGGCCATCAATGTGGTATCCTTCAGTCAAGTGAATGAATTTGGCTGTGCTATAGGAACCGAAACAGGAGACATCTCTCTTCACGATCTACGACATATGGAGGCCCCGGTGAAAACTGTCAACAAGTCGCACAACGGAGCGCTCACTTGCGCGTCTTGGAACCCGGAAAATGGATCATTACTAGCAACTGGTTCGTCGGACGGTACTGTCAAACTATGGGATTGGTCTGGTGGCCCAGGTGAGGAACTGCGCTTTGTTCATGGGGGGCATATGCTTGGTGTCAATGATATTGACTGGAACCTGCACGACGCAAATATGCTAGTCAGTTGTTCCGACGACAATTCTGTCCAAGTTTGGAAACCAGCTTCAACTATTCTGTAACTTCTGGGTGCGACCAACCTGTGCGCAGATAATGAAATTTGGCAGAACACGTCTTTTTTCAAATTAGATCAAGAGCCGGGGTAATTTCATGTTTTGTTTCAAAGATGAGTTCACTTTTCAACCGGTCGAAAAACAAAGTTATAGTTCTTACGCTAGCCTGTCTGCTCCTCTTGGGTGTCATGTACATGATGCCTACAGATTCTAACGTTGGGGCCCATGGGATCAAACGTTTGACAGAATCAGATATTGGCATAGCCCCAGGCCGTAGCAACAACGAGGATACGGAGTCAGACTCCGAATTAGTTCTCGAAAGCATTCAACCAGGGTCCATCGGTTCACAGGAGATTGCTGGTGCGCAAAAGGAGGAACAAGAGATGGAGGATCGCGAGGAGATCAAGGCAATTTCAAAGGAGGTATCGAAATTAGATAATAAAGGCGCAGGCTCGTTGGAAGGGATCAAAGAAAAATCCCACTTTGGTGGTAAGTTGGAGAAGGACGGCGATGCACTTGATACCAAGAACAGAGAAGTCGTGGAAGAAGGGGAAACTAATCTCGTGGATGACCATATAAATGTGTCTGACGTGCCCGCTGAGGAAACACCGCAGTCGGCCCACGAAAAATCCGAAGATATCTCATTCACATTATCAGAAGAAAGTCGCGCTTTGAATGATAATAAGAAGAATTATCAAGCAGGCTCAAATCCCACGTCAAAGCTAGATCCTGCTAAAAAACAGGCCAAGACAGATTCGAGGCGGCCTAAAAATCTGGGCAAAATCAGCGACAACAGAGTTATAGGCACAGAAGACGGTCCATCAAGCTCAAAAAGATTGGCTCAAAGATCAAGGTGATATATTGTTTATGTTATATCTATACCGCATTTTTATTATCATTTTAAATAGTAATTTTTCTACACCTTTTCTGCACCACTCAGACGCACTGCTGCACCGTATTTTTGGAGTTTAGTCAACAAAGAGTCTCCGTTCTTGATAAGCGCATGATACTGGCTGTTCTTGTTGTCAGGCCTATTCGTTTCGACGATACCATTCACCTTGTCTATGATGCAGTTGATTTTTTTATTTGGAATAAACTTGCAGAGATCTTGATCCAGAAAGTCTTCAGAGACGCCAAAACTCTCGGCCATTGACTTGAGCGACAAAGACTTATAGCTTTCCAGCAACTGAGAATATGCCTTACATCTGATTTCCCTCATGTAAAAGTTGGTGTGAGGCCGCAAATACTTATTCTTCACCAAAATCTCGTCATGCGTCTTGATCAAATTTGGGAAGAAATCTTGATACTCACAGTAATACAGCGACTTGATCAGATTGTAAATCGAAGCTAGTTCCGGTGAGCTGGAATCGATGGTTAGGATTTCCGGTGACTCGATCAGTTTCTTACGCAAGTCTGGTCTTTCCAATGAGATAGCACCGCAAATTAGTGAATATTGAGCCACCTGCTCATATGTAGATATCTCAGTGGATGTGAAGGTGGCCAATGAATCAATCAAAAGTTTGGATGCTTCGTCAAATTTTCTAGTAGACATCAGGTAAATTCCCATATACGTTTTGTACCGGTTTCGCCTCTCCCAATCTCCACCTTTCTCAATTAAAATATTAGCTTCATCAAGGTATTTCTTCGTGAACAACTTATCGTCAAAGAAGAATCCGATTCTTGCAATGGTCAACACCAAATCAATTTTCGAGCCCGTTGAAGGCGCCAGCTCGAATGTTTTTTGATAAGTGGTGAGCGCGTTGGCTTTGTCGCCAATCGCGGCATAGTACTCCAAGAGGTCTGTCCAAACTTTAAGAATTTCCAACTCTCCTTCATCATCCTCTGCAAGCTTCTCTAGCTGCTTCTTTAGGTCAGCAACTTTCTGTGTGTTCTGTTGAGCCAATTTATCGTATAAGTCTTTGTCAAACTTGAGTCCTGGTATCTTCAATTCATTGGTTATGTAGTCATAGTATGGAGCCATTTGCTGTTCCTTGATCTGTTCAAGGATACGGTACACAAGCTCATCGCTGCCAAAGCCCTGTTGAACAAGGTAAACGTTTTGTGCAACCTCAAAGTCCGGAATTCTGCGAACTCCAGACGACAATGTGTCGATAATCATATCTTTCAGTATGCTTCTTTTTGTTCGCCACCGTTATTTATTTTTCGAAGTCCTTCACATCCTTACATTTTTTTGACACTCAAAATTCAATGGTCTTTGTTCGGCATGGGATTGGACTTGAATCGTGATCTCCACGACTTCCAGCACTGGCTCAATGAACTCCAAACTAGCATGTATGAGTTTAAGCATCTAAAGATAACAAATGACACAGACTTGGAGTTCGTGCGTCTGAGTACTCAGACTAAGACAACGGAATTGTATGAAAAGCTAGAAGAACTTGAAAATGTCATCAGCGTGAAACTTGATTGCGTATCTGGAGATGCTCAGAAAGACATAGAATACCAGTTTGCGCTACTCAAAGAGCGTTTTTTTGATGTTAGAGTAGATTTTAGAGAGTTATTACTGTCCTCTAAATCTTGGACGGTGCAAGAGGAAGAAGTGCAAAATGATGAGTTGACGAACGAGCCGATCCTAGATGATCATAATCTCGAAAAACTCACCAAGGAAGAACAGCTGCTGAACAAAAACTCGCTTCTCACGAATAAGCTACAAAGTGTGAATCAATTGCTACAGTCATCGCTTTTGGCCAGCGAGATGAATATTTCAGATCTTGCACATTCAACGAATTCCCTGACAGACTTATCGAATAAATACAGTTATTTCACAGATGTGCTTGTTCGCTCAAACAGGCTGGTGAGGACTATTAATGAGTCAAGTTCTAAAGAAAGAAAACAGATCTATACTTCCTTATATTTCTTTTGTACAGTCTGCATTTGGATACTCTACAAGAGAATCTTTCGAAAACCGATCAGACTATTCATCTGGCTACTATACAAATCCATAACTGTGATGTTTTGGGGCGCCTCTTCACTCACAGCAAAAGATCCAGTTGTGGAACTGACAGCATCTATGAGTGATACGATTAGAGCAGTCACTGCCACGGTTTCGGAACCCATCAAATCAACGGGATTTGAAACAGCCAAGTCAACCATCAAATCTATGCTCAAGGATGAGCTTTAATAGTCGTCACCTCTCGAAACAACCTCTTTTCTGGTTGGATGCAGCAGAATGGTATGCTCGTATTGTGCCGTATAACAACCTTTAACGTCAACAAGTGGAGGATGCTCTGTGATCAGCCCCGCCCTGCATAGCTGGTTCAATGCTAACAGATACTTCTCTTCGCCAATTCGATCAAGATATCTGCGACAGAATGGCAGAGAGCCGAAGTTCTTGTCAATAGCCTGCATCAACTTCTTCGCCCTGTCAAGTCTAATAGGAGCATTGGGAGGTGCATCCAGGTTCTTCATATAGTGCGAGCACTCGCCTCCATGAACGACATAGCCTTTTCCAGTAGATCCGAACGTCTCAATGGCAAATGTCTCTCCTTCTTCCATCTTAGTTGTATCACCGTTCTTCACAATTGGCACAGACTTTCCACCATGGATCTGGTACGGTTTAATGTTGTGCCCTTGCAAGTTTCGTATGCACTTAACAGGAAAAATTTTTCCGTCAAGTTCGACCTCGTAGCTCTCCATCACTTCTTCAACGGCCTCTCCAATATCTGTCATTCTCACATCAATTCCAGCGGTCTTGATACCGGTGTTTGTGGCCTCCTTCACTGCATTCAGAAGAGGATCGTATCTTTCGTTAAAAGTCTGAGTCCAGGCACAATCAATGATATGTCCGTTTACGTGAACACCAAAATCAACTTTCATGACATCGTCGTATTGAAGAACAACTTTGTCTCCAGCGTTAGGTGTGTAATGTGCAGCACAATGGTTGAGAGACACACCACAAGGAAATCCCATACCTCCTTTTAAACTATCATCTGTACCGCTGTAGGCTCTGACGCTATTTTCAATTGACTCCGCAACTTCAATCATTGTCATCCCGGGTTTGATGTTCTTTTGGGCAGTTTGTCTCACTCTTCTATGAATCTCTGCTCCTTTTCTGAACTCATTCCATTTGTTGTTAGCCTGACGGTCTAAATATCTTTTCTCCTCGTCAGTTACTCTCCTCAAATTCTCTTCGCTTCCGGTATATTCTTGCCACTCTCCTTCAGGGAACACTCCATCAGGGAAGAACTGGTTGATACCACCCTTCTTCTTTTTGTTATTCTTCTTCTTCTTCTTTTTCTTTTCCACACTGTTGCCCTCTACAGTTACCTCATTGGAGTTAGTCTCATCAGCTGGCTCCTCAAGAGCTACTTTTTCAATTTGCTCTGCTAAGTTATTCTCTGAACGCATAAGTCTCCAAAAAATCGTCCTGAAATATTTTCTATATGCTTGTTCTTGCTCGCACTACCAGCTTAGCTTTACTATACATACATAGTTTTAATCGAAAAAATTCCAACAATCTTCTTGCAGTGATGTTCAGTATTTTACGTCCAAGAATACTCGGAAGAGCACCTTGTTCTCTTAGATATAGCTCTTCAAATCCGAAGACAGATCCTTTGGCAATACTGAGCGGAATAAATAAAAACCAGCAAGCAGACTCTGGCATCAAAACGTCCTTCTTAGGAGAGAGCAATTTTTCCGTAAGCGGAGCTTTCAAAGAGCCTAACTGCCTTGAATATGCTACCAAACTTCCTCTTGATGGAATCCATGCAGGACGCTCCATCTTGGTGAGAAAAGGAGATCTCATGAGAAGTATCAAAAGATTGGAAACAATGACTAGATCTACGAAGCTGAAAAACGCGTACTACGAACAGAAATTCTACATGAAGCCAAGCAAGAGAAAGTTGCAGCAAAGAATCAAAAGCAAGAAAACACGCTTCGATGCCGGTATTAGAAAATTGTTGGGTGTGGTGCGGAACGCTGTTAGAAGAGGATATTAAAGTTTGTATGTACATAGGAAAAACTTTACTAAAATATCTATCTGATTATGGCGCAGGTGAATAGCTCAGAGGGGGGCGCTACTATACGTTCCGGTGTCATTAATCTCATGAACACTATCCTAGGAGCTGGTCTTCTTAGTGTGCCCTATGCCATCAGATGCGACGGCGTTTTGTTGGGAATACTGTTCGTCTTGTTTTCAGCATTCACATCTGGCCTTGGTCTATACCTCTTGGCGATATCAGCTTCATATACGATTCCAGGCCATGCATCATTTTTCTCTTTGTCGAAGCTCACGGTACCACAGCTTGGGATTGTCTTCGACCTTGCGATCGCTATCAAATGCTTTGGTGTAGCTTGTTCCTATTTGATTGTGGTAGGGGACCTCATGCCTCAAATTATGGATTCCCTTTGCTCTGACCGCGCGCTTCAGGATCACCCCTGGTTATTAAGCCGAACATTGTGGATCACCTTATTTCTGGCCGCCATATTGCCTCTGGTCTACAAAAGAAAACTGGATTCTCTCAAGACCGCATCGTTAGTCGCTCTCTCTTCAGTGGGGTACTTGGTGATATTAGTCGTGGTTCATTTTCTGCACATATGGAGTGGGGGTAAGGAAGATTTTGTCAAAGGGCCTGTTCATTTACTGAAGCCAAACTCAGTTGTTGCTATTCTGGCTTCCTTCCCAATTCTCGTCTTTGGATTTACCTGCCATCAAAATCAACTAGGCATTATCAACGAGCTCCACGATCGATCCTTGGCCAATGTTACCAAAATGAATATTGTATCAATTGGCACAGCGTGTGTTCTCTACATCATCGTCGGTCTTTCTGGCTATCTTACATTTGGGGACACTGTGTCTGGGAACATTATTGCCATGTACCCAAATTCACTTTCATCTACTATTGGAAGGATAGCCATAGTGA
This sequence comes from Ogataea haglerorum, assembly GCF_019207285.1. NCBI lineage: Eukaryota > Fungi > Ascomycota > Pichiomycetes > Pichiales > Pichiaceae > Ogataea > Ogataea haglerorum. Next base: position 376,091 of record NW_025065160.1, read on the forward strand.
TTCTAGTCACTCTAAGCTACCCGTTGCAATCCAATCCAGCTAGGGCTTCCATAAATCACGTCGCTTACTACATCAATGACTCAAACTTGGCAAATTCCATACGATCACTTTCGAGATCCACGACTAGTTCGACACTCATGACCCCAGAAGAGCATCGAAATTTGATATCGCAGGCTTCAACTCTCAATGGAACAGCCGTTTTCGATGATTCCTTTGCCGCAGACGAGGAAAATGAAGGTGAGCATTATGTGAAACTTACGAACACAAAACTAGTAGTGATCACAACAATTATCGTCGTGACATCCTACATTGTTGCCATCACAGTTAAATCACTTGCTCATGTGCTAGCGATTGTAGGATCTACAGGCTCGACGTCCATTTCATTTATTCTACCAGGATTTTTTGCGTACAGATTGATAGGATATGATAGCACCACGCTGTCTACGAGGGAATGGATTTTAAAGTACGCGGGATTGTTGTTGCTTATATGGGGATTCATCGTGATGATAATCTGCTTGTCTGCTACTCTTTTCTTGGGTGCGACTCACTAATCTAGTTGTACGCAATTACATTTTCGTGTTACATTAACTAATTCAACGCCTTTAGGAATCATGGCCAGTAGTGTCCACATCTTCCTCGTCTTCTAAGCTTTCCAGAGCTTCCTTAATCAAATGTGAGCCCTTAGGATCCAGATTCAAAGCTATAGTGAATTGCTTGATAGCATCGTTTTTGCGCCCGTAGATCCTGTAGAGCTTTCCGAGCAAGAAATGGACGGAAGCCTCATCCGGAGCCAAATTCTCAAGCTTCTCAAAATCCTTGAGAGCCATATCGTATCTTTTCATTGAAATCAATGCTTGAGCCTTTTTGAACAATGCCAGCATTGACAAAGGCTGCAGACGAGATGCGAAGATATATTGTCTTAAAGCTTGCTCTTTCTTGCCCAATTTCTCAAGAACCATCCCCACACAACATATAAGGATTACGTTCACAGGGTTTATCTCGACTGCTTTCCGGAAATGAAACTCTGCTTTTCGGAAATCACCTAATTTCAGATAAACCATCCCAATTCCGTAGAATGCATTATAGTGTCTCTTATCGAGGAGTATTGCATGTCTAAAACATTCCAGCGCGTTTTCAAACGCATCATTGGACAAATATTCATGTCCTTGTAAAGTATAAGAGTATGCAAAATTCTTGTCCACTTGATTAGCTTTCTGGAAACATTTTATTGCTTCATCTGGTTCCCGATTCAGTGAGAACAAATTTCCCACGGCAATCCAGGCCTCGGGCGAGTCTTTGGAGATTTCATGGAGCTCGTGCGAGAGGAAACTTAGATCCATTTCCTTATGTAAGTGCCATAATAATGTAGAGTAGTACTCCATTTCCTCGATCCGCGTTCTGTCAAGCTGCCGCAATTTGATAAAATAGTTCTCGGCTTCCTCATAATTTACAATCTCAAAATGTAAACGTCCTAGTTTTCCTAGGACCCAGGGAGTGTTCCGTTCATTTTCTGGGAGCGAGTCAAATATTCTGATTGCCTTGAAACAATCATAAAAGCACATTGCTTTGAAACCTTTAGCAAGCTTAGCGTAAGTTCCAAGAAGTTGTTGGTCATTTGATCTCTGAATACTATCTGATTTTGGCTCGTTTCCCACCACACCGGTATTCGAGAACGTCGAGCCAATGACTCGCTTAATCCCGGCTCCCTCACGTTTGGAATTCTGTGATGCTGTTGAAGATGCTCCGGTTACTCCACTCGTCGCGGTAAAATTCGAATCTGTAAGAGTATTCAGTGGATGCCCTAAAAGCCGTGATGTAATCGATGTTGAGCTTCTCGAAGACTTTCGGCGAATAGAGTCCGTTGGGGCTGATGGATGTTTGAATACCTCAAAATTGGAGCTCTTTGCGGCTTTTCGATTTGGTGCGTCTGGCATTTGCAGTTGTTTTACCCTGGGAGTCGCCATGATCGTATGATTTTGCTGTTCTGGTGTCTGTGCAATACTCCCGCCGTTTGCTGACCCAGTGCTTGAATGGGCTGGCGTCTTGAAAAAGGATTTGTTGTCGGATTTTTGATCAGAGAAACCAAAGCCTCCCTTTTTATCATCTGCAGAGATAGGCTGCACACTTTTGAATAGGGATCCCGATATTTCATCAATCGTATTCACCTTGTAAATGGAATTTACCTTAACTTTCACACCCATCTTGCACAATTCTTCAAACGCTTCGAACATGTAGGGATTGATCTTGAGGACCTGGGAGTAGTTCAGTGCACTGCGTCTCACATCTCCAACTGAGGCATAAAGTTTGCCCAAAAGAATGTAACAGGCAACGTTGTCTGGCATGTATCTGGAATCAGTGTCGTCCGCTCGAGTAAGCTGTGACCAGAGAGGCAGTGTTCTCGTCAGCGCCGATATGCCATCGGATTCGCACTTGAGTTCCAGGCAAGATTTCGCAAACAAATATGAGCAGCCAACATGTTGCACGCTATAACTGGCTGTCAGATTGTAAGCCGTTTTGTAGCGTTTGCGTCTGTACAGCACCAGCGCATACAGATGAATGCTGTCTAAATTATTTGGATTTTGAGCTATGAGCCGTTCGCACGTAAATTCAGCAGTTGATAGAAGGTCATAATCTAGCGAGTATAGTATGTTGGCTCGAAGTTGTCGTATTGTTTGATCCGCGACGCTCATTATCTCTGTATATTTGAATGACTAAGCAAGAGGCAACACCTTCGCTAGCTTTTTGGAAAGAGACGTAGTTCTGCTATTCCTAGAACGACTTGCTACCTATATGCAGGCACAAACCGTGAAGTCAACAAAAAACCACGGCAAATTAATGTCTGTAAACAGAGCGTTCCCGCAAAAAACAGATCCAAAAAAAATAATAAAGATCTTGGGTGAGGTCGATTTTACCGTCGATCGACTTTTGATCGGAGTGTGGTGGCATACTAGAATTAATCGTCTCCTAATCTACAAGTATCGTGTCAAGGATAGATGTATCCTGGTATTTTAGCAAATAACTGTAATACTACAGCCGTCGAAGTATAACAATTGGAGAAATATGCAGATTTCAAGGCGTCACATATTATTCTTCAGTCTGGCCAAGGTTTCAAACAAGTCGTTAGTCTGATCCTGATTATTGTTGCTCGAACCACCGGAATTGTTGGAATTACTAGGCTGAGAAGGCTGGTTTAGCGAGCCAGAGTATGATGGTGCAGGTGGGGCGTTACCCGGTGCAGAGTTCTGCAACTGATTCAAGAGGCCGGATAAAGCGTTTCCTTGCGGCATCGAGGTTTGTTGGTTACTTACAGGTTGTTGAGTTTGCATCTGCTGCATCAAGGACAAGACATTTTGCAGGGTTGTAGGGTCCATATTTTGCATGGTTTGTAATAGTTGTGCTTGGTTTCCTTGTTGCTGAGGTGGAGGAACTTGTGGCATACCCATCTGCTGATACAATTGCTGCTGATAACCTGGATAGGAAGGAGCGAATCCCACATTACTCGATATCCCATACGGTGCAGGTGGAGGAGTAGGCGTGCCGTACCCTGGGCGGGGCACAAAAGGTTGTGCATTACTGCCAGTGGCATACGCTGTAGGATACTGGTGGTTGTGTCTGGAATTGCCATACCTTCCAGCTCCAGAGTTTTGTTGATGTTGTTGTTTACCGTTGCGCGAGCTGTACAGAGCTTGGTTGCTTGTTTTTGATTGGCGGTTTTGGCCACCATTGTTTTGTCTCGAGCGGCCTCTTGATTGATGCTCCCGCGAGGTGGAAGCAAAACGCTTCGCTTTGGCACTTAAAATTAGCTCGATAGCCTCGTTTATGGAGATTTCGGCGTACTCATCGAATCTAATGCCACCGTCGGAAGTTTTTTCGTAGATCATCATGTCCAGCTTATCGTGATGAGGGATTACGACAGCAAGGACGCCCTTATATGCGGCAGACGTGCTTGCTTCTTGCGGAACTTCCGAGACGGGCAAATCGAAGTGTTCAGTTTCCAAAGATAGTCCATCCTGTTTGAGTCTTTTCAATATTTTGTTATTCAACTCAGGCGTGGAATCGTTTGAAGTGATGACCTTGACTTCCGTTTCGTTGATCGGAGACCTAGACCGATTTTTGTTGTGACCGCCATCTGGAGATCTAGATCTCCCCCTGTTACTCTTGGAGCCGGTATTCTTTCCTTGCTGCTCCATTGCTCGTTGGATCTGGTGTTTCGAAACCTGCAAGTGCATGAATCTGTTATGGAGTGGAACATTTTTTTCTCCTTCGATGGCCCGTGAACACTCTTCCGCCTTGGCGAATTGCACAAAGCCGAACCCTTGTTTGAGATTGACTTGTTTCACTTCTCCATAGGGGTGGAAAATTCTGTAGACATCCTCTTTGCTTAACGTATTAACAGCAAGATTTCCAATGAACAACCGCGACCCAATAGGAAAATTATCCCACTTACCACTGCTCAAGGCTGTATCTTCATCGCGCAAATATTGTTCGTAGCTTGACCGCTCTTCCGAGGACATTGGCTGAGTGATGTCAGGTCTTAGACAAAACGGATTGATAGGCACCAGCACCTGGAATGTCTCTCCAGGTCTCATCTGGGGTTTGTTATAAGACGTTGTCGCTCCAAAATTCACTCGAACATTCACATGCGAATTGTTGGCTTTGTTGTACTCAGCAAGTAATCTCCGCTCTTTCTCTGCAGGAGTCAGTTGTTGGAATCCAGCATCATTAAGCAACGAACTGTTCAAGAAAAATTTGATCACATCGTTAAACAGGGGAACGTCCACGTCTTCGCCATTTGCCGAAGTTGGCGGCGAATCCGGTGTAGCGTCTGCCGGTGAGTTCTCCGTCTTCGTTTCCGCTTCTTCAACTTGGTCTTGCTTTTCTTCGTCACTTGCTTTGTCTTCTGGTTGAGTGTCTTCCGTCGACTCTGCTGTCACAACTGGCTCGAAAATTTGTTTTTCGGTGTCCTCAGGAAGAGCAGTTTCGAGCGGAGTGCTAAGCTCCTTTGCGTCTTCCTCATCTATCAACTCCGGGTTGTACTCATCTTCCTCGGGTGAGTTTACGGACAGCTGTTCTGGTGCATCGGGCTCTTTTGCCGTCTGCACGTCCTCGTTTTCTTCCTTGTGACGTTCACTTGCTCCGTCATCTTCGGCGACGTTGGATACGTTGGATTCCTGATTCGAGTGCTCACTATCAGACCCATCGTGCAAGTTTGACTTCTCCTCAGAGGTTTCCGGGCCGTTTAAGTTAGCCTCCGGAGAATAATCCGATTGGGCTTCTTCGTCGCTCATCGATAAATAAATTAACGATTGTCTCCGAGAAAAAAAAAACTTTACACCTGAGAGAGCAGCTGGTAAGAGCTAGGGCAAAGAACGTGTAATGAATCTAATATACAATTCGCGATTATATACACAAACTGTCCATAATAGAGTTGCGAAGGATTGCAACCACCCATATTTAGTTTGGATCAGACCCACATCTGTTCCAGTTTATTGCAAAAACGATTTCTTCAAGCGGAATTTCCCAGAGGTAGGAATGTCGGCCAAATGTAGAGGGTAGAACTCACGATCTAGGTGGTGGCTGTGGTTTATAATGCCCGAAACCATACAACAATGAATCAGCGGTACCGCGTTACTGTCTATGAGGAACCAGTGTCACCGCTCCCCTGTTTGTGTTGTGCAGTGCCAATAAATAAAAGTGTTGCTTCTTTGTGATGCGGCAGATAGAACACGATCGTGTTTCTGGTTGAGCCTTATTGCTTTATCTCTTTCTGTTCTTTGAGCATCTGTTCTCTGAGATGACCCGGAATCTCGCTTTCACTATTCACGCTTCTGTCCACAGGGCACGACACAAGGCTATTGGCAGCAACGATGCTGAAAGCCACTAGAAATGTAGTCGAGAATATGGAGCGTGAGATTCTGGTCCTATTCGCGGCCCTGATATACATGGTGAAGAAACAGCGAATGTGTTGTGATGGAAAAACTATTTTATGCCCGTACACCACCCATCTAATTTTTTTTCGCTCAAGGAGCCAATGAGGTCTCTTGATTTGCAGATACTGTTTGGCATGAAAAACTGCTGACGAGGAAGCTGGCACATCTCTGCACCAAGGTTCTGCTTTAAAATTAGGGAAGAAAATCGTGAAAATTCAGCGATGCATTCACTCAAAACCAGTTGTAAAGGCTTGCGTCTTCCGCTGGTGAGGTTCAAATCTTCTGCAATACCTCCTAAATTGACACATGTTCCAAACAAGTACAACTCGAAATCATCCGCGTTCAATATCAAACCACAGCTTCCTGACGGTCTTTTCTACCATCCAGCACCATCGGCTTTAGATCCGGAGGTGACGCCTAAGGCTTTCCTTCCTGATACTGATCCACGAAAGAGCTCAGAGCTGTACTATCCAGAGGAAAAGTCGCGCATAAGCTCCAACCTGGACAACATGCCAATAATTTTCAAGGCAAGCACTCCAAAAAGTTACGCACTGAGCCGTGAAGAGATCCAGGAGATCCAGGAAATGAGAAACAGAGGAGTTCCAAGGCGCGAGATTAAAGCCAAGTTTAAAGTGTCAGATCATTTTATCAACATTTCGACGACGCCTAATCCAGAGACGATTGCGAAACATCAGAAGAAATTAGAACAAGCAGCGAGAAGATGGGACAGCAGAACAAAGAACGCAAAGCTGATCAGGCTGAAGCAAGAGATGTTGTGGAAAAGAGATATGTAATTACGATGTAGATAGGAAACATTATTATTCATTATGTTCGTAATTAGTCAGTTGGACACAAAATCACCAAATTCGTCATCCTCGTCGATATTAAATTTATTGGGAGATCCTTCAGACCGTTCCTCCTTTGCTGTCTTCGGCGACTCGTTGACAAAGTTGTCTTTGAATGCAAGCAGTTTTCTGAACCTCTCCTCGAAATCTTTGAGGTTTGACGTGAGTCGTAAATCATCGAAGAAATCCTGCAAAATCATCCCTATGGCTATCTTTTTGTCTTCCTCTGTTAGTATCACCACGTAGTGCTGATGTATTATCTTTTGAATTGTCATAAAAGGACTCGATTGCTTGTAATTAGTTACCGGAAGACCATCGTGGTACACTTTCTCGTAATAAGCGGTCCCCCAGCGGTCTATTCCGGGGGCATTAATGGTCAGACGACATTTCAGTTCTGACGAAAGGTCCCTTGAGGACTCCAACGCATCTAAGCTTTGTAGCTCATGTAACTCTATAGATCCTTTGAACAGGTAATTTGAGTGCTTCAGCCGCCAGTTTTCTGGTTGAAACCTGTATCGTACTACTTGACTCTCCTTGTATCCTTTTGAACCATTAGTTTCATCCACGCTGAATGCAGTGTCTGGGATTACCTCCGGCGGCGGAATCTTGTAAAACTTCGCTGTCTTGAATGTAGCCAGTTTTGTTTCCATGACGTTGGAGTCTGTATTTACCAATGTCATGATATGCTCGTTTTCTATACTTCGATTGTGCTAATATAAATCACCCATAAATTACTCTGCCAGATGGAAACAAGGCTGTCTATTGAACTTTGGAAAAAATTAGTGGGTAAATTGTTGTCGTTGTGAAAAGTGGTACAGGTATATGTTCAATGTCGCTTTCAGTAACAGAGTTGAATTACCTGATCTGGAGGTATCTTCAAGAGGGTGGATTGGAAGTGAGCGCGTATGCTTTGCAAGATGAGACTAAAATAAACGAGTATGACGAAAGATACAGCGATAGAATTCCTCTTGGGTGTTTGGTAGACCTCGTGCAGAAGGGCATTTTGTACTACAAAGTGAATGATATGATTCAAAAGGGTGGCGAGATCGCCCCTGAAGATATCATAAACATGAATTTCAATCTTTTGAGCTCAATATCCCAGCCATCTGATGGAGTTGAAAAACGCAGTATTGAACCTATGCCAGTCGTCGCTAATAGTACTTCACAGCCAATCTCATCAATGGGGCAAAATGGGAGAATGGAGGACGATAACGAGTTCACCGTGGTGCTTAGAAATAGCTTTGTTTTTCCTGCCAGTCTGGCCAGTAACTGGAACCCCCACGAGCCGAATGTGTTGGCTTGGGGACAGCGAGACGTTACATCCAATATATGCACTCTCTCCTGGGATGACTCCAGTAAAGCTTTTATTCCACAATCGCAACCGCTTCCGCATCCAATATCCTGCAAAGAAATTGTCGCTATATCCTGGAGTCCAAAGGGCCATACTTTGGTGACTGCGTCTGAAAATGGAGAGCTTCGTTTGTGGGACTCTAGTGGCTCGATAAGATTCATTATGGCGCTACATCATTCTCCAGTGCTGGCAATACAATGGTCGCCTAATTCCGCATACCTAGTAAGCCTCGATATCACCAATAAAGTAGTGGTGTGGGACTCTCAAACTGGACAATCAATTCAGCATATCGATAACTTGTCGACAGATAATACGGACAAATGTCTAGGGACCGATGCATGTTGGATAGACAATACTAAGTTCGTACTACCGGGCTCCGATTATTCATTACATGTTTACCAACTGGGAGACGGTCAGCCTATCGGTGTTCTTGCTGGACATACTGACACTATCTCTCTGATAATGTACAATAGTGAGCTTCGCCTATTATGTTCCGCATCCGACGACCAAACGGTAAGAATATGGAAAGGAAACTCAATAAATTCCTTACAAGTGTTGACGGGTCATTCGCAGCCACTCACTTATGTCAACTGGTGCAAACTGGGAGACGGGAATTGGTATATTATTACCTGTTCACTTGATGGCTCGCTCAAACTTTGGGACTTCTTAAAAAACAGGGTGTTGGATTCTCGGCTAGTTGACAACGGCTCTCCAATATTAGTCGCCTCTTTGTCCCCCGATAGCACGAAGCTGGCTACAGGGGACTCTGATGGTAATATAATGCTTTGGACTATTACCGCCACGAGGAAGTTCAAACAATTAAGTTATTATCAGCCTGGTAAGGTTGAAAATTCCAATTTCATATCTGCCATCGACTGGAACTCCACTAGCAACCTGATATCCGTCGGATATAGTGGAACCTCAAGTTGTGTTATTAAGATTGTATAACAGTCCGCCTTCTCCTGAGGGCATTGTAATATTTGAATGTACATAATGTCGTAACTTATGGTTTATGATTCATTATTTATACTTTGGTTGAATTTTCTCCTCTTCTCTGAGGCATATTTCCACGATCTGAGCACTCCAGCTGTTAGAACGCCCTTGAGGCTTTGAATCAACGCCGGTCTCAGAACGGTCTCCTTAACTGTGTGTTTGAGAGAATTGGTAAGTAGATCGTCATTTGCAATGTCTCGGATAAATGGCGAGTTCTTCACTTTGAATGTGTTGGGAAGATAATTCCAGTCCTCTACTGGTATCTGAGTTAGGCTTGCCTCTTCGGAAAGCCTTTGAAGATCCAAAAACGAAAGATCTGAAGCTGGCTTCACTGGTTTCAGATCTGGAAGCTGTTGAGTTGGAGCAATAATTCTTCTTGCGAATAAATCCGAAGCAAGGCTAGACTCGTACTTCGAGGTAAATTTCGACAGTAGACGTTTTCTAAACGTACTTGGCAAGTCTGCAATTATTTCGGCGATGCTTTGCGAGTCCAAATTCACTTTAAAGCGATGTTCAGCACTGTCTGGAGCACTGATCAGTTGGACAACTTTTGGAAAATAATTTGTGAGAAGCGGCAGGTACATTTCTCTGAATTGTTCGAACTGGTTGCTTACAATTTTGTCAACCTTGTGAATATCCTCACCCCTTGCCTTTACCCTTGGATCTCCCAAATAACTTAGCTCCGCAATTTGATGATACAAGTCATACTCTGAAATCTCACTTTTGTTGGTCAAGAGTAGTGACAACTTGATAGCATTCGTCAAATTATACTGATTCAAAAGACAAATTTTGGGAGTATTCCTTACCACAGCAACAGGCTTGTGCAATCTTCCGCTTAGATACATCGTGTCCCAATTTATGAGATCATTTATCAATGTGTCCATAGAAGTGACTCCGTATTTGAGCTCGAAATTTGTGTCTACCTTGCTTCTTTTGAAATTGAGCTTGACAAACGGATTGAAATACACTCCTGCTCCCAGTTCACCAATCTGGGATACTATGCTTGAACCTAAGTGCCTAAGACTGGAATAATGATCGGGATTTTGAGCGACGTTCAGCGAATGCCAGTGATCAGGATAAGAAACTGCATATATCATGTCAACTTGCGAATTTGAAGACTTCGTTGAACCTTGATCAAAAACCTTAGATCCGTACCCAAATGCGTACCTTATGGGTGCGTTAAATTCCCAGACAACCTTTCGTAATAGATCATTAACAGCTGAATCTTTCGAAACCAGTTGATTTGCACCAAACTTATATGGCAACTGATTAGCATTCTTCAAATCTTTCAGATTTCGTAAGTAGTAATTGAAGTTAATCGGCGTCGACTGTAACTTCAACAAATTTTCATCCAAGACCTTGAACTTATCCTTTTGCTGAATGTTCGCGAGTTGCTGTCGAAGCGCAAATGACCCATGTTGAGGTAAGATCGATTTCTGGGGCTTATTGTTCCGAAACAGTTTATCCAAAAGCACAGGATCAATTTCGCTAGTAGTAATATAGGAGTTGGAGTTAGAAGGCTTCCCATCAGGGCTCTTGGACGAATTAAAACGCACAAGTCCCTGATAGTACATGACTTTCGAGCTTCTTTTTAAAACCAGCATTTTTGATTTCGGTGGATATAATGAAAATGAAAGCACCCTAACCGCTCATGTGATAAATTCCGGAATTAAATACTGATATTTGGTTCTTCTACAAGAATCAGTGAACACCCTTTAATGCCTAACCGGATTTTGCGCCTTGTTATTGTAAATTTTCTCCGCAAGAAGCCAATGGAAATTTTAGCCACAATAGATTTTGAGCCACCTGAGGCGCGGGCCTGAATAATTTATTCTGTCTAGTTAGGTGCTTCAATTCAAGGCCGAGAATTCTCGCAATCAGCCGGTGAGGGCTACTTATTTTTTGATTATGTCATCTATTACATGTTTCAAGAATACTTGAAAGTGAAACTTTTCAACAATAGAGTTCTATCATGTCCGAGCAATTGCAAGAAGAAAAACCTGCTCCCCAGGAACAAGTTGAGGTCAAGGGAGAGACTGATAAGAAGGAAGAGTCATTCGAAATAGAAAGCAAGCCTGGAGATCCTGCAAAGCGGAAGAACGAGGATGAGAGTCAGGAGAAAAAGAAGAAGAGAAAGCACTCGAGGCGCAAGTACGACGATGTTCCACCTGCAGACGATAAAGATTCTGACGAAGAGGAGGAGGACGTTGACGATGACAACCTCGTTGTTGAAGAAGAGGAGGAAGATGACCTGCAAGAAATTGACACTGCCAACATCATCACGACTGGAAGAAGAACTCGAGGCAGGGTTGTGGACTACAGCAAAGTCAACGAGCAATTGAGCAAAGAGGAGAGCACTTCTCTCAATGACGATGATGGTGAGGAGGACGGAGATTTTAAAGAGCCTGAGGCAAAGGATCAATGAACAACCTGATGGTATTAACGAGTCAATCAGTATACATGACATTAGAATCAAGGGAGTTTTATGTTTGGCAGCAACCAGAGTTTTTCGAGATTTTCTGATCCTTAGGAGCAGGCGTGAGCGTAATAGTTTGTCCTCCAAGATTTTTGTTAGCAGATGAATCCATGCCATCCATATCGAATTTTCTTTTCGAAACCATTTCGTAGATGTTCTTAATAAGTTGATGGAAGGTAAGCTCAACGTTTTCGGCGTTCAATGCAGATGCTTCAGTAAATAGCAGGTTATTTTCGGCAGCGAAATCTTTAGCTTCTTCAGTAGGGACAGCTCTCAGATGATCCAAATCAGACTTGTTACCAACAAGAGCTATCACTATGTTTGCGTCGGCATGTTCTTTCATTTCCCTGAGCCATCTAGAGACCGATTCGTACGAGTTCGAGCTGGAGATGTCATAAACAACAAGCGCCCCCACCGCTCCTCTATAGTACGCAGCAGTGATTGCTCTGTATCTTTCCTGTCCCGCAGTATCCCAGATCTGAGCCTTAACCCTTTTACCATCGATCTCAACCGTTCTCGTGGCAAACTCAACACCTATAGTGGCCCTAGAGTCTGGGTTAAACTCATCTCTTGTGAATCTAGACAAAAGGTTGGTCTTTCCAACCGAAGAATCTCCAATGAGAACAACTATTTTGAGTTAGTAGAGAACCAATTTGCTGAAACTCACTTTTGAATAGGTATTCATAGTCGTATGAGTAATCCTCTGCAGTATCCGCCATGGTATCTTATTTTGTGTTTGAAAACCCTGAGCCTGTAATATGTTAAGATAGCTTTTCAGGTTTACCTGGTTTTGTTTTTACGTTTCACTTCTTGTTGACCGCTGTGAGAATCTTAAAAGTTACCCGGTACTCTTGAGCGTCGCGTCGCCGTCTCTTGTTCTGTTGGAAAAAAAACGCGTACGCCATTTCCTTAACTTGTTCTTCTTCATTGTACCATGTCCGAGGTTCAAATTGATCAGTCGGTGTTCCGCAAGAGACTCCATCTCTTGCAAAGGAACATTACCAATGCACCTCAATTTGGTTCCGTTGCTGGTCTATTGATCGCTGTTGGATCTAGTGACGATACGAATCCATACCAAAAGTCTACCGTTTTACACACCTGGCTTTTGGGATATGAGTTCCCCGCCACCTTAATCTTTATCACTGGAAAGAAAGTGACGGTTATGACCTCCGTTGGCAAATCGAAGTATTTGGAGCCCTTAAAGAGTTCCAGTGTCAATCTCAATATTCTTGCTCGTACGAAGGACCCCGAGCACAACAAAAGCCTGTTCGAGCAATTTGTGCAAGAGATGAAACAAAGCGGCAAGAGGGTTGGTGTGTTGACTAAAGACAAGTACGGTGGTAAATTCATGGACGAATGGAATGCAATTTGGGAGGAAGAGAAAAACAATTTCGAGCTCGTTGATTGCGCAGTTGGAGTTTCCTCTACACTTGAATCCAAGGATGAGGATGAACAAAGATGTCTGAGAACTGCCTCCAGGGCCTCAACAAATATGATGAGTTATTTTTCCGATGAGATGAGCAAGATCATTGATGAGGAGCTGGATGTTTCCAATTCCAAGCTGGTGGACCGAATCGAGAACAAGATCGATGATGCTAGATTTTTCAAAAATATGGAGACCGACAAATCGATGAAGAAGCTCGGCTCTGATTTTGATCTGAACAATCTGGATTGGTGCTACAAGCCTATTGTTCAAAGCAACGGAAAGTATGAGCTGAAGTTCTCGGTTGAGTCGACGGACGATAAGCTTGGAGGCTCTGTGATCATGGCATCGCTTGGTCTAAGGTACAGAAGCTATTGCTCCAACGTCACGCGTACTTTTCTGATCGGTCCATCCAAAGAGATGGAGCAAAATTACGACTTTTTGCTCAAAGTGCAAACCAAGGCACTTTCGCTTATGAAACATGGAGCAATTGCAAAGGATATCTACAGTAAAACTCTTGCTTTCATTGAGACCGAAAGACCAGATCTTGCGGAGAATTTTATGAAAAATATGGGTTCTTTGATGGGTATCGATTTCAGAGACTCTACTGGTATCCTTAATGCCAAGAATGAAAGATCGTTGAGCGAAAGTTCTGTTTACAACTTAGTTGTTGGGTTCAGCGGTCTATCAGATCCAAAACTTGGAAGTTACGCGCTGATGTTGGCAGACACCGTGAAAGTCACGGACGAAGATCCTATCGTTCTAACTGATTTTCCCAAGCTTAGGAAGGAGGTTGCATTTTATTTTGATGATGAAAATACCCAAGTAAAGAAAGAACTGGATGATGTTAGGGTGAAATCTGAAAAGCCCGAAAAGCCTGATTTGAAGATCAATAACAACGGTGTTAACACTCGTGTGCTCAAGGCGAAAATGAGGTCCGAACAAAAGAACTCCGACGAGGATCAAATGCAAATACAACAGGAAATTCAAAAGGAGCTTCATGCAAAAAGGCAAAGAGAGGGTTTGGATAGATTCAATCCAGAAGACGCACAGGATGGGTCTGACAAAAAGGTGATTTTCAAGAAGTACGAGTCTTATGTCCGCGAGTCGCAGATTCCAAGCAATGTTAGAGATCTCAAAATCCATATTGACTCTAAGAATCAAACAATCATACTTCCGATTTGTGGAAGACCGGTGCCTTTCCACATCAACGCTTTCAAAAATGGTCTGAAAACTGAGGAAGGAGAATACACACACCTGAAACTCAATTTTAACTCCCCAGGTGTCGCAGTCACAAAAAAGGAGGAGCTTCCTTATGAACCAGGTGAGGATAAGCAATTCATCAGGAGCTTGACTTTCCGCTCAAAGGATAACGAGAGAATGAGCGAAGTGTTGAAAAAGATTACCGAAATGAAGAAGGAGGCGGTCAAGAGAGAGGCGGAGAAGAGAGAGCAGGCGGATGTCGTGACTCAAGCTTCCCTTATCGAGGTCAATCGTCCAAAGAGGCTGGATAACGTTTTTGTCAGACCTACTCCAGACACTAAGAGATTGCCTGGAAACATCACTATCCACCAAAATGGTATCAGGTACCAATCTCTTGGCAGAAGCGATCAGAGAGTGGATATTCTTTTCTCCAACATCAAACATCTATTTTTCCAATCCTGTAAGGGAGAATTGTTGGTCATTATCCACTGTCATCTGAAAATACCAATCATGATTGGAAAGAAGAAGACGTACGATGTTCAGTTCTACAGGGAAGCTTCTGACATTACTGTTGACGAGACAGGCAATAGAAAGAGAAAATACCGTTATGGAGACGAAGACGAATTGGAACAGGAGCAGGAAGAAAGAAGAAGGAAGGCTGCTCTGGACAGGGAATTCAAAGGGTTTGCCGAACAAATTGCAGATGCATCCAATGGTTTGGTTGATCTCGATATTCCGTTTAGAGAGCTCGGATTCCAGGGTGTGCCTTCTAGATCTGCTGTGATGTGTCTTCCAACAAGAGATTGTTTGGTGCAATTGATCGATCTACCGTTTTTGGTCATTACTTTAGAGGAGATCGAAATTGCACACTTGGAGAGAGTTCAATTCGGGCTAAAGAACTTCGACCTAGTGTTCGTTTTCAAAGACTTTAGCAAACCCGTTGTTCATATTTCAACCATTCCAATGGAGTTGCTAGAAGACGTCAAGGCCTGGCTCACTGACGTGGATATTCCGTACAGCGAAGGTACCGTTAATTTGAACTGGACCACGATCATGAAAACTATCCAGGCTGACCCCTACCAATTCTTCGTGGACGGAGGATGGTCGTTCTTGACGGGAAGTGGTGATTCCGACAATGATAGCGAGGAAGAGGAACAAGAGTCTGACTTCAATCCTTCCGATGAAAATCCTGAAGACGAAGATGTCGATTCGGAGGAGGACTACAGTGCAGAAGAGGAAGGTGATAATGAGAGCGATTTCGATGATGATGATGATGAAAGTATTGCCGAAAGCGAGAACATTTCAGAAGAGGAGTTTAGCGATTAAGTAACATTAAATCAGTTCATTATTATGCGATCATAAAAATGGCATCCAGCCAATATACATTTGTGACAAATTTTCGACTGACGTTGCTTGTTGGATCACTGCGTCAACATGGGCCACCACCGAAACTGACAGCCCTCCGCTGTCTTTTGCGCCCGTGTCCAAATCCTTTGGATCAAGGATCCCTTTGATTTTCCTTCTGATGGTATCCATAGCCACCTGTGGTTGCAAGCCCTTTGAATCAGTCTCTTCTGTGGACCTCCGTTTCTTCTGCTTCACCTTCCAGTCCATGATTGGATCGTATAAGAAAGTTTCCAGGACGTTCATGAGGCTATTCTCGTTTTGTCGAATGATCTTCATTGTCACTTCGCAAGTCTTCCTAAACGTTCCTTCATAACCGGTGACTCCCATCGCCGCCGTCATATTCTGCGTAAGACGGAACGGCACACGCTCTGGAACGGCAAGCTTCTTTCCCTTATCGAACAAACAATCGAAATCCACATGCAAGATCTGTCCAGATAACTCGCTCAACATTATGTTGTCGCCATGTCGGTCACCCATTCCCACCAGGTATCCGACAATGGACATGACTGCACACGTTTTCACATAATCGTTGCGACATTGGTACCAATTCACGGGATTAGGGAACTGATCCTGGAACCAAATTTGGAGCACTGGTTGATACATGCGCAACAATTTCTGAAAATTGTGTATTTTCTCACCTATAGAAAGATCTTCGTTCAATAACTGCTTGATCTTTCCAAAGTCCACTGTTATTCCCTGTCTTTGAAGGTAGGTCAACATGATATCTCTCATAGTGCGCACGTTATCAACCCATTCGATCAGACCCATTGTCTCATTCAACGGCACAACTGCATAGTTTTTAATGGTCAGACTTCTTTTCTCTGCCTCAGCGTCCAGTTTCAACAATCTGTCCATCACGGTAGTAAACTCCATAAGTTTGGCGTCTTTTCGCAAGTCGTCATGAGGTTTGCAAAGAATGCTGTACCTGCGACCATCAGTACCCGTAATGTACAATCTTCTGGGTCGTTGCATGGAAGAGAGAATGCTCACTTTGGAGTCAAAATTATTAAATGCAATGAATTTGTCGACTTGGTAATTGTTTGACTTTCTCAGCACATTGCTATTCAGGCCTGTCGCAAGCAGTTTCTGGAAGTTCACTCTAATCGGAATTGCCAACGCTCTGCACTCCTGGTTTTCTGGGTATGAAAATCTTAGCTCTGAATACAGATGCATTTTTGTTCTTTTCTGTCTGCTGATGTCTGCCTGACATACTCCCTTGAGCGCCTCAAGAAGTTGGAATGCTGAGTGAACTTGCTTTGACAATGTTGCATTCTTGTTATTTTGTAGAGTTTCGCATATTTGTTTACCACGTTTCGCTCTTTCAGCTGAAGTAGATTGAACCTGTGCATAAACGGAGTATAGGACCACTTCTGGGTATGCTTTAGCCAATTGAGTGATGACATTCAAGATAACAAGTTCGGTTTCAGAGTCACCATGAACCATGCGAGAGATGAGCTGCGAAAGGACAGTATACCATTTGTAAATTGGTAGCTCATTCTTAGATGCCGCCGCTTTCACAAATTTTAGAATGCTTGAATAATTATCCCTCCTCCTAGCGTAGATTGTTTCATGAGAGTAGCCCGTCAGCTCACTTGCGTTTTGATACTTGGCAAAATAGTCCAGCCAAATTGTCACGGCCTTAGGAAGAACCTCGAACACATAATTGTTAGAAAGGGCAGCAGATCTTATATATGCTTTAATGATGTTGAATTCCAGGTCTCCATAGAAATCTTTTTCTGGTTTTTTCAACCCTGGGGTCTCCACAGCTTGAGCGTCGAGAAGTTTGTTATAGTAACGGCCCAAATAGTATTGTGGTTTTCCAGTAACATGATCTAGAGCAGCAGCAGCCTCATATCCTTTTATAATTTCATCCGAACTTCCATTAGCCGATTGCTCCAGCCAATCCGTGTATGTAAGTTGAATCTCCGGTGATTTACCAGGTTTCGCCAATTCTTGTAGGCTTTTGATTATTTTGAGTGCCTGACTGTGGTCGCCTTGGGCCCAAAGCAGTTTAGCAAATTCCAAGTTAACCATTAGCTCTGACGACGTACCAATGAATAATGCGTTCGTGATACTCTTCGTTGCAAGATCGTATTTTCCAGCTTGTCGTAGGAATTGGGATCCCTGCACCATCGTGTCGCCCAAAAATGCGCGAACAACATCCTGTGGATGCAATTTCTCTATCGACTTGCGAAGTGAGTGAATCTTCCAATTGATTTTGAAGTCCTTGGTGGAGTTTTTAGCTCTTAATTGCAGCAAATCCATACAGTTCTGTAGTCGTTGCTTGTTCTCCACAAAGACTAGTGATCTGAAGTCGTACAAGCAATGGAGCATAACCATGTAGTTTGAAATTTTCGACGGAGACATCTCGCGTGAAACTGACAGCGAAGCTCCGAGGTGAATGATGGCATTAGAGATATGCTCGTCGCAAGCCTTTAGGTTATTTTCACTTAGGGTTATCAAACCTCGAGCAAACTCGTAATAAATAGACAATGACGATCCAGGTGAGGTAATGGATGGGAATTCTTGTGAATGAGAGACCCATCTCTTGAGTTCCTCAAGCTGGCCGCTGAAGATTGAGGCCTGTAATCCGCATACAACCCAATCCTTTGTGGGCTCAAATTCTTGTGTCGACGACTCGAATTCACGGAGCTTGGAAAGCACCTGATCATATTCGCAATGATCATCGAGGCATCTCAGAAGAGATGTAACTGAATCTAGTTTGCGACCATTGTCCCCGTAATCAATTTCGGTCAGCGCAGCTAGGGATTCTTGCGTGACTCTCCAGTCTTCGGAATACTGAAATTGAAGAAGCTTATCGTTCAAACTCTCTGTTGAAAACTTTTTGAGAACTCCCTGTAAAGCATCTGTGTCATTGATTTCAGCATACATGTGTCGGATCGTGGTAAAAAACTCGTCCTTGTCCATTTTGTCGTGAGCATAACTTTGTTCCAAGTTGAATATTGCTCGCTCATAAGAGTTACACTGAGCAGTGCGTTTAGCCAAAAGCTCAGACGGGAGCAAAGAAAGAAAGCTTTCAATCTTTTTCCGCTCGTCCACAAAATTACTTTGGAGGTATTTCTTATCTCTCTTCCTTTCAGAAACCCACTCTCTGAAGTAGTCAACAATCGAAAACACTGTCCTGTAACATGATTTTAGGCTCTCAATGGCCGAATCGTTGGACAGAAGCTCCAGATCTTCATTCAACACGGTTATCATCTCGATTTCGATATCAGCCTTCATCCTATCATCGCCATAAACAATCATCATGAGAGCCGTATAAGGCAGCAGGAATTCAGCAATGGATAGATCCTGGTCTTTGATAATAATGGAACATGTAGCAAATATCGCCTTGGCATATTTGGGTAATTTTCGAACATCTTCAGATCTGTGAAGTAGATCCTCGGTGAACTCGCGAATCCAGAACGAATGTTTCTTTGTGTTCTTATAGCAAGGGTAAGTCAGCGCCATATAGCCATAAGAATTCTTCATGTAACGAGAAACCAGCAGCGGACGAAGAACTGTTTGAGATAGATTATTCAACTTGGCCCAAACAAGACTTTCAGGGGCTTCCTTGCTCTGAATGTTTTCAGGTGTGAAGTCAAGAATTTTCAGGTATTCTTGCATCGAGTATGCCAAAAATAGCTGCTTTTGGGGATCCGTAGAAGCAACAAATGCTTTGACAAGGATATTGTTCAAGAAATAGACAGAAAACTCGGCCATCTCTCTGTGATTGCCTAGATTGGACACTAAAATTATTCTCTTATACGCCCTGTTGAAATAATGTCCAACCTTCGTGAGATCAAGTGCACCCAAGCATGCCAAAACTTCAGCACATTTGCGTGGAATCTCAATATTTGTCATAGAGAATTTGTTGGAAACGGCCATGATATGTGCAAGAAGCGATGAAAACAAAGGCAGAAGCCGAGAGTCATTTAGATATGTTTTATGAATATCCAATTGATGAGAGTCGAGGAAGTTCTTGAAGTCGTCAAGCACCTGTAACACAACCCACTTGTTATCCGCCTGAAATCTCCTATCAAATTCGACAAGAATATTATGGTTCTTGATATCATATTTGTTTGTGATGTTGTCGAAATCGCTAATCAATGAAAGAGAATAAATATACGAAGGGTGTTCCTTCATTATCTTTGGATCCTTTTCGAGTATTGTCATAAGAATATTTCGTGCAATATCCTTACATTTGATGTTGAAGAACTGGTACTTCTGAATCAGGTATGAAATGAGCAAATCAACAATGATGGATAATGGTGAGTAACCCAGATTAGAAACAAGGACATGTAAGCACTCCAAACTTTCTAGTTGGAGTTCTGGAGACTCAAGAGCAATTTGCAAGCAAGTCATTATTTGAGAGAGGCAAGTTTGGAAACTTGTCGATATTTCTGCAATGCAACGGATTGCTCGGATTGCCTGAACTTTCAATAAGTAAGGCCTGCTACCCCTATGGTCATATATGATAGCTGAGAACGATTGAACAATACCCAAAATCATCAAATCCATTTCTCTGTTCAGAAATTCATCATCATCGCTGACAGACATGTCTCCAATGTGGCGAGACATGCAGGCATACAGTATGGCATTTCTGATACGCGGCTTCATTTGCTCAGAATTGTAGAGACTCAGCAACTCCCAGATCAGATCCATGACGCGACACTCGCTAATAAGTATTCGTAAATTCATTCCTTTGTATTTTGGATTTGACAAGGCCAAAATTTTGATGATCTTGCTAGCATCGATGTTCTGGTCCGCAGTCAGCAATATAGCCAAAACCTTTTCAATGTGGCTTGTTACAAGCTGTGATCTAGTTTTACCAACATGTCCAGCAATAAACCCTATGTGATCTTCGGAAAAGGACTGAATGAAAAGTGGAACAGTGAATTCCATCACCCTATTGAGAAATACATCGACGTCCATCTTGATACAATCGCAAAAGATTCTGAGCATGTTTGGGTGCGTGTTCCTCTTTTGGATTAATTCATAGCTAATCAATGGGATAAAAGGCTCAACCAATTTCCAAGCTGTCAATTTTTTGGTGGAAGCGACAAGGCGTAATTCATGAAAGGAAAGGTTTGATCTAAATTGGTCAGTGTCGCCCATGTACTGTATTAAGTGATTGAGCATAACATATTGCTTGCCCTCAAGACGGCTGATCATAATAAGCTCGCCCCAAGACATGATGATACCTTCGAAAAGATATGCCGTTTTTCTCGATATCTTGAACATGCTTAGATACTTCAACACGATGTCAAAGTCAGACTCATATTGGTTATCCTCAACGGATAAGAGAAGAAGCGGAAAGATTTTGACAGTAAGAAGACGAATCTCTCGAACAACGCTAATGAAGCAAGCTTCAAGAAATCTCCAAAGTTTGACTGAATTTTTCAGTGAAGGTGGGCGAAATGAACAAAATATACGGCGAAGGGCGATGAGTATGGACACGATCAACTGTTCATCATTCAATGATGTTAAATCCGATATAAAAGTGTCAATCAGTATGGTGAACGCAGAATTGATCTCAGGACGGGAATCAATTGAAGGCCTGTTAGGATGGACTGTATCAAGCAAGTAAACTGTTTTATCTGGAGCATAATCACACTTGCCGCATATTTTACTCTTGAAATCATAATCCTCAGCTACCAAGCAAGCATACCTTCCAATCGCAGAAACCATACAGATTTTCCCAAGCTGTGAGCTGCAAATGACATCGAACTGGCCATTCTTCTTCGCGCTCTTTAGCTCAGAAATCCAAGTTTTCAGCTTGGAATCTGAGATCGTCCGTTGCGAAAGGTTAGAGCTTGAAGTCAAATCAACAATTTCCGGTTTGTTCTCATAATCCAAAGCCAGAATCTCCTTGCCCTTCAAATTTCTGTCAGTCGAATCAACCAGATTGACCATTGACTTGGAGTTTGACAACGATAACAACATGTCCAGATCTGGCTCTAACAAATCTTCTAGGGCGCAAAGAAGAAGCTCGTTTCGTAATACTTCTAGACCCTCCGCCGAAAAGGGTCTGAACGCTATTTCATAGGAGTCTGAATAAAGGGTCGCAAATGTGGCGCGGCTTCCCATGTTGTCTATCTTCCCAACTTTCATATTCAAGATGAGGAATATGTTGATTACAATAATCAAGTCGAGACCTAAATTGGATGGCGCTTGGTTAACATGTGCCATCTTTTCAGTGGTGATCGCCAGCTTATTCCAAAAATAGCACAAAGTGTCCGTTTCTTTGCATTTGATAAATAGCTTCATCAAGGTTGCAGCAAGAGTCACTTGTAGTTTAGGGAACCGCGAGAGTAAGGGCCAGTTGAGTAGATCCTTACACTTGAATAGCAATTGCTCCACGCGAGTGTGTTGTATAAACGCATCATCGAAAGTGTAGTTTCCTGTAGATTGTAAAAGGGTGGTATAGAGTACATCAAACTTAGCAGCAATCATATCCACTGATGTCTGCGACAGGATATCTGATGTGTCTCCAGACTCCTCGCTGTTAAACTTGAGGTTCACAACCACATTATCCATACAGAACCAAAGGCGACCAATAAACGTCTCCATCGTGAACGTATTCTGCGAGTGAAGTAATAAAGCATCTTCAAGTGAGATATCAAGAAGAACTTGAAGAAGGCGCGTGGAAATGCTTAATCTGGAAAACCTGTAATCGTTGGTAGTGGTGATATAATTCAGATCAACTGGTTTTGAGGCGGTCGAGTTGGTTATGCTCTCAAGTACATAGTTCAAATTGTCATTGAGTAATTCAATCAGTTCCATCTTCACAAGATCCAAGTGGAAGCTGGAGGCCAGTCTTCCTCTGAACTGATCGTTAATAATCTGTTTCAAGGACTCAGTTGCCTTGAGTGCTAGCTCGGGGCCGTGGTACCGCGCATCATAAAAACACTTGAATCCATTCACGACGGCCTTGTACCTGTTGTTTTCAAAAAGCAAGGATGGGCTTCTGGACGTGAGCAGATGGATTGCTTGGAATATCTTAATCACCACCTCCTGTTCTTCAAGGGATAGAGGCTTCTTTGAGTACGCTGGTAGCACGCTATTAAGGAGCGCATTCAACGAGTTTGAATCTTGAGTCTTACCCTCCGATTGCTGACGCAGCAGCGTGTCTAAGACCGAAGACAGTTGTCGTGTCTGATCGGACATCTCATGGAGCCCTTTTTTTTTAACGGATATCCAAGGAAAAAATAAAAAAACCTACGCGTTTTAATGAAGACACTGAGTGTAAGTTCTAGAAGTGTAGCTTTATTAAATAGATGAGTGGTATCTTGCTAGTCATTCGTAGCGGTATCGATGCAAAATGGCGGAACAAAGAGCTAGTTCTTGGCTCTTCTGAAAAGTAAGATATGAGGTTCTGGGGCATGGCAATCATAGTGGGCCCAGCCCAGACTTTGAGTGATCCCAAGTTGCCCACGCCATTCGTCTTCTGTCAGGATCTTGAAGGTTCCATTTTCAGTGAAATAATCGCTAGGAATGAGTTTCAACAATTCCCTAGGCAGTGCGACGTGTCGATACTCATAGTGATCGTCCGAGTATCTCGGAGAGTAATAGTACTTCTCCCTAAATGAAAAAATACGCTCCTTCTCTTGTGGCGTCAGCTCTCTTGGCCTTGGCTGTGAGTATGACATTGAGATAGACTCGTGTGCTTGTGTTTTGTCGATTAATTTTCTACAAAAAATCTGTGCCGACCTCGTCGCGTCGATCGGCCGTGCCTACAGCTCCCCAACGCGAAAAGAATTATGGCCGAAATTTCAATCTCACATAATGGCGCATATAATATGCATGGCATTATGAAACGAGATATTAGCTTGCCAAATAATCTCGTTTTTTGCACTTATACATGACAAGACAGCCGGAGAGCCCATGGAACCTCAAATTGTGAGAATCGGAATCAAGCCTTTGCCGCTCACCTCGGCTTTGGTGAAGAGCGACCGGTTGCTGGTACAAACTTTAACGAAGAACGGCTATAGCTGCGTGCTTCTTGCCATCACGAATCCAGGATACCGAGAAAATTGTAAGAGCTACTTCCAGTCTTTCAAGGACAGCATCAAAGAAGGTGGTTTTGGGGCGGTTCCGGGTGAACTTAAAGTGCCATTCCCCAGATCAAATGAAGTGAATATTTTTACAGGGCCTCATACCGGGAATACAATCGGCATGCTTTCTCCTTGGATCGAGCTTGGTGCCAATGATCCATTAATCAACGAGTTCTCTCTCCAGGTCATCTCTAATGAAATTGCATACGCTCAATTTCTGGGCATTCGCAGATTGCTACTAGCCCCGCCCAAAGATTTGAATCATCTTGCTGTGTTCACCAACAGCTTAAATTCCATCTTGCATAAATTCTCTGATATAGAGATTTCCATCTCTTTGCCTATATGTGAAGATCCGCAGATAAACCCTGCTACAGGCGAGCTTATCCCGATTATTGATCCGCTCTCGACGTGGGATATGTGGAATACCATACGCATACACTGCAATTATCATCGAAACTTAACAGTCAGCCTAGCATCCCCGAAACAAAATATTCCTGAACATGTTGTCAACAGGTGGTTGTTGGAGCCCATCCGGTTCTATCTGATCTCAAGCTCCCGCTTCATTCCAAATTCGAAAGGCTATCCAGTGCTTAATAAATACAACCAGCTCATCATCTGGAAGATTATTCAGAAAAAGGTATTAGATCCTCCGATTATACTCTTGCATGGAGTTGACAAGGAAAGTGATCTTATCGCTAATCTTAGAAACTCAACTCTCGACGACAACTCGGCCCAGGCCTATATTAGCGTTGACGGTAACAAAGTTTATTTAGGAGATCTCTCGTTTTTGGATTACCTGAAGTATCTCATAAAATCAAGCTCGAACCATAGCCAGCTTTTGCCGATCGAGGAGTTCACTCTATCGAATCTGGTAATGGCAAATCTGGACCCTTCCGAATTGAGATCGATAAAATCTTTACAAACACCCCTACAGCCCTTGTCCGAGAACCTAAACAATGCTACATATAAAGTGTTTGAGCAGGACCAGGCGAAGTATGAATGCTACGAGCGAGCACTGATCTCGTCACTGATGGACCTCATGAATTTACCAAGATTCCAGCATGTAAGGAATCTGACAAATTTTGGAGCAACTGCATTTAATACCTCATCTTTGACAGTGACTGAAAAGGTCCCCGACGCTAACGGTCAGCAATGCTTTGATTATCTCAAAATATTGGTGATCGGCCCTGGAAGAGGTCCTCTCATTGAACGACTTTTTGCAGCCATCAAATTTCTCAACTTGAATCTAAATAAGGTCCATATCACAGCAATCGAGAAAAGTCCAACTGTCATGGTGTATTTGTCTCAGCGAAACCAAGACTTCTGGAACGGAAAAGTGGAAGTGGTAAATGCGGATGTTAGGTCATGGAAACCTCGGGATCCAACACAGTCTGGATTCCATCTGGTCATCAGCGAGCTACTTGGTAGCTTTGGTTGCAACGAGCTTTCCCCGGAATGTTTGTATTCGGTGGAACGGTATTGCGATCCTGACAATAGCATTTTCATCCCCAAGGAATACACATCATTTGTTGCCCCTGCAATCTCCCCATCCATTTACACTAAGCTAATTGAGTGCAACGACTTGTCCAAATTTCATACTTGCTACATTCCGCTCTGTGATGAATACGACACTTTGTCGTCAAAGTACTCCAAACTCTGGACATTCCGGCATCCTCTTGGAAATGGCAACATGAAGCGTCAAGCACATACGATATTGCACTGCCATCGCAAAGGTACGATTCATGGTCTTCTAGGATTTTTCCAGGCAGAGCTGTACAACGGTATCATTATCTCCAACTGTCCAACCGGATCCGGCCCTAGCCCTCACAACCTAGTATCCTGGCTGCCACTTTTCATGCCTCTAGAGCAGCCGATGCAATTGACTGACGACCAAGAACTTGCTGTATTTGTGAAGCGAGATACGGCTCCTGACAGGGTCTGGTACGAGTGGTCTTTGGAATCTTATATCTATCTGGCTCTAACTTCGGAAAGCACTTTGTCCAGGAGCTCCAATAACTCATCATCGGCTATAAACCAGCCTGGTAGGCTTAGCCTTTTCAGTGGTGCTGAACAAAGCGGTGCGAGCCGTTCATCCATGGAGTCTGATGAATATCAGGTACGCGTACGCACCGGGACGACTCGAATCCACAACCCAAATGGCATGTTTCATTCCATGAAACTCTAATCTACTTCTACTTAAACTCGATTAGATATTGCTATGATTATGCAAATGCTTCATTCTCTATATGTAAATCCCTTGGGTCAGAAGCTGGTACTGGTCGTAGAGCCTTGTGTACATACTTCCCAAGCTCTTGTTAATCAAGACATTGTCAATGAATAGGTCCAGCTCATCGTCGCTCAGATGCAGCTGGAAGCGCTGTTTCAATTGAACGCTTGTATTCACACCTGCTTTGAAACATGGAAGTTGTGAGTCTTTCTGCATGAGCTCCACAAGATTGACTAGAGAGTCTGCATTTTTTCTGAGCGACTTGAAGGCCTGCTTCATTAGAGTTCTGAACTTCTGGAAGTAGAAAGAATCCACACCTCCAAGAAGATCAACATATTCCATAGTTAGCTTGAAAGGAGCGGCTTCAAAACCAACCGACCCTGGAGAATTGGAGAGAAGATAGCCAAAGTCGATGTGTATAATGTGTCCCTCCGAATCCAGCATGATGTTACCGTTGTGACGATCCTTAATTTGTAAAAGATAACAAATGACGGAATACGAGGCAAGCGAAATACAAAAATTCTCCTGAGCAAGCTTGTATCGTGGACTGTTCTCGTCACCGAACATGCGAATGAAATGATCCTTTAACGTAGCAATCTCTCCTCGAGGATTTTCGTTATTCAATGACATGTATTGAGTCAAAGATTTTTTGATGGAGTGTATCGATAAAGCGTTGGTAATGGTTTCCACCAAGCCTGTGGTGGAAGAGGTCACCAAGATTCTCATCCGCTTCACCCAGACTTTGACATTATCACGGTACCATATTCGAGCCATGGCTTGGATCAGCTGACAAGCAAATGCTTCTTGAGTCAAATCATTCCCTGTTTTGGCAATCACTGAGAACAGATCCCAGTTTTCAAGATGACCGTACTTTGATTCTGCCCTGATGCGAGCTTTCTTTCTATTCCAATCCTCGCCCAAATAGCTAAGACCGGCAACTTTTAAATCGTTTGAAAGTTTACGTTCACCCGCTTCGCCACGAATTTCGTTGAAGCCTTCCACGCCAAAGCCATGTTGCATGGCCTTCATTGAATCTATAATGCGAGCTTTAATCTCAGCTGCTTGTGAACTTGGCATTGTGGAGGCAGGTGACTCTAACTGCGTAAGCATCACCGCTGCAATCCTCATTTGGTTGGCCAATTCACTTTCGTTATCGAGCCCTCCCTCGTATTGGGACTTGAACGAGAGCTCTAGTCTTTTGATCTTCTCTTCAATCACATCTGTCGACGGAGAGTTTATTTTGAGCTTTGAATTGCTGGTCTTTGATTTGACCTGTCTTTTTGATTTGTGTGAATTTTTATCGATTTTGTTGCTCAAGCTGACAACTGAAAAGTCAGCTAAGTCAGATTCGTTTGCATCCCCAGCTTCCGATAATTGTTCTCCTGAACGAGTACTGGCTTTCATATCAAAAGAGTTCAAGGAAGCAGAAGACGAAGGTGCATGTGGATAAGCCAGGTCAAATCTATACTTCTTATCACTCAATTTGAATGTATCATTAGTTCCTTTGCTGTCTTCTAGTTTGTTCAGCAGTATTTTGTTATGAGCTGAATCTGGGTTGAAGTCAATGTCATCTGCAAGATATTCAACCAGAAGCAAGTACGGCACGCGCTCCGCAGAATTTAGAACAGCAGCTTCATTGACTGCAATCTTGCAAAGTCTGTGGAGTTTTCCTTTCTTATTCTTTGGCAAAAGACCAGGAATGTCGACTTCGCAAGGTAAGTCTTTGTTCAGTGTAGCTAGTTCAGCTTTTAATGTAGACAATCGAGCATCTTTCGGAACTTTTGCAAGCCTGATCGAAATGTTTTGTAGCGCTATAACGAATTGAGTTTCGTTCTTAAAGTAGTTCGATTTGAGAAGTTTGACTTGTTGTAGTTCTGATAAGGGAACCTTATGTGACAGTCTCGAAGATTGGGGCAAGGCGGGAGAGGCCGGCTCGTCGCCATACAAACTTTCAATCTCACTGCTATCTTTGAAATCAAATGAATTTCTTATCGATGAAGCATAGGAACCATCTGAAGAGTACGGAATGTCAGTGTTTGAGTTATCGTTGTCGAACAGGTGAAGATTGGGCATCGAAGAAACCGCATGATCATGTAGCCTTTCGCTGTCAAGGGTGTTGGAATGATCGAAATGATCGCTTTGGGCTTTGAGCAAGGACAAAGATGTTTTCTTCGCTTTCAAGGACGGTCTGCTAAGACTTGGCATGTTAATATCGGCGTATGAGTCTATCATGTCAAAGTTAAGCTGGTCTCTATGAGTGTCATTAGAATGCATAGATGATGATGAAACGCTTCGTTTTCCGCGACTCACAACTTTCCCGTTCCTTAAATCTTCGACTTCTTCTCTTGACCTTCCCAAGAACGCATTATTGATCGTGTTTTTCTTTGTCAGATTTTCATTCAAGCTTTTCTTGATGTCTCTCACCACTTCAAACACAAAAGACTTAAGTCGTTTTCCTTGTACTCTCACTATTGGTGCCACATATTTGGTGCTATTAGGAACACTTACTCCTGATATCAAGGAAGTCGCTAAGATTATGGATGGTGCAACATTTTCCTTGAACGACTTATGAAGCTCGTGCTTGCTGACAACGCCAGATGATGATGTAGCAGAAGACGTAACTGTATGCTGGTTATTGGAGAAGTTAAACAGCTGATATTGTAGATCATTGAGCATTCTTTTGCAAGTTTGGAAACCAATGCTTTCAGGTTGTTTGCTGAGATCCTGAAGCAAAGCTTGTAAATGCCAAAATGTGATCAAGCTGCAGTGCACGTCTCTCAAACATAAATTTCTCAACATCTCCTCGAGAGACACCGATTCCGTTTCCACTGTTATCAGGAGTTGGAGAAATTGAGGAATGAAAAATCTGAGCTCGCCGATAGGATATTTGGATGCCCTCTGACAGAGAAAATAATGTATTCCGATGTTGTCGGCATACTTTTGAAGGTAGTTTATACATTGATACAAATCAAAGTCTGGAGAATTGACTGACTCCAAGAGCAGCTCGTAACTATTTCCGCTGTCTGGACTGTCCATAGTTAGCTATCAAGAATTGAATTGGCCTGGATTTATCTATTTCCGCATAAATCGTAAATGGGTATCCAATTGACAGAGAATAACACTTGTTCTCCTAACAGTGTCCAAAGTCTAAATTTGTATTATATTATTGATCTTGAATTCAAAAGAAAAGTATTTGTTGCCCGGGTCAAAAGAACATGTAAGTAAATTTGATCTTTGTGGCATCCTTGCACCATTATATTTCGAAGCCAGCTGAAGAAAACAAAAATAAATTGCACTGAAGTGCCTTTTGATAACATGTCGCAGGATCACCCGTCGGTGAACTCGCGTTTTACACCGAAGTCTTATGCCACGCCAAGGAGACATCACAAATATGATACAGATGATTTACCATCGCAGCCTATCAAAATTGGCTACCAAAAAGTGACCCTGGACATTGATTTGGCTGAGCAATCAGTGTTGGGAGAGACTGAATTGACTGTTCTTCCACTCAGCTCTAGCGTGAGACAGGTTAAATTAGACTGCAGAGGGATGCAGATAAAGGATGTCACAGTGAATGGTAAAAAGGCAAGTTACCATTACGGTGACTTTTTTCAAAACGATGAGTATCTCAATGACACTGAAAACCCCGTGCTGGCCAATTATAAATACAACCCAAACTATGATACACATTCGGAAGTTGTAAAGCTGCAGCAGCATCATTTCTATAGGTCGATGTTCTATCCACTGTTTTCAGATCAGAACAATCAAGGGAATCCCTCCTCGTCATACACAGAGAACACATCAGAATTGATTGTGTATGTCCCAGATACTATCAAATTGAGGCTTCATGACCCAACATCAAAGCAGACTTTTTCACCCAACGTCAACTCTGCCAGGTCGCACACACCTTTGACAACCAATGCTATGATGAGCTCTGACAAAGTATACACTCCATTGAATATCAAAATCAGCTATCTGATCAGGAACTCGAAAAATGGATTACTTTTTAATGGAGGAAACGGCACAACCATCCCGAAAGATCGGTGGTTTTGCTACACCTCGAATAACGACCTGGGTTGCAGTGCTAGCTCGTGGGTTCCTTGCATAGACAACTTCTACGAAAAACCTGCGTGGGACATAAATATAATCATACCCAAAACAGTAGGCGATATAGGGGAGACCAAACTGGTTGGCTCTGATGAGGCCAAGAAGGCTTTAAGAAGAATGGAAACTGAAGAAGATGAAATGGACGACGAACAAGAAGAGCGCAATGATACTCCATTGGTAGTGGCGGTTCCAGATCTGATTGGTGTCAAAGAATCGCCCTCTCCTCTGGATGTTGGCAAGAAGGTGATTAACTTTCAATTTTACAATCCAGTGTCGGCTCATCACCTGGGCTTTGCCGTGGGAGCGTTCGACAGCTGCCCAATTTTGGACGTTAAACCAGGTACTGATGAGTTGGTTCCTTCCAATGCCCTGGCAAATATCGCTGAAAATGACATTAACAATGCCAAGAACTTTTCTGCTGAATCCAACTCGAATAAGGTACCGACTATGCTTTATTTCTTGCCTGGTCGCAAGGAAGAAGTTTTGAACACAACAGTTGCAATGTACAAAATATTTGATTTCTACTCTAAAGAATTTGGCTCATTCCCATTTCCCAGCTACACCATGGTCTATGTCGATGACATGGCGTGCGATTCTTGTGCATTTGCTGGTATGACAATCATGTCTTCAAGATTGCTCTATAGTCCCAAACTGATAGAGCCTATCTTTGATGTGACCGAAAAGCTAGCTGTTGCTCTATCTGAGCAGTATTCCGGCGTCAACGTTCTTCCAAAATCGTTGAATGACTTCTGGCTGGTAATTGGTATCTCATACTTCATGGCAGGTCAGTTTTTGAAAAAGCTCTTTGGTGTCAACCGATACAGGTACGAAGTCAAACTGCGCACTGATTATCTTTGTGAAATCGATGTTGGGAAAAGGCCTTTAGCCAATCAGTTGTTTCGCTTTCCGATCAACCTCTCCCAGGATATGGAA
Organism: Ogataea haglerorum; assembly: GCF_019207285.1. Classification (NCBI taxonomy): domain Eukaryota; kingdom Fungi; phylum Ascomycota; class Pichiomycetes; order Pichiales; family Pichiaceae; genus Ogataea; species Ogataea haglerorum. The sequence continues at coordinate 407,043 of NW_025065160.1, forward strand.
TTCATAAGGCTGAAAGCTCCTTTGGTAATGTTCATTTTGGATCGCCGAATGACAAAGACTGATAAGTCATTTGGGCTGTCTCGCGTCATTCCCAAGATTTTTCTCCAAGCTATGTCTGGGGATCTGCTGAACGGAAATTGCTTGTCAACCGCCCACTTCCACCATGTTTGCGAGAAAGTGGCTCATCATAAGCTTGAGTCGTTTTTCCAAAACTGGATACATAGTTGTGGAGTTCCAATTTTCCAAGTGACGCAAAGATTCAATAAGAAGAGAATGTTCATCGAAATGAGCATCCGCCAGATTCAAAAAAATAATAAGTTGGAAGCAGATGACGAGCTACAAGTGGACATAAACTCGAAAGAGACCTTGAGGAAACAGCATCAGAGAGAGCATTTCGTCGATGAGGCTAACAAGTTTTTAGCAGAAGAAGAGACTTTTTCTGCACCAAATGTATTCACTGGCCCAATAACTATCCGTATTCACGAAGCAGATGGTACACCGTATGAGCACATTGTTGACATCAAGGATCCCGTCACCAAATTGGATATTCAATATAACACAAAGTACAGAAGGTCCAAAAGAAGAAAAGAAGAAGATCAAGAAGAAGCGGAGAGAAAGGAAAGAGAAAGAGAAAAGAGAGAAAGGGATAAACTGAGGAAAGAACGAGAAAAGGACAAATTGCGCGGCGACGATGATGAACCGACGGTGAAGAAGCTGGGAGATGTGTTCATGAAGCCGAAAGATCTAGAAGAATGGGGATTTACCGAAAAACAAAAAATCGAAGAAAACGACTACGAGATCCTTGGCGACGCATTCGAATGGCTGCGTGTGGATGCAGATTTTGAATGGATTTGCAAGGTCTACATCAATTTGAATGAAAATATGTTTGAATCCCAACTGAGACAAGACCGGGATGTGGAAGCACAGTTAGAAAGTGTCAAATTTTTTTCGGAGTCATTGCACCCTTCGATCTATTTTGCAACGGTTTTAATGAGAACGATTCTTGATAAGCGTTATTTCTATGGCGTGAGGGCCGAGGCGGCTTTAGGGTTGGCAAAGTTTTCAAAGGAGGATAACGACCATCTGGGAATGAGATTTCTGCTTAAAGCCTACAAGTACTTTTATTGTTACAACAATACCATATCCAAAGGATATCCTGAGCTGGATCCAAATGAGTATCTACCGCTGCCTAACGACTTTTCTGAATTCAGTGACTACTTTGTCATGAAGGCCATTGTGACTGGCCTGTCAACCGTGACCAATAAAACTGGTGACAGTCCAATTGAGTTGAAGAGAATCATGCTCAATATTTTGAAGTTCAATGACAATAATAATAACTACTTTGACGATTCCTTTTATCTTGCCAACTTCATTACTTGCTTGACAAATCTAATGGTTAGCTCAAATAAAAAAATTCCGAGCCACAATGAATCTCACGTTGAGATGGACCAGAGAAATCTCACAGACCCTACCGAGAAGTTTCTGATTGAGGCCATCGTGGAAATAAATAGGGCCGCAAAAATGGACCAATGGTCTCCCTCCTATCATCATATTGTGACTGTGACAATGCTTCAAGAGAAAGTGCGTCTGGCCTTATCTGGCCTTGTTGATCTCTCCTATATTGACTTGATTCCATACACCAGACCCTTCTACGATGCAGATATTAGACTGAAAGCTTTTGAAAGTCTTTTGCTCTTAGGTGGTTTAAAAAATTCGCACGTCTTGTCGCTATTCTTCACTACCCTCAAGCTTGATACCTCTCATTACCTTCGTCATCATTTGGTCCTTGCTCTAATGCGAGCAGTTGGTACGGCTGCCGTAGATGGAGTATTTCCTAATCTCGAAGATGATGAGTTCTTTAGAGCGAAAAAAGGAGGCTCCGAGGAAAAGAATAATAACCTCGTCATTGTTGAAGACAGTGGAGCAGGTAATGAAATGAAAACCCGACGCGACCAGCTGTCGCGACTCACCATGGAAGGAGCGTTGGAGGTTCTTCGCAGGGACTTGAGCATTGGTACGGGATTGCGCAAAGAGCTTTGGCTGGCAGTTCATTCATGCTTGCTATCCGTGGGTGCAAAACGAGATATATTTGATGTTATAGAGGTCATCTTTGAAGCCATTGACTCCTTCAAAGTCACAACAAAACTTCCGAACGAGAGGAAACTGGTTGCTAAGGTCACTGATGTTAGTATTGAACCTCATTCTGAGACGTACAAGGTGACATTCAAGAGACAAGGAAGACTAAAGATTCAAATTCCGACTATCAAGCTCAAAATTACTGATAGTAGTAACTCACGCTCTGTGCCGAAGTCAAAACGATCCTCTGTTTCGGAACCATCATCAGATCCAAGGTCCTCAAGTGAAAAATTCGAAATCAAATTCAAGTATAGAAAGTTCTCCAAGCGAAGACGCGTCGCATACGATATCATTCAAACTGACAAACAATCACCTCTCCGCTACGTGCGTTTCCAAATGTTTGAAAACAAAGTTTTGGTTTCCAACGACGAGAATTTTGGTGAAATAAGGAGCCTGCCGGTGAAACTAAAAATCAACCCTGAGAGGCTGCGCCAGCTTAATCCGGTTAAGATAGAACCTTGTACTACCCTTTCCGCCCCTGAGCCGGCTCCTGAGTCAAATGGTCATTGGCAGAATGGAGGGGGAGCCCAGAACGATAATCTTCAGGAAATGAAGCAGTGAACGCTTCGGAGAAAACAGGAGCTAGCGTAACGCCCTCGCTTCTGATCCGGGTGGCTCAAAGCAGGCGTTTTTTGATGCAGCGCCTCCATTAGAGATGAGTTCAGTGGCTTATGAAACGGAGATTGAAGTTTCGGCGGATCTCGAAAGGATCTATCTCTTCGCTAAGTCGCTTGGCAATCTCTTCTCTAAAAATGAAGCTTAACCTAACGTAACGTGTACTATTATAAACATAATGTATATTATCGGCGTTCTGGAAGTGGTGGAGGTACCCTAGATAGTGCAGGGCCAGTATCAACTAACCTGGTGCCTGACGGAATATCCATGGTCTGGGGGTCATTTTGCGTTTGTGCTTTCAATGGTCCTGAGTCCACATATTCGTCATCTTCGTCTGCAAGCAACATCTCTTCAGTCTCTTCTTCCCTATCGAGATCACCAAGTCTCAATTTTTGAGGAGATGCGAACGGCGAGGGTGGAACATTTTTACTCAGCGAGCTGCTTCTGTATCTCTCGTTAATAAACATGTTTGGACTCGTTGGAGTCTTTGGTTGCTGCTCATCATAGCCGAGCGAAACCATTGGCTCCATGCTTGTTGTCTCTGTTTTAGCAAACATCTCGGCAGACGACTGTCGGTTTTCAACTTCTGGTTGATCGCCTGCAGAGCGTAGCGTTTTTCTGATAATTCGACGGCTCGAAATCATCTCAGGAGGAGAATAGTTGATTTCTTTGAGATTTGCCGTAGATTGTTTTTCAGTAATTTTTTGTTTTGTTGAAGCGTACAGTCCTTTGAGCTTAGAATAGGATGTAGCCAGCGACTTGCCTTGTCCATCTCCATCGGCACCTTCAGAGGCGCTACCTGAAGCCGTGTTATCCACTAACAATCCTTTGTTCATCGACAGAAATTTTTTTGAGAGCATTGACGCTCTGTCTTTGTATGTGGATGTATTTGCCAAAGAAGAAGACGATCCCCCAGATCCCGTAGTCATTATAGAGATGCTGTCTGGAGCGCAGTTGTTCGTCACTGTCTGCGCCACTTCGAAAGTGGTGTCATCCCTGGTAGATTCCTGGGTGCTTCCTCTGTTAGAATTGCTGAGAGATAAATTGTCATCTTCTTCTAAGGCAGTATCATCCATAACAAGGTCATCCGTCTTGGGTGCCCGCGACGGTAATGGCGGTGGAACTGGATGGGATTGCTGCGGCGGAACGGCTGCCGCAGAAGGCCGTGCTGACTTGTCCCAAATACCACCTTTGAAGAGCTCGCCTTCTGTTCTATAAAACACAAGATCATCCATGAAAGGTAGCACTAGAGTCTTTCCCAATGCTTCCTTGAACCTGTTAGTAATGATGTTGGTAATAAGATTGTAGTTCAAAGCACGAGAACTGACCACTGGTTCAATCACCATATCAAATTCGGGCAATTTTGTGAACCCATACCATACTCTGTTGCTAGGAGGTGGTTTCATCCTAAGCAAAATATCCCCCTCCAGCTTTTTCATCACAATTTTCAGGTTAATATCAAACTCCCTCTGCTTGAACCTTGCCCCAAGGTTTAAGAACACTTTAGAGGCAACCTCTAGCACTAGACCACCGTGGTAAAGCACATGACACTGAATACTGAGGTCTCCCTCGGGAGTCAGGTTTTGCAACTTGGGAAATGTCAAAAAAGGAGCAGAGTGTCCAACATCAATCTTTTTTATTTGCAGATCATCCAAAAAGTCCGGCGTTCTGATCTTCTTGAGCCGTTCATCGATCTTATTCTTTATGAGCTCTTTGAATTCCTCGGTTCTATAATAGCTCAGGAAAAGGCGTCCTATCAGAGCATTTAGCCACTGCGTTGTCAGCTGTCCCTCCGAAGAATTGATGGCTTGAATCAGATCAATCATGTCTGCAGTCATGAAGTGCAGTGTTCGAGCCATAAACGACGGTTCGAGCAAGTCTTTGGCAGTGCCCGATTTAGGCACGTCTTTAGTGGTTGCTCTCAATAATGCGAAGTACCAGTCCTCCTTTTGAGTGTTGCGGTCTGCATAGAGGAAGAAAGTATCTTTTGGCGGAGTCTCCAGGATCACTTTCCCTTGCAAAATATTCACCAGGTTTTCGGGCTCAGGGGATGTAGCCGGTGGGGCTGTATGGTTGGGCTCTAAGTCTTTCTTGAATATACAGACAGCTGCTCTTTTCGTGAAAAGCTGGCCATCCTTCAGCTCTCTTGGCCAGATGCCTATCACATGGTTTGATAGCACGATAACGTACTGGACGTTCTTCTTTGCTTCATCATCATACAGAAACAAATTGCCATGTTTTAAGACCGCGTAATACCTGTTCTTCTTCCTTATCGCCTTCAACTTCTTGGCATCGAGTGACTTTGTGTCTTGTTTAGGCTCCTCCGCATTGGCAGGCGCAGACTTGTTTCCTTTAACCATTTTCAGAAAGCTACCACTTTTCGGGACCTGTTGGTTGTTGACCTGCTCGGATCCCAACGAACTACCTGAGGAAGCTTGTGTTTGGAACTCGCTCCAGTCAATTTGTGGGAATTGATAGTATTCGCGCGTGACAGTTAGCCATCCTTCGTGGTACGTCTTCAGGTCTGAGCTTTCTTTCTCCAGGACTTGTCCAGCCATCAAACTTCTGTAGCCTTCCGTTTCTCCTTTAGCCTTGCTTTCTTCCTTCTGTCTTGCTTCCTCAAGTTCTCTCTCTTGTTCAGGACTCTCTGGAGCCATTGGGAGCAAGTGCCATCCAATAATAAAAGTGATGGGCAAAAACGTCAGTCCTCCCACTATGTAAGTGATTGCTAGTTGGCATAATTTGTGCAAGGAATCTTTGAAGCTCAAGACTCTCATATCTGATGCTATGTTATTCAAGAACAGAATCAATGGCCATAAGGTCAAGCCGCCTGCTACATAGGCAAGAGCCAGCCTGGAAGTTGAGTTCATTGTCCGAGTTTATAAATTCAGGGGACGAGTAGAAATCTAAATATTTTGACGTGGTTCAGAAACATAGTTAAGAGGCTGGGTAGGAAAACAAAAACATTAGGACACCAGCGTGCACAACAATTGAAGACACGACAGAGATGATTGCTTCTAGAAACGGCTGTGCTCTTAAGACTCAATCCTTCTATGAAGAAAATCCACTCTTAGGTGGAAAAAATAAGCCCGACGCGGGGCTCGAACCCGCAGCCTTGTGATTAAGAGTCACACGCTCTACCGATTGAGCTAGCCAGGCTTTTGCTGGCCAAAAGGGCCTTCGGTTTATTCTGTTCTTACTGCAAGGTTTTGCCAGAACACCTACAAGATTTGCGGCTACCGAATACAATATATCAGTTAAAGTGATGTAACACCGTTTTTAATTATGGGGGATTTTGAAATCGCAACAAATTAATCGTGGTATATAATCACTCGCCTATTTACTGGTTTTTGCCTTTTTGGTGACAGCTTTTCCTCCAGGCTGTTTTCGTTTCTTTACCATTCCCGTTAAATCGTTCACAGGAACACTTTTGGGAGTGGCCTTGATTTCTGTACCGTCGCCTTCGCCCAATATGCCCATCATAATCCTCTTTTTCTCTTCCCGAATAGCGGCATCACCTTTCCTCAATTCATCCAGTCTTTGTTCCATCTCTTGAAGCAAACTCTCGTCTTTTTCTTGGTCAGAAAGTTCATATCTTTCTTTTATGGATTTGAGAGATTTTTCCATAGCCTCTACAGCCGTTGCACTGGACCCTGCTTCTCCCGTGTTGAACTCGGACGCCAGCGAAAGTTTATAGTAGGCTTCAGAAACAAGCCTGGACGAGAATGGATATAGTTCTGTTCTTAGATTGGCTAAAGTGGTGAAGTCTTGAGCTGCCTGGCTGAAGTTTTCTGTTTCTAAAGAGATCTCACCCAGCAAATCGTAAACCTCACTCAGTTTCTTTTTAATGGCCACAAAGGGCGAGCTGATCTCCTTTATGTCTTTCTTGTCTGAGTCCAAGTACGGCGTTTCCAATTGTTCATCCTGTAAGGTATTGAGCTGCTCTTCGTACAAGGTCCTTGTCAGATCCAGTATTTCCCAGGACACCTCGAAATCTGTCTGCTCTTCACCCTCCTCTCCTTGCTCGTGTTCTTGCTCATGAGACTGTTCGTCCTCTTCCTGTTCTTCCTTTTCTTGTTCAGATTCTTCTTCGTATTCTTCATTTTCAGCAAGCTGCTCGTTAAATTGGAACATTCCATTATCGTCCTCAGTCTCTTCGGCCTTTTCTTCCTGGTTATTCTGGCCACCAAACACTTCAGATTTGGACACAGCATTCTCGAACAAAGATTTCGCGTACAAAAAGAGCAAATCAGGGTCGTCCCTACCTGTCAAAAGATTGGATTTCTCGCACGCCTCAGAATAGTACTCGACAGACTTCTCATACTGCTTTTCAGCAAACGCCTGCGCACCCTTTTCAAGCAGTTTTACTAGCTCATGTGAATAACTAGATTCTTCGGTCATCTGTCAATTTAATTTAGCTTTCAAAGAAATTCTTAACCTATTTCCAATTACGCGTTCCAATATCGCTTGTAGCGTTGAATCTCGAAAAATAAATACAAATATCTTTTCTAAATTTAATAAAAAGCTTCTTTCAGGTTTATCTTTGAGCAGTTTGAATACGTACGAGACCTAAAAGATAAGCGCTATCATGACTGTTGAAAGTAAGTATCATCATTGGACTGGTTTGGGCGAACATCATACACAAAAAAACACTTTTAAAGTGTTCCTTATTATGGGCGGTACGCGCCAGCTGGTCAGATTGAAGATCAAATCTAACTAGTTTAGAGCCTGAAGAGAACGTTTTCCCTGCACAGGAGCCGGAACATGCGGAGTCAGCTCCTAGTGAAACAACCGCCCCTAAGTCAGAGGTCAAAATTATTCGGCGCAAGCTGAATGGATACGTTGGCTTCGCCAACTTGCCAAAACAGTGGCACAGAAAATCGATCAGAAGAGGTTTCAGTTTGAACCTCATGGTTGTTGGTGGAAGGGGACTCGGCAAATCCACACTGATCAACACCCTTTTCAATAAGGAGTTGTACCCAATCGAGACATTTAACAAACCAGAATTTCCTAATCCAGAAGATCCATCACCGGTTTCCGTCGAGACTGTCAGTGCCGATATTGAAGAGAACAATGTCAAGCTAAGCTTGACTGTTATTGATTGTCCTGGTTTTGGAGAAGGCATCGACAACACTGATTCTTGGAAACCCATTGTCGACGAGATCAACAATAGATTCGACATGTATCTGGAGGCCGAGACTAAAATCAACAGAACCACTGTTGTAGACAACAGAGTTCACGCCTGCTTGTACTTTATCGAACCCACTGGTCACTCTTTGAAGCCGCTAGGTATTACATTCATGAAGCAGGTCCACGAGAAAGTGAATCTAATCCCCGTGATTGCCAAATCGGATACGCTCACCGAGAAGGAAATCCAGGAATTTAAACAGAGAATCATGGACGATATAATCAACCAAGGCATCAAGCTTTTCACTCCTCCGGAATATGACAACGATGACGAGGAAACCAAGGTGGCTTCTCGGGAAATCATGGCCAAAGCTCCATTCGCTATTGTTGGATCCACTAATCAGATCCAAACTTCTGATGGAAGAATTGTCAGAGGCAGGTCTTATCCATGGGGCATCATCGAGATCGACAATGAGGACCACTGTGACTTCATCAAATTGAGACAGCTATTGATTAGAAACTTCATGGAGGAGCTGAAGGAAACCACTGCCAACGTTCTCTACGAAAATTATAGAACATCCAAGCTGAAGAAGCTGGGAATTGAGCAAGACGATTCTGTTTTCCGTGAATTTGATCCCGTCTTGAAACAAGAGGAGGAGAAACAGCTGCACGAGGCCAAGTTGGCTAATATGGAGGCACAGCTTAGATCGATATTCCAATCGAAGGTCAGCAAAGAGGAGAAGAAGTTACAGGAGACTGAGGCCGATCTCTTTGCCAAGCACAAGGAAATGAGAGACAAGCTGTTGAAACAAATCAAATTACTAGAGGAGAAGAAGAGAGAGTTGGAGATGGCTAATCCAATCCATCATGGCCCTGCTCCATTGCCTAGTACTGCGCCAACCAAGACCAGAAAGGGTTTCCTCCGTTAATTGTGCGTATTTGTGTTTTAGCGATTTGACTTTTTTAAAATTTACATAAACGGAGTAAAGTTTTTTATGATAAAAAAAAGTACAGTTGAGTGGAACCATAATGTCTCTTTATGATATTCTGGGAGTGGACTCTTCCGCCTCCTCGGTTGAGATTCGAAAAGCTTATAGAAAATTAGCCTTGCAACACCATCCTGACAAAGTCCCAGAGGAAGACAGAGAAGAGGCAGAGATCAAATTTAAAGAAATCAGCAGTGCCTACGAAGTGCTTATAGACGAAGAGAAACGAAACGCATACGACACATATGGAACTACAGATGGTGCATCCAATGGATTTGACTACCATAATTCAGGATTCGCTAACGCTGCATTTGGAGAAGGAGACTTCGACTTTGATCCCCAGGACTTCGCTAGTTTTTTCAATGGGATGGGAGGCTCTTATGGTAGGGCACCACCCCCTAAAACGAAAACTGAAGATGCAGTTTTGAATATTGAAGTGACCTTGGAAGAGTTATACAATGGAAAAGTGATAAAAACCTCCTCCACGCGGAACAAGTTGTGCAAGCATTGCAAGGGCAGCGGAGCACGCAAGTCGGCAATTTTAATCAAGTGCACCACTTGTCATGGTGACGGATATGTCATGAAGATTCGACAATTGGCCCCAGGGCTGGTAACCCAGCAGGCTGTTCTATGTTGGAGATGCAAAGGCAAAAGAACTATCCACAAGGAGAAAGATAACTGTAAAAAATGCAAGGGCAAGGGAGTGGTGGAGGAATCCAAGATTTTGGAATTCAACATTCCAAGGGGCGCTCCCGAGACGGGGTCAGTGGTTTTAGAAGGTGAAGCCGACGAAGAGCCAGGGCTTAAGCCTGGGGATGTGATATTGCAATATAAAACGAAAAAGCACCCAATTTTCAAACGACAAAACCAGAATCTGTATACGAAAGTGACGATTTCGCTGGTCGACGCGTTGTGCGGGTTTGAAGATCGGAAGTTGGTGAAAACACTGGATAATAGATGGATATCACTTTCCGTGCCTACCGGGAAAGTTCTGCGGCCAGGCGACTCGATTGTGGTTCCAAATGAGGGGATGCCGCTTGATGACAATTCCAACAAGAATGGAGATCTCTATATAGGGGTAGAGATTCAATTCCCTAAAGACAACTGGTTTTTGGAGAAGAATGACATCAGCAGGCTCAAGTCAATTCTAGATATCTCTTATGGCGGGCAGCCGCAGACCGCAGCAGGTGAGATCGAAGACGGAGAAATTGTAACCAACGTTGCTTTCAAAATTCAATCGAAGCATGAGTTGCCAAAATCATTCAATTCCTATTTCAATGACACCGATGTCACGCATATTGGAGTAGAAGAGCCAGAACCGAAGAAAGGGTGGTTTAGCTGGTTTTCTTGAACAGAGTTTTCCTGTATATGATGAAGTGAAAAGTGTCAGCGCTCTTAAAGTCGTTTTGGTTTGTAGCGGTGATGCGACTCTGATTCCTCTAATATTTTGTCAAGTTTCTTGGATGCGGTCTCTTCCCCTTCTTCAGGGAATTCCAATACTAATTCGTTGGTTTTGAGGGCGTCTTCCAAAGAATCCTGTTCTTCCATATCTTTCAAATATGAAAGATCTAATTCAAGCGGGTCATCGACACTTTTTGTTAACCTGCATTTATTGTTCAGTACATCATCAAGAACATCATCCGGAATCGGTGTTAAAGCGTGGGGAACGTAAGGAAGCTCGTCTTCCGCGGCTGGGACGACCTCGATGTCCTGTTCATCATCGAGTTCCTCTTTTGCCGAAAGCTTATGTTTAGTTTTAGAATGTGGCGAATCGCGTTGAACTCTGAACTTTCGAGCGGTGACAACGCCCGAATCACTATCAAACAAATGCACGTCGTTTAACGTTGAGGTCTTCCGAATCTTATTGTAATTTCCAAACTCCTGAGGTTTCACGACCGCATTCGAGGATTTAGTTCTTAACACGCTCTTCGATGTCTTCCGTAAGAGCCCCTTATCCGAGCGCACATCGTGACTCTTAGAACGCAGAGCGTTCTCCTTATTTTGGTTCACCTTCGAATGGGGAATGGAGGACATAGCAATTGTAAATAAATTGAATTTAGCCGCGAAAAGGCATATTTATTTGACCATTTTTTCGTATGCCACCAAATCAGAAGCAGGCCACACTGGAGTTTTACCGATCGCTGAATCGTAAGCTTTCAAGGCTGCAGCTTGATGCAGTTGCTAACAACCGGTTAAAGCTTTGGCTTCGGTCGCAATTTAGAGATACTTCAACACCATTGTATCGTAAACTTCAGGAGGGAAAGCGCTTTGACCTCACTTTAGATAGCTCCCTGAACGGTCACTACAAATCGGGTGTCAAATTACTGCGGATGGCCTACTATGATTTGATCTCTTTTGATGTACGAGCACCAAAATGGCTGTCCGATTTTGCCAGAGCTAAAGTTTACTCTGGGGCTCAAAAAGACCGATTTATCAACGAATACGCAGGCATACTAAAGGAAACACATGATGTTCACGATTTTAAAAGTATCCCAGGATTGGTAGACAAGTATATGACTAACTTGCGACTATCGGAGACAAAGTCTCTTCCTACAAATCATAGCATTACAGATATTTTGAACGGTGTCAAACCGGCAGTCCGAAACACAGCCCATGCATCCAAAAACCACCTATCTTCCCTGTTCAGTCAGTTGCGAACACAATACAAACTCCATATAGACTATGACTGGGCGTTACCGCGACTAAACGTCAAATTGTCCCCAAATTCAGCAGGCCTACCACTCTCACCATCAGTGAGAAGAAATAAGATTTTAGCGAAGTTGCTTCAAATAAAGCGCTTCATCAATGAGTACCCTCCGATAAAGATGGAAGATATGGAGCACTTGAACAAATTCGTCAAATCTGAGACATTTGACAATCATCCAATGAGCTTTGCTTACAGGAGGTTTACGCGAGACTCGTTTGCTTTGACTGAAAACGTAAAGTTCAGATTGTCGAAGATTAGAGACGTTTCAATTCCACCGCCGAAAGACCTCTTTAGCTACTATGTGAATGTGAAATAGATGTATGCATTAAATTTCTACGACGATGTAGCTCTTCTTGTTTGAATCAAGCAAGCATCCGATTCTTCGCAATGGGTTGATAGCAATATATCTAGGGATAAATCCCTCCCTAAACTCGGTGTGTTTCATGATATTTTTTCGAGACAGCTCAGTTGAAGCTCCAGTCATTATGTCACGAGTATCCAAAACCAAAAGATCACTTTTAATCATGTCATCCTTGAACGCCACTAAGATGACCAGCTCTCTAGGGTTCAGAAAAGTTCCTTGAATATCTGCGGTCTTACCAAGAAGCAAATCTGAGATTTCCAAGGGATAAATTGAGTGATTCAGTGTGAAGCAATCAAACTTCACGACTGTAGCTTGTCCTTCTTGCTGCATTATGACAAGCCCGAATTCCTTCTCGTCTTCGGTGTATATTGAAAGTTTGGCATTTATGCAACCAACACCTCCAATTCTTCCAAACATATCGGAATTCATTTTGGTCTTCATGTTGCTTTTGATGGCATCAAAGAATTGCTCACATGTGTGCTTTAGATCCGAGAAAAGTTGCGATGAGTCGTCATTAATTGATATCTGTAAGCCCGTTGTAAGGAACTTGATGACTTCTTTTGTCTTGATGGTGTCAGTGCTTTTCTCGTCAGAGGTTATTTCGACCAGAATTGCGTTGAGCCACTGAACGAAACTCTCGAAACACTGCTGTTGCTCGTTCAGTTTCAACATATTTTGGTAGAGCAGACGGAGTAGTTTAGAAGTTAGCTCAATAGCCTTATCTATAAGCTGACCTTGAAGGCCCAATTTGCCCTCATTCTCTTTCCAATTGGAAAGACCATGTAAGTCTGTAAGGTATACAAGCATGTGTTCCAATGCAGGAATCAGATTGTAGAAAAGGTTTTTTCTGGAGCTTTCATAGTACTGTTTGCCTAGTTTTGTCCACCTTTTCAGTCCTCGGTCTCCCAAATAGTCACTAATCCAAGCCCTAGTCGGCTCTGTCATGACTCCAGTCAACAAAAGATCATAAAGGTCATATATAGGGTCAACAGTATTATTTTTAGACTCCGGCAAAGATTCAATCTCGCTTTTCAAGAGATCGACTATGCGCACAGTGTAATCTTCAAAAGGCATGCATTCGGAAGCCAGATCATCAATCAACTCTTTAACATATGTGAGTAGGCCCACAAGTTTGGAGCAAGCAAGGCACACACGAGGAAGTAAGTTACCATATATTTCCACAAATGAAGTTGTCAATTTAATAACGAAAAGGCCTTCTTCCTTTTCTGTCAGAATGTAATGCGAGACGAGGTTTCTGGACGAGCAAATGCCCAAGAACGTTGAGTGAGAATCCTGCAGCTGCGGTAGCTGAAAATTCTCAATGATGAAGATGCCATATAGAACCAGAGAGATCATGCCATGCTCAGATCCAATGATGAGGAAATCAAGGGAAGAATCTTCGCACTTGATTAGTTGATCATCGTTGACCAGCTTTTTTGAACTATGTGACGATGTGAGTTTGGGTAGCGAGTTGGTGAGACTGATGTTAAACATCTGCTCATATTTGTTTGAGGTGTCAAATGTGCTGAGTCTATTAAACCAGCTGCAAGTTTCTATTGAACTCCCAATTTGAAACTTGAGCATCAATTTGCCACTGCTCGAATCAAATAGATTAGCTTGTCCCTCGGTGGAAATTATAGCAAATATCTTGCCATCAGGTCTCCAGCAAAGACACTCAATCTCTTGATCATCATCTAATTCGATTGTCCAGACCCGCTGGTTTCCTAATCTGTAGACCCAAAGCGCATTTTTGCTCAATTGGAAAGACACCAAATCCATAGTGGGGCACCAGAGAAAATTCTTGCTTGAACCCACAGCAAATGGTAATTGCTGGGCGGATGTTACGTCTACATCCATCTTTCCAAAGAACTCATAACAAAAAAACAACAAAAAACAAAAGTGCGGCGATCGACGCACACGACCTGTCAAGAGATAAGATGAGGGCGACGCGTTCAAAATTTACCGTACCTCCCTCCCAACACCTGGGCGCACACACAGTACGAGCTAAAAAAAAATAAACAAAAGGAAGCTCGATTATTTCTAACACTTCTTTCGTGCCCTATCTGAAATGATTGCCAAAACATCAAAATCTCCAGCATCCAAGCTGTCATATAAGGGTGAGTATAGTGTGCCTCAACATCTAACATTTAGAATTGATTACCAATGCCATCACCTCTCTGAAAGGCAGAAACGGGTCCAGGTAAGTTGAAAGGTAAACAATTGTCTAATAATTCAGTCGCCAGGCAATCAAGAAATTCATTCAAGAAAACTATCCAGCAAGCGAGTCCACTAGTTTTGATACTGCCTTCAATCTGGCTGTCAAGAAAGGCGTCATTTCTGGCTACTTTAAACAGCCAAAAGGCCCCGCAGGCCCTATCAAGCTGATAAGGGAAGCCGCTAAGAAATTGGTCACAAAGGCAGCTGAGAAGAAGCAGGCTACTAAAGTACTTTCCAAGTCTACCACGAAAGCCGCCATCAAGGATTCCCGACTAGCCACGAAAACAGCCATCAAGAAGGCAGCTCCAAACAAAGCTTCGCAAAAGAAGATTGCTGAAAAAAGGCCAGTATCTTCGAAAACTGTAAAATCCTCCGCCAAAGCTGCTTCAAAGGCAAGCAAGTCTTCGAAGGCAACCCAGAGTATTAGCAGCCCAACGGCGTCGAAAAAAGCCACCCCAACTAAGAGTGGTAAGACCAAATCTTCAGCTAAGCCTTTTTCAGCTAAATCAGCTGCGAAGAGAAGTCTCCCTGCTAAGTCTAAGTCTGCAGATACGCAAAAAAAAGTCACAACAATTTCGAAAGTTGCCAAACCGAAGGGTGCTCCCAAAAAGGCATCAGCTACCAAAAAATCAGCCTCCAAAAAAGCTTCTTCAGCTAAAACCTCGAAAACCTCCAAGAAATGAACTTGTTGGGAAAACCCTTTGTATTATTAGGAGCTTGTGTTATTACTACTTTCTTTCTTGCTTAATATCCGTATACTAGGTTTAAAACATGCTTTCGGTGGCGCATGCTAGACATCAATTTTTTTTTTTTTTTTTTTTTTTTTTTTTTTTTTTTTTTTTTTTTTTTTTTTTTTTTTTTTTTTTTTTTTTTTTTTT